>NC_092720.1:143551198-143873314 GCF_047496885.1 Scyliorhinus torazame | reverse complement strand
TCCTAGTGGCGACGGGTTTGCAATCCGGGGTGAGGTTTGCAAACAAGGACGGGGGTTGCACCTTGAGGGTTGCGAGGCCGCAGATAGTGAGTGGGGGTATTGGGCCGCTGAATTTGAAGGTAAGGCTCTGTAGATTGCACTGGAAGTCTAATCCCAGTAATGTGGGGGCGCAGAGTTGGGGAAGGACGTAGAGCCTGTAGTTTTTGAACTCCCTCCCCTGCACCGTTAGGGTAACTATGCAGAAGCCTTTGATCTGTACGGAGTGGGGTCCCGCAGCTAGGGAAATCTTTTGTGCGCTGGGATGGGTGGTCAAAGAACAGCGTCTTACCGTGTTGGGGTGGATAAAGCTCTCCGTGCTCCCGGAGTCGACTAGGCATGGTGTCTCGTGCCCGTTTATCAGCACCGTTGTCGTCGTCGTCTGGAGTGTCCGGGGCCGAGCTTGGTCCAGCGTTATTGAAGCGAGACGTGGTTGTAGTAGTTGAGCGTCTTCTTCGAACCCCGTGGAGCCGTCGACACTGGGGTCCGTTGTTGCCGTCCAAGATGGCGTCGGGGTTGAACAAAATGGCTGCCCCCATGCATCGCACATGGCTGGGGGGTCACAAGATGGCGGCGGGGGTGGACAAAATGGCCACCCCCATGCGTCGTACAGGTCTGGGGTGGTCCAAGATGGCGGCGCCCTTCCTCCCCTCGTGGTGGCCGGGACCCAAAATGGCTGCGCCTGCGGGTCGCACATGGGGCGCTGGGGGGGTTGGGGAGCGTTAGGAACGCGCGGGGCTCCCTCATCTCTGGGGACAGCAGTGGTCGGGACCCAAATTGGTAGCGCCGGCGGGTCATACGTGGGGCGCGGGGGGGGGGTTTGGGGGGCGTTAGAGCCGCGCAGAACTCCCTCTTCTCCGGGGAGAGCGGTGGTCGGGACCCAAAGTGGTAGCGCCGGCGGGTCATACATGGGGCGCAGGGGGGGTTGGGGAGCGTAAGCGGCGTGCAGGGCTCCCTGTTCTCCCGGGACAGCAGCGACCTCGCGGGACCGGCACACAACCGCAAAATGGCCCTTTTTCCCGCAGCTCTTGCAGATCGCTGCGCGGGCCGGGCAGCGCTGCCGGGGGTGTTTCGCCTGGCCGCAGAAATAGCAGTGGGCGCCCCCGGTGCGACTTGGTGTTTGGACCGCGCAAGCCTGTGGGGTGTCCGGGGGGGGGGGGGGGGGGGGTTGTCGCGACGGGTACGTACGGAGCCCAATGGGCTGCCGCGCGGTCAGGGCCGTAGGCGCGGGTATTTCGCGCGGCCACGTCTAGGGAGGCTGCTAGGGCCCGTGCCTCTGAGAGTCCGAGCGACTCTTTTTCTAGAAGTCTTTGGCGGATTTGGGAGGAGTTCATACCTGCCACAAAAGCATCGCGCATTAACATGTCCGTGTGTTCATTTGCGTTCACCGACGGGAAGCTGCAGGCTCGTCCCAAAATTAGTAGGGCGGCGTAGAATTCATCTATCGATTCTCCGGGACTTTGCCGTCTCGTTGCGAGTTGATAGCGAGCGTAGATCTGGTTTACTGGGCGGACATAGAGACTTTTCAGTGCTGCGAACGCCGTCTGTAAATCCTCTGCGTCTTCGATGAAAGAGAAAATCTCCGTGCTTTACCTCGAGTGCAGGACCTGTAGTTTTTGGTCTTCTGTGACCCGGCCGGTGGCCGTTCTGAGGTAGGCCTCAAAACAAGTCTGCCAGTGCTTGAAAGCTGCTGCCGCGTTCACTGCGTGGGGGCTGATCCTCAGGCATTCCGGGATGATCCTGAGCTCCATAGTCCTTTTTAGTCACGCTTAATAAATTGTAGTGCACAAAGACTCCGAGAGACGAATAGAGTGAAGTCGATGAGGCTTTATTAAGCGTGTCTGTTTCCCCCGCAGTTCGGTAGTAGACTGCCTGCGGGGGAGGACTCCAGGTACTTATACTCCGCCTTCAGGGCGGAGCTAGAGGTCAACGAGCAACCAGGACCCGGGATCTGTCAGCCAATGACATCATGGCTTCACAGTCCCACATGACCCCTAATGCATACTACCACAGTTACCCCCACATTGAGCCTCTGGAGAATGATTATTCCCCACACTGAGCTTCTGGTGAGTGGTTAGCCCCACATTGAGCCTCTGGAGAATGATTATCCCCCACACTGAGCTTCTGGAGAGTGGTTACCCCTACACTGAGCTTCTGGAGAGTGGTTATCCCCACATTGAGCCTCTGGAGAATGATTATCCCCCACACTGAGCTTCTGGAGAGTGGTTACCCCTACACTGAGCTTCTGGAGAGTGGTTACCCCCACACTGAGCCTCTGGAGAGTGGTTATCCCCCACACCGAGCTTCTGGAGAGTGGTTATCCCCACACTGAGCTTCTGGAGAGTGGTTATCCCCACACTCAGCTTCTGGAGAGTGGTTACCCCTACACTAAGCTTCTGGGGAGTGGTTATCCCCACACTGAGCTTCTGGGGAGTGGTTATCCCCCACACTGAGCCTCTGGAGAGTTGTTATCCCCCACACCGAGCTTCTGAAGAGTGGTTATCCCCACACTGAGCTTCTGGATAGTGGTTATCCCCACACTCAGCTTCTGGAGAGTGGTTACCCCTACACTAAGCTTCTGGGGAGTGGTTATCCCCACACTGAGCTTCTGGGGAGTGGTTATCCCCCACACTGAGCCTCTGGAGAGTTGTTATCCCCCACACCGAGCTTCTGAAGAGTGGTTATCCCCCACACTGAGCCTCTGGAGAGTGGTTATCCCCCACACTGAGCTTCTGGAGAGTGGTTACCCCCACACTGAGCCTCTGGAGAGTGGTTATCCCTGCACTGGTAACACTCTGTTTTGACCCTTGGTGTTACGTTCACTCTCTTCTGATTCTGCTTGCTGCTGTATTTGCTTCCTGTCTGAAACTAGTTTCTTGACTTTTGGAACTCTGCTGACTGCAGCTTCACGCCCAGGTGTCGAACCGTGCTGTCATTTTGCATGCTGTGAATATCTATGCACCCTTCTTGGTAAACCCCAGCACCTTTTAAAATTGATATCTGTCTCCTAAACCCCTTAAGGGAGTTGTCACCAAAGTGCATCGAGGCCCCCTCCCCCTTCCCGGCCCCCCTCTACAATGCACTACATGCCCACCCCTTCTCCATCAGACTCCATCCCACTGCACAAGATGGCCCGGAGCATTGCGACTCTCTGCAAGCTCTCCCATAAAGATCCTCTTTTTACATCTCTTATTGTACTAATCTTTTAAAATTTAATTCTAACACTAACATTATTACTAACTGTTCTCTTTTATCTTCCCTTGCAGGTTTGAAGATCCTCCAAGGCCCATGAAGTGAACCTTTTGACCTGACTCGATCCAAACTGGCTGCACTCCTGGTGACCTGACCTGACCTGGAAGCGGATGAGGCCCAAACCGGATGTGAGGCCCCAACCTTGATTTGGACCGGACCTTGGATCACCCGGCCTAGGTACCGACACCAGTCCCCCAGAGCACCCGACCACGAGACCCGACCCGACACAGCCCTGAGAGGCCCGCCTAGCGGCCAGACTTACCTGAGGATGGAGGAAAGAAGAATCCACGTGGAGGCCCGGCCCAAGGAGGGAGCAGAACACAGGACACAGCCCAACCTGCCTCAGGAAGCCCCTGCCTGTGACCCAAGCCACCCGAAACGGCAGATACCCCACATGAGGACCTGAACGTGCCACATGGTATGCCCGTACTTGCGGAACGCTGGGACCCGACCGGATCGCAAACATGCCCCCCCGCCCCGGCAACCCCAATACCACAACCAACGTCCGGGGCCCTGCCAGACGTGACCCTGGAAACGTAACCAGTGCCCTGGTCCCCGCCAGCGCTCCAGTCTCCGCCAGATGCAACACCTACCTTCCAGAAGGTCAGACTTCCCCCATCGGATCCCGGGACCATCCAGCCGCAGCCGCTGATCGAGGAAACCAGGGAATATGCGGCGGTCTGCAGGTGAGACCGAAGCAACGCGGTTTCAAGACTCCTCTCCCCAGCATACTCGTGGCAAACGATCGAAAAGAAGCTGGACAAACGTAACGCCTGACTTACCTCTCAGAGGGAAGTAAGAGACTGCTGTGTGCTTTGTTTCACAGAGACATGGCTCAACCCCGCCTCACCGGACTGTGCCATACAACCTGAAGGCTTCTCAGTTCACCGGGCGGACCGCACGGCATCCTCAGACAAAGCGAAGGGTGCATGGGTTTGCCTCCTCATCAACTCCTCCTCGTGCTTGGATGTGGCGACCCTGGAGACCTACTGCTCCTTGGACCTGGAATACCTGACCGTGAAGTGCCGCCTATACTATCTTCCATGTGAGTTCACTTCATCCATTATCACAGCGGTCTACATCCCACCCCAGGCAGAAGAGAAGAAGTCGCTGGACGAACTGTACACAGTTATAAACAACAACAAAACCGAACACCCGGAGGCCTTGTTCATCGTGGCCAGGGACTCCAACAAAGCCAACCTCAAGAGTTACTCCCAAAATTCCATCAGCACATCTCTTGTCCCACCTGGGCCGACAACGCTCTTGACCACTGCTACCATTCCACTAGGGAAAATCAGGAAAAAAAAGACAATGCTCCTTCTCCCGACATACAAGCAGAAACTTAAGCAGGAAAATCCAGCTAACAAGATCGTGCAGTGCTGCTCCGAGGAAACAGAAGAGCTCCTGCTTGGAGACAGTGGACTGGTCCATATTTAAGAACTCAGCAGCCAACCTAAATGAGTATGCCACCACCGTCACAGACTTCATCAGTAAATGTGTGGACGACTGCGTGCCAAAGAAAGCAGTACATACGTTCCCCAACCGGAAACCATGGACTGAATTCTCTGCTGTCGGGATTCTCAGTTTTGCCGGCACCCCAGGGGTTTCCCAATGGCGTGGGGCTGCCCCACAATCGAAAACCCCGTTAACCAGCCGGTGAAACAGAATCCTGATGACATGGTGAACCAGAAATCTGGCGGGACGGAGAATACAGCCCCGTGGCTCAATCGCGAGATTGACTCCCTACTGAAGGACTGGTCTGAGGCGTTCAAGTCAGGCGACTCTGACCTATACAAAAAATCCGGGTACGACCTCCGCAAAGCCATTCGAGATGCCAAGAGAGAATACCAGACCAAGCTAGAGTCACAGACTAGCTTTACAGACTCTCGGCGGTTGTGGCAAGGCCTAAACAATATAGCGGGCTATAAAGCAGCAGCGCACCCCTCCCCGATGAACTCAATGCATTCTATGCTCGGTTTGAGCAGGAAACCATTGATCCGCTGTCGAGTGCCCCAGCAGCCCATAACACACCCATACCCACCGCCACAGCTTCCGAAGTCAGATCGGCCTTCCTGAAAGTGAACAATCGGATGGCGAAGGGTCCGGACTGGATCCCTAGTCGTGCACTCAGAGCCTGCACGGACCAGCTGGCAGATGTGTTCGCTGCCATCTTAACCTGTCTCTATTCCGCTCCGAGGTCCCCACCTGCTTCAAGAAGACCACCATCATACCGGTACCAAAGAAGAATCCGGCAACGTGCCTCAATGACTACAGTCCGGTGGCCCTGACATCAATTGTAATGAAGTGCTTCGAGAGGTTGGTCATTAGGCGCATCAACTCCATACTCCCAGAACGCCTTGATCCACTGCAATTTGCATACCGCCGCAACCAGTCCACAGCAGACGCCATCTTCCTGGCCCTACACTCATTCCTAAAGCATCACAACCACAAGGACTCGTACATCAGACTCCTATTTATTGACTACAGCTCCGCCTTCAACACCATAATCCCAGCCAAGCTCATATCAAAGCTCCAAAGCTAAGGATATGGCTCCTCCCTCTGCAACTGGATCCTCAACTTTCTAACCCACAGACCACAATCAGTAAAAATAAACAACAGCACCTCCTCCACAATAGTCCTCAATACCGAGGCCCTGCAAGGCTGCGTACTTAGCCCCCTGATGCATGATCAATGAGCACGAAAGGGAAGTTGTAGTCCAACTGAAGGCTTTAATAAGCTAGATGTTTCCCCAGCAGCTTAGGTACAGAATGAGGGCTGCTGGGGCGGCACGGCTTCTTATACCCCGCCTATCAGGGTGGAGCTATTATACACTCTAGCCAATAGCAAGCATACAGGTTCTACCAATGGTACTTTAGCCTCTCGGGTACCTTAATACCTATAATACCACATTCACCCCCTGTTTAAAAAAAAGTCCGCGGGGGTGGTGGCCAGAAACTACAAAACATAACAACATGGTATAATTAGTTATGGAGGTACAGTAATGCCTCCGTACAGTGTTTAGTAACTATTTGCAAGTCTGGTAGCTTTGGTGTTTTTTATATTTACAGATTACAGTTAAAATGAAGCAAATCAGTTGATCGGGGACCTGGTCGTCCTCTGTGATCATCGGAGCCTCGGTGGTGTCTCCGGTGGTTGCTCGGGCATCTGTGACTCTGGGAGCGTGCTTCGATCTCCATGGCAGCTTCGTCACCCCTAGACAGCGCTGGTGGGGAAAACGGCTGACCTGGGAATGGAGCGGCCTGCGGGGGGCGTCGGTGGGTGGGGGGGCCCAGACAGGGGAGGCGGAAGGACCGATCCTCCTGTAAGGTGCTCGGTGGAGGGGAGGGTGCGACTGGTGGCTGGAATGTGCGTGGAGTTCTGGCGGGCGGCAGGTCCTGGAGGGAGACCGTATCTTGTCGGCCGTTGGGGTACGCCACGTAGGCGTACTGGGGGTTAGCATGGAGCAGATGGACCCTCTCGACCAACGGGTCCGACATGTGCGCCCGCACGTGTTTTCGGAGCAGGATGGGTCCGGTTGCTGCCAGCCAGGTCGGGAGCGAGGTCCCGGAGGAGGACTTCCTAGGGAAGACGAGGAGATGTTCGTGAGGTGTCTGATTGGTGGTTGTACAAACTAGTGACCGGATGGAGTGGAGGGCATCCGGGAGGACTTCTTGCCAGCGGGAGACTGGGAGGTTCCTGGACCGTAGGGCCAGTAGGACGGTCTTCCAGACCGTTCCGTTCTCCCTCTCTATCTATCCGTTAGCCCGGGGGTTGTAAATGGTCGGCCTGCTCGAGACGATGCCCTTGCTGAGCAGAAATTGACGCAGTTCGTCGCTCATAAAGGAGGACTCCCTATCGCTGTGTATGTAAGTGGGGAACCCGAACAGTGCAAAGATGCTATGGAGGGCCTTGATGATGGTGGAGGCGGTCATGTTGGGGCAGGGGATGGCGAATGGGAACCGGGAGTACTTGTCAATCATGTTCAGGAAGTACGTGTTGCGGTCGGTGGAAGGGAGGGGGCCTTAGAAGTCCATGCTGAGGCGTTCAAATGGACGGGAAGCCTTTATCAGGGGCGCTCTCTCTGGCTGGTAGAAGTGCGGTTTGCACTCCGCGCAGATTTGGCAGTCCCTGGTGGCAGTCCTGACCTCCTCGATGGAGTAGGGCAAGTTGCGGGACTTGACAAAATGGAAAAAGCGAATGACCCCCGGGTGGCAGAGGTCCTCGTGGAGGGCTCTGAGGCGGTCCACTTGTGCGGTGGCACATGTGCCGTGGGACAGGGCATCAGGAGGCTCATTTAGATTCCCAGGACGATACAAGATCTCGTAGTTGTAGGTGGAGAGCTCGATCCTCCACCGTAAGATCTTGTCGTTTTTTATCTTGCCCTGCTGTGCATTATCTAAGTGAATCTCCTGCCGGCCAGGTAATGCCTCCAATGTCACACAGCTTCTACTATGGCCTGGGCCTCCTTTTCCACTGAGGAGTGGCGGATTTCAGAAGCATGGAGGGTACGTGAGAAGAAGGCCACTGGTCTGCCCGCTTGGTTGAGGGTGGCCGCCAGAGCTACGTCGGACGCATCGCTCTCAACCTTTGATGCGGCTGAAGGCCTGGCGGGCCTCTATCGACAGGGAAAAAACTGTGGATTGGATCAGAGGACATGCCATGTCTGCATAGTTGGGGACCCACTGGGCGTAGTAGCCTTAGAGCAGTGAGGGAGGGGAAACTCCATAAGGGGAGCTGGTGGTAGGCGGACTTGAGATCCACCGTGGAACAAAGAACAAAGAAATGTACAGCACAGGAACAGGCCCTTCGGCCCTCCAAGCCCGTGCCGACCATGCTGCCCGGCTAAACTACAATCTTCTACACTTCCTGGGTCCGTATCCCTCTATTCCCATCCTATTCATGTATTTGTCAAGATGCCCCTTAAATGTCACTATCGTCCCTGCTTCCACCACCTCCTCCGGTAGCGAGTTCCAGGCACCCACTATCCTCTGTGTAAAAAAACTTGCCTCATACATCTACTCTAAACCTTGCCCCTCTCACCTTAGCCCTATGCCCCCAAGTAATTGACCCCTCTACCCTGGGGAAAAGCCTCTGACTATCCACTCTGTCTATGCCCCTCATAATTTTGTAGACCTCTATCAGGTCGCCCCTCAACCTCCGTTGTTCCAGTGAGAACAAACCAAGTTTATTCAACCGCTCCTTATAGCTAATGCCCTCCATACCAGGCAACATTCTGGTAAATCTCTTCAGCACCCTCGCTAACGCCTCCACATCCTTCTGGTAGTGTGGCGACCAGAATTGAACACTATACTCCAAGTGTGGCCTAACTAAGGTTCTATACAGCTGCAACATGACTTGCCAATTTTTATACTCAATGCCCTGGCCAATGAAGGCAAGCATGCCGTATGCCTTCTTGACTACCTTCTCCACCTGTGTTGTCCCTTTCAGTGACCTGTGGACCTGTACTCCTAGATCTCTCTGACTTTCAACAGGGTTCTACCATTCACTGTATATTCCCGACCTGCATTAGACCTTCCAAAATGCATTACCTCACATTTGTCCGGATTAAACTCCATCTGCCATCTCTCCGCCCAAGTCTCCAAACAATCTAAATCCTGCTGTATCCTCTGACAGTCCTCATTGCTATCCGCAATTCCACCAAACTTTGTGTCGTCTGCAAACTTACTAATCAGACCAGTTACATTTTCCTCCAAATCATTTATATATACTATGAACAGCAAATGTCCCAGCGCTGATCCCTGCGGAACACCACTGGTCACAGCCCTCCAATTAGAAAAGCATCCTTCCATTGCTACTCTCTGCCTTCTATGACCTAGCCAGTTCTGTATCCACCTTGCCAGCTCACTCTTGATCCCGTGTGACTTCACCTTTTGTACTAGTCTACCATGAGGGACCATGTCAAAGGCCATACTGAAGTCCATATAGACAACATCCACTGTCCTACCTGCATCAATCATCTTTGTGACCTCCTCGAAAAACTCTATCAAGTTAGTGAGACACAACCTCCCCTTCACAAAACCATGCTGCCTTTCACTAGTACGTCCATTTGCTTCCAAATGGGAGTAGATCCTGTCTCGAAGAATTCTCTCCAGTAATTTCCCTACCACTGAAGTAAGGCTCACCGGCCTGTAATTCCCTGGATTATCCTTGCGACCCTTCTTAAACAGAGGAACAACATTGGCTATTCTCCAGTCCTCTGGGACATCACCTGAAGACAGTGAGGATCCAAAGATTTCTGTCAAGGCCTCAGCAATTTCCTCTCCAGCCTCCTTCAGTAGTCTGGGGTAGATCCCATCAGGCCCTGGGGACTTATCTACCTTAATATTTTTTAAGACGCCCAACACCTCGTCTTTTTGGATCTCAATGTGACCCAGGCTATCTCCAGACTCAACATCTACCAATTCCTTCTCTTTGGTGAATATTGATGCAAAGTATTCATTTAGTACCTCACCCATTTCCTCTGGCTCCACACATAGATTCCCTTGGCTATCCTTCAGTGGGCCAACCCTTTCCCTGGCTACCCTCTTGCTTTTTATGTACATGTAAAAAGCCTTGGGATTTTCCTTAACCCTATTTGCCAATGACTTTTTGTGACCCCTTCTTGCCCTCCTGACTCCTTGCTTAAGTTCCTTCCTACTTTCCTTATATTCCACACAGGACTCGTCTGTTTCCAGCCTTTTAGCCCTGACAAATGCCTCCTTTTTCTTTTTGACGAGGCCTACAATATCTTTCGTTATCCAAGGTTCCCGAAAATTGCCGTATTTATCCTTCTTCCTCACAGGAACATGCCGGTCCTGAATTCCTTTCAACTGACACTTGAAAGCCTCCCACATGTCAGATGTTGATTTGCCCTCAAACATCCGCCCCCAATCTATGTTCTTCAGTTCCCGTCTAATATTGTTATAATTAGCCTCACCCCAATTTTGCACATTCATCTTAGGGCCACTCTTATCCTTGTCTACCAGCACTTTAAAACTTACTGAATTGTGGTCACTGTTCCCGAAATGCTCCCCTACTGAAACTTCTACCACCTGGCCGGGCTCATTCCCCAATACCAGGTCAGGTACCGCCCCTTCCCTAGTTGGACTGTCTACATATTGTTTTAAGAAGCCCTCCTGGATGCTCCTTACAAACTCTGCCCCGTCTAAGCCCCTGGCACTAAGTGAGTCCCAGTCAATATTGGGCAAGTTGAAGTCTCCCATCACCACAACCCTGTTGTTTTTATACTTTTCCAAAATCTGTTGGGAAGGCCTGTAGTAAACCCCCAACATTGTGACTGCACCCTTCTTATTCCTGATCTCTACCCATATAGCCTCACTGCCCTCTGAGGTGTCCTCCCATAGTACAGCTGTGATATTCTCCCTAACCAGTAGCACAACTCCACCACCCTTTTTACATCCCCCTCTATCCCGCCTGAAACATCTAAATCCTGGAATGTTTAGCTGCCAATCCTGCCCTTCCCTCAACCAGGTCACTGTAATGGCAACAACATCATAGTTCCAAATACTAATCCAAGCTCTAAGTTCATCTGCCTTACCCGTAATACTTCTTGCATTAAAACATATGCACTTCAGGCCACCAGTCCCACTGTGTTCAGCAACTTCTCCCTGTCTGCTCTGCCTCAGAGCCACACTGTCCCTATTCCCTAGTTCTCCCTCAATGCTCTCACCTTCTGACCTATTGCTCCCGTGCCCACCCCCCTGCCATACTAGTTTGAACCCTCCCATGTGACACTAGCAAACCTCGTGGCCAGGATATTTATGCCTCTCCAGTTTAGATGCAACCCATCCTTCTTATATTGGTCACATTTGCCCCGGAAGAGCTCCCAGTGGTCCAGATAACGGAAACCCTCCCTCCTACACCAGCTGTTTAGCCATGTGTTTAGCTGCTCTATCTTCCTATTTCTCGCCTCACTGGCAAGTGGCACAGGGAGTAATCACGAGATTACAACCCTGGAGGTCCTGTCTTTTAAATTTCTGTCTAGCTCCCTGAACTCCTGCTGCAGGACCTCATGCCCCTTCCTGCCTATGTCGTTAGTACCAATATGTACAACGACCTCTGCCTGTTTGCCCTCCCCCTTCAGGATGCCATCTACCCGTTCGGAGACATCCTGGACCCTGGCACCAGATGGCAACATACCATCCTGGAATCTCTTTCACGTCCACAGAAGCGCCTATCTCTGCCCCTGACTATAGAGTCCCCTATTACTATTGCTCGTCTGCGCTTTGACCCTCCCTTCTGAACATCAGAGCCAGCCGTGGTGCCACTGCTCTGGCTGCTGCTGTTTTCCCCTGATAGGCTATCCCCCCCGACAGTATCCAAAGGGGTACCTGTTCGAGAGGAGGATTCCTGCACTGACTGCCTGCCCTTTCTGGCGGTCACCCATTTCTCTGCCTGCACCTTGGGTGTGACCACATTTATATAACGATCTATGATGCTTTCCGCCACCTGCATGCTCCTAAGTGCATCCAATTGCTGCTCCAACCGAACCATGCGGTCTGTGTGGAGCTCCAGTTCGGTGCACTTTCTGCAGATGAACCTATCCGGGACGCTGGAAGCCTCCAGGACCTGCCACATCTCACAGTCAGAGCACTGCACCCCTCTAACTGACATTGCGTCAATTAATTAGTTAATTAAAATTAAAAGTTTTTTGAAATTTTTTTTAAAAAAGTTACTGTTAACTATCTGTTTCCTAGCACTAGATTTCTACTATAAATGTGAAAGCTAAATATAGTACTCTCCGATCTCTGGAGAAGACCTTATAATGCGCGATCCTGTTTACCAGGTCGGATATGCGGGGGAGAGGGTACGCGTCCAGCTGCTAAACCTGTTGATGATCTGACTGTAGTCGATGACCATCCTATGCTTCTCCCCGGTCTTCACCACCACTACTGGAGCTCTCCAGGGGCTGTTACTGGCTTCAATGACCCCTTCCCTCAGTAGCTTTTGGACCTCTGACCTAATAAAGATCCGGTCTTGGGCACTGTAGCATCTGCTCCTGGTGGTGACGGTTTTGCAATCCGGGGTGAGGTTCGCAAACAGGGAAGGCGGGTCGGGAGGCCGCAGACAGTAAGGGGGTATAGAGCCGCCGAATTGGAAGGTCAGACTTTGCAGGTTACGCTGGAAGTCTAAACCCAGGAGTGTAGCCGTGCAGGGGGGGGGGGGGGGGGGAGGGGGGGAGGGAAGGACGTAGAGACGGAAATTTTTGAACTCCCTACCCTGGACTGAGGTTTGCTACACAAAACCCCTTTATCTCCACTGAGTGGGAACTGGAGGCCAGTGAGATTTTTTGATTAACAGGGTGGATGAGGAGGGAACAGCACCTTACCGTGTCAGGGTGTACAAAGCTGGAGAGTGCTCCCAGAGGCAGGATGTCTCGTGCCCGTTGATGAAAATGGTCGGCGTAGCGGTTGAGAGTGTTCGAGGTCGAGACTGATCCAGAGTCACCGAGGCCAATCGCAGTAGTTGGGAATTCTGTTGAGGCAGTGTGTGGTCAGCCGAGCTGGGGTCCTGGGGGTTCATCCAAGATGGCGTCTCCCATAGGTCGCACAGAGGGTGCACAAAATGACGGCACCCATCCCTCCAGCGTGGCGTCCGTGGAACAAGATGGCGGCGCCCGGGTATCGCACGTGGCCCTGGGATATGGGGGTGGCGGTGAACGTTGGCCACACGGCCCGTGGAGAAGTTTGTGGTGGTGGAACAGATTCGCCCCTGGAGACCGCGGCCACTGCTCGGGCCCCCACAAAATGGCCCTTTTTGCCGCCTCCCTTGCAGTTGGGTGCGCGGGCCGGGCAGCGCTGGCGGGGGTGCTTGGCCTGCCCGCAAAAGTAGCAGCGGGGCCCCTCGGGGTTGCCAGGCTGCTTTGCAGCGCAGGCCTGTGGGGGAACGGGGGAAGTCTCTGGGTCGGCCGCTGCGGGGTTCCACGCTGACCAGGGGGTTGCCGCGTGGTCGGGAACGTAGGCGCGGGCGTTGCTGGAGGCCACGTCCAGGGAGCCTGCAAGGGCCCGTGCCTCCCTGATGTAGCCACCTGGGTTGGCCAACTCCCGACGTAAAATGGAGAACAGCAAAGGCTGCAGGGAAATTCAGCCAACAGAGGCAGAAACTAGCAGGTGCATGTTTACTGTGTATTAAACTCTGCAAAAGCCCAGACAGCATTGATACAAGCAGCCATCTGCATAATAATGTAGCAGCCATCTACATACTAATGAGCGATCCCCAGGTACAATCGAAACATTTGGGATAAACAAGGCCAAGCCAGACTCCCGGCGCCAGCAGGTGCCAACACAAAAGAGGTTAACGGACACCTCAAGACCGCCCATCGATCAGGGACCCGCTCCAGTATTGGAGAAATTGAACCAAGCGGTTGGAATGAAGTCCAATCACTTGGAACCAGGTACAGGATCCGCCCCGAAAGGCGGGAAGCCCCTGGGGACTATAAAGTTAAGCACCCAAGTTCAAATCGTTCTTCTTGACCGGGTCACTCAGCAACGCGAACCAACCCTTGACAGTGACCGGTTCAGCTCCCGCCGATATCCAGTAAGTCTTAAGTCAATGCAGGCTCAGAACCCGAACGAAAGGCCATTTGTTCCCCTGTACTGGTGGGCCAGTCTGAAGCTAAGTCTAGGCCTGTTAGTTGTAGAAGTAGCTTAGAAGTAGAATTTATGCATGCGTAGCGATTGCTGTGTATAATAAATGTGCTTTGATTTGATTTGATTTGAATCTTACTAATTGGTGTATTGAGTTATTGATCATTACTTGAACTTGAACCTCGTGGCGGTATCATAAAGATACCTGGCGACTCGAGAGCAAAGGTTATAAAACAGAGCCAATTGAACCAACCAAAAGTTAGCAACACTGAGATCCAGGGTGTCCTTCTCTAACAGGCGCTGGTGGATTTGTGATGAAAGCATACCTGCCACGCAAGCATCCAGGACTAATAGTTCCGTGTGTTCGCTCGCCATAACTTGCGGGCAGCCGCAGCTTCTTCCCAGCACCAAGAGTGCGCGGTAGAATTCCTCCAACGATTCCCAGGAGTTTGCCGTCTTGTTGCAAGCAGGTGCCGGGCGTAGACCTGGTTTACTGGGCGAATATAGTGTCCTTTTTAGCAGCTCGATTGCTGCATCGAAGTCTTCCGCTTCCGCTTCCTTGGGGCAGCACGGTAGCACAAGTGGATAGCACTGTGGCTTCACAGCGCCAGGGTCCCAGGTTCGATTCCCCGCTGGGTCACTGTCTGTGTGGAGTCTGCACGTTCTCCCCGTGTCTGCGTGGGTTTCCTCCGGGTGCTCCGGTTTCCTCCCACAGTCCAAAGACGTGCAGGTTAGGTGGATTGGCCATGATAAATTGCCCTTAGTGACCAAAAAGGTTAGGAGGGGTTACGGGGATAGGGGGAAGTGAGGGCTTAAGTGGGTCGGTGCAGACTCGATGGGCCGAATGGCTTCCTTCTGCACTGTATGTTCTATGTTCTATGTTCCTCGATGAGGGTGTAAATCTCCGGGCTCACCCTTGAGTGCAGGACGTGCAGTTTTACCTCTCCCGTGGGTGTGTTTTCGGCCGTCTCGAGATACTCTTTAAAACACGCCAGCCAGTGCTTAAAGATTGCCGCTGAGTTCGCCGCGTGGGGGCTAAGTTGCAGACACTCCGGCTTCATTCGGAGCTCCATCCTTCTTAAAAATCTAGCTTGTTAAATTGATGCACGATCAATGACCACTAAAACGAGGTTGTAGTCCAACTGAAGGCTTTAATAAGCTAGATGTTTCCTCCAGCAGCTCAGGTACAGAGTGAGGGCTGCTGGGGCGGCACGGGTTCTTATACCCCGCCTATCAGGGTGGAGCTATTATACACTCTAGCCAATTTCAAGCATACAGGTTCTACCAATGGTACTTTTGCCTCTCGGGTACCGTAATACCTATAATACCACACCCCCTACTATACTTCCTGTGCACAAATGACTGTGTGGCAAAATTTGGTTCCAACTCCATCTACAAGTTGCTGACGACACGACCATAGTGGGTCAGATCTCAAACAATGCCGTGTCAGAATACAGGAGTGAGATAGAGAACCTAGGGGGGTGGTGCAGCGACAACAATCTATCCCTCAATGCCAGCAAAACTAAAGAGCTGGCAATTGACTTCAGGAAGCTAAGTACTGTACACACCCCTGTCAGCATCAACGGGGCCGAGGTGGAGATGGTTAGCAGTTTCAAATTCCTAGGTACATGTTTCCAAAAATCTGTCCTGGTCCACGCACATCGACGCTACCACCAAGAAAGCACAACCGCGCCTATTCTTCCTCGGGAAACTAAGGAAATTCGGCATGTCCACATTAACCCTTACCAACTTTTACAGATGCACCATAGAAAGCATCCTATCTGGCTGCATCACAGCCTGGTATGGCAACTGCTCGGCCCAGGACCGCAAGAAACTCCAGAGAGTCGTGAACACCGCCCAGTCCTTCACACAAACCTGCCTCCCATCCATTGACTGCATCTACTCCTCCCGCTGCCTGGGGAAAACGGGAAGCATAATCAAGGACCCCTCCCACCCGGCTTACTCTTTCTTCCAACTTCTTCCATCGGTCAGGAGATACAAAAGTCTGAGAACACGCACGAACAGATTCAAAAACAGCTTCTTCCCTGCTGTTACTAGACTCATAAACGACCCTCTTATGGACTGATCTGATTAATACTACACTCCAGGATGTTGCCTGGTATGGAGGGAAAATCTTATGAGGAAAGGCTGATGGACTTGAGGTTGTTTTCGTTGGAGAGAAGAAGGTTAAGAGGAGACTTAATAGAGGCGTACAAAATGATCAGGGGGTTGGATAGGGTGGACAGTGAGAGCCTTCTCCCGCGGATGGATATGGCTGGCACGAGGGAACATAACTTTAAACTGAGGGGTAATAGATATAGGACAGAGGTCAGAGGTAGGTTCTTTACGCAAAGAGTAGTGAGGCCGTGGAATGCCCTACCTGCTACAGTAGTAAACTCGCCAACATTGAGGGCATTTAAAAGTTTATTGGATAAACATATGGATGATAATGGCATAGTGTAGGTTAGATGGCTTTTGTTTTGGTGCAACATCGTGGGCCGAAGGGCCTGTACTGCGCTGTATTCTATGTTCTATGTTCTATGTTCCTGTATGATTCACCCGATGCTGGTGTCAGGTGGATGCACCTTTAAGAAATGGGTGTTGATCAATAGCTGCAGTGATGTCAGTGTGTGGGTAGAGCTGGGCTATCTGTCTTTCACTTTCGTTTGAGCTGGGAGCTGCAGTAAGTCTTTGATTTCGTTTTCAGAGTTGGAAAGCTGCCGGCAAAGCAAGCAGCTGTGTAATGATCTCTCTCTCTACAAGCTAAAGAATGGTCTTCAGCTCATTAATGATTTCAAAGTAATACCTGTTTCTGTAGAGCATTTAAACCTGCCGTCTTCGTCTAAAAAGATTTTAACTTATGGATGGTGCTTGTGAGGTTATTAAGGGTTATCTATAGGGTATTGTATCTATGGAGTTACGTGTGTCGGTAGTTGATGAACTGTTTACTGTGCGTTTATAAAATGTTAACTGGATTCATAGAATAAACATTGTTTTGTTTAAAAATACTTTTACTTCTCTGTTGCATCACACCTGGAAAGTGGGCCCTTGTGCTCCCCATAACCAAAATCTATTAAAAGTTGTGATATACTTTCGGGTTCTCTAAACCCTGGCCCATAATACCGGTGTCTATGATTTAGACTGTGTACCTTGTGTTGTCCGATTATGTATTTTCTTTTTATTTTATTTTATTTTCATGTACTAAATGATCTCTCTGAGCTGCTCGCAGAAAAATACTTTTCACTGTACCTCGGTACACTTGACAATGAAAAAACCCTTCCCCAGAGACCCCCAAAATGGAGAACCCCAAGAGACCCCCTTATTCAGAAGTTTGGTGCGGGGGTAAGGGAGGTGTTTGAGGTGGAGCTCGGCCACGGGTGAGGAAATGAGACTCTGATGAATTGCGGTTCCCTGTGACACGAGTGAGAATGCAACGCCCCCCCCCCCAACACCACCTTCACGCCAACACCACCCACACCCTCGCCCCACATCATCACCCCACACCCCCACGGTCAAATCATGCGTCTTGACTTGTGTCTTGCAGGACCTGCTGGAGATGGGGCGGGTCCATCTGGTGTCCCCTGCCCCCAGCCGGTGCCACAGCCGAGCCTCCCCCACCCCCACATGAGCCGAGAACTGACGATGAGACTCAGGACTCCCCGGAGCTCGGATTTCCCGCCACAGCTATCTCCAACACCAAGGTGGAGGCATTGGGGGCGACGGTTTTGGCCATGCGTCAGCAAGCCCAAGGCCTGGGGCACTCTGTGCAGGCGCTGGCCAAGGCCCAGGACTGGGTTGTCGCTTCACAGGCGATCATGTCCCAGAGCCACCTGGAAATTGCCGCGGCGCTCCTGAGCGTGGCCCAGTCGCAGCGAACCATGCTGGGAACATCGGCGGCATTGCCCAAGCGCTATCCAACGTGGCACAGACACAGAGGGAGGTGGCCCAGTCACTGGCTGATGTTGCACAGACCCACAGGGTGGTGGCACAGTTGCAGCGTGATGTGGTGCAGTCCCAGACTGAGATGGTCCATTCCCTATGCTTCATCTCCACGGGCATGCAGAACCTGATCGAGACAGTGCGGGCCTCCAGGACTGGCAGCGTAAGGTGACGGGGGAGCCTCAGGGGATGGCTCCGCTCGCACCTCCGTCCCATGGAGTAGCCCGGGGGGGCCAGCGGGCTCCCCGAGGAAGGAGGAGTTGATGGGGCCCATGCTGGTGACTCCCGCAGGGGAGGTACCGGAAGAACGCGGCACCTCGGAGAATCCCCTCCTGTGCTGGCAAATCTGGTGGACGGCAGGCTGAACATGGCAGCACCACGCCATCTGGGATACCCAAGCAGCACCCGCACCCACCGAGGCCGGGTTGCCCCAGAATATGCCCATCAATGGGAACCCATGTCGCAGGGTGGGAATCACAGCAGGCGCCTCCACCCTTGCTGTACATTCTGGGGAACCACCCAGACGTAGCGTTAGGGCCCATAAGGCCAGAAAAGTAGGCACCAGTTAAGTTGGCATGGGTGCAGGGCAGAGTTTAGTTATGGGGCTAGGGAACAAACCTGTATCTATTTGTTCACAATAAATACCTGTTACCACTGTTACAACCTGCCTCGATGCTCTGTCTGATTGGTGTGAGGGATGGGCTGGTCCGGGCTGCCGGGGGGGGGGGGGGGAAGTGAGCGGTATTGGGGGGTGGAGAATGGGCGGATCCTGTGGGTGGCCTGTGCTCTCCTCCCCCCCCCGTCCCTACCACTGTAGGGACAGGATCCAAAGGGACCATGTGATGGAATGACCAGCTCGCATGCAGGGATCACCCAGGTGGATAGTGGACAGTGCTACCATGGGCACTGTTGTCAGACGTTGTTGAATGATGCAGGGCACCAGAGCACATCTCAGAGCAGGTTGTAATCATCCTCCATCCCGTGTTACTTCCAACCCACGGCCCCCACCCTGATGTGTGACAGGTGTGTATCACAGTGGGGGTTGCATGTGGGACGGATATTTGGGGGGACGTGGGGAGTGAGGCATTGTGGGATTGGGACATGGTGTCCATACTCCTGGCCAGTTCCCTCCCCTCTACCCCCGCCCCCCTCCTTGTCAGTGAACCTGGAGGCGATCAGAGTGTCCCATGCTTGTTGGCCTGAGCGCCCACACGTCATGTGGCCTCCCATGCCTGCCTGGGCTTCATGTTAGGCCCACCCTCACCCTCTTCCACATCCTTCTCATTGGACGAGGCCTGGCCTTCATCCTCCTCCTCCAGCACGTTACCCCTCTGCTGGGCGATGTTGTGGGGGATGCAGCAGAATGCCACAATGCGGGTGACAATCTCAGCATCATACTGGAGGGTCCAGAGCATCCAGGCACCTGAAGCGCAACTTCAGGAGTCCAAAGCACTGTTATCACACCCCTGGTCGCTGCATGGGCATCATTGTAGCGGGTCAAGGCATCGGTCTGTGGCCATTGGATAGGAGTCAGCAGCCACAACCTCAGTGGATAACCCCTGTACCCAGGAGCCAACCCCTCAGCCAGAAGGATATCTTGATACACCAGTGTATGATGAGCAGCTCATGGTCACATATAGCTGCACGTTCATCGAGTGAAATCTTGGTTGGTGTAGAGCGGCCTGTCATCTGCAGGTGCTCGTCGGGAGACATCCTATCGATCACACCCTGGATGATGACGGCGAACCCCGCTGCCTGGGCATCCTGGTGGGCTCGGCCCACATTGAAATGGAAGATTGATCCAATGGGCATATAAGGCTCTGTGACAGCACGGATGCACCTGTGCACTGAGGTATGTGAGATTCCGGACAGGTCCCCACTCGGCACCTGGAAGGACCCCATCATGTAAAGGTTCAGGGCGGCCATTACCTTGACGGCCACCGGGAATGGGTGTTCTCCCCCATACCCCTGCGGTTCCAGGTGTGCCATCATCTGGCAGATTTGTCGCACTGTTTCTCTGTTCAGCCGGATTCTTCAACATGCCCGGTCGAGCAGATCCCCGAATGACTGGCAGTGCCGGTACATACGGGGCCTCATGTAGCGCCTCCTTGGTACCTCCTCCTCCCCGGCCTGTTGGGCAGCCGGCTCTCCAACTGGGCGGCTGCCACATGCCCCTCTGCAGAACGCACCGCTGCTGCCTGCTCCGCTGCTGCTGCTTCCTCCTCCTTAAGCAGCGCCTGCTCGAATAGCCGCAGAGCACCCCCTAGGGTTGCGGCGACTAGCAGGAAGGCCACCATTGCTGGTTGAATTCCAATATTGTCTGCAGGGGATGAAAGGCCGACATGTTAGCACGGTGCATACCCCAGTGCCCAACGGGTTACATGGTGGCTCTGGTGGGCACTGTAGGCTCTGCCCCGTATGTCTCTCCTGCCCCTGATGCCAAGGGTATCATTGGCTGGCAAGCAGGGGCTACTGTGGGTGTTGCCCTGTGTAGGCCGCTGGTGGGTGGCGGCCAGGTTGGGGTGGGGTGGGGTTGCCCCGGGGGATGGGGCACGTGGGTGGGGGCACCCATATGGCCGGTGTCATTCTGCAGAACCAATGTCCAGGGTGGGGCGCGTGGGTGGGGGCACCCATATGGCCAGTGTCACTCCACAGAACCAGTGTCCAAGGTGGGTGCGTAGCAAGAATGTCGCTGTAATGTCGGTCCGTGCCTGGACACCGCCCCAGTCCCATGAGGGGGTCACCTAGGCCGCTTGGCCTGTACCCCTCCCCTCTAGCAAGGTCGCTCCCACCCCAGCCAGCTCGGCCAGTGTCCGGGCCGACAGCCCCCAGTCACTCCTCTCTGTGTCCCTATCTCCTATCTCCCCCTCATCAGCCACGCACTGGTTTCACGATTTTTAAAAGCACAAGTGAACCGCACTGTTGGGAACTCGGCCCATCGGAGGCGGAGAATCGCGGAGGCCCCGGAGAACGCCAGGTCGAGCCCTCTAATGACATGCAAACGGCATTTACTGTACAGGCTTTTGGGTACGCATTGACGCCACTGTCGAGGTGATGGAGAATTGCGATTTGGCGTCAGATCAGTGCCCGCCACGTTTTTGCCGTTGGAACTGATTCTCTGCCCAATCGCCTTTCCCGATTTCAGCGTCAGCCAATGGAGGATCCCACACACAATCTCCCAAACGGAGAACCCTGCCGAGAGTTAACCACAGTTATTTTAAGGAGCATCCTGAATTTGGAGTCTCCTCTGTAAAGGGATGATCAATGAACTGGGAGGAGGAGCTGCAAGGATTATTGCATCTTCTACTCATACAATACTTCAGGACCGAGGATGATGACTTCCACTCCAGTTTGATGGATTATAAGGGATACTTGCTTCAATTAAGTCAGTGCTTTTCATTCTGCCTACTGAATTACATCAGGGAGCTAGGTTTTGGCAAAATCTGAAAAGGTTACCAATGGCAATGACCCTTAAAACAAGATGACATTCATGGCAAGATCCCAAATGGAAATAATATTCAAACAAAAACAGAACAGAAATATTTACTGAAAATAAACATTGAAACTAGATGGTCTCCATTTTTTACTTGTACCTGCAGTGTGTGACTTAAGTTGTTCCAGTGTGGGGTGCTGTGGCTGTTGAAAGCACTTGGCTTCCTTCCCCACATCACTCAGCTCCATGACCTTGTTCCAATGTTGTACTTACTGTGTGATACACACTCCAGATCCTTTCACTGCTCCAGAATGTGCCTTCGACAATCTCTGAGTCATAACCAAACGATGTGGCTGTCTATACTCAACAGGTTTGCTCTCGTTATCTTATTTTTGATACTGAGTTTTAAGATGCTTGTTGGTGCTCGTGGAACATCTGGCTTTTCACGAAGCACAAATGTAGATATGTTGAGGTTCAATTAAAGCATTAAAATTGAACAAGCAGTTGTCTATGATTCATTTCAGAAGAATCATTCAAGTAAGCAATCACATTATTATTTTTAAAAAATATTTTTATTCTGCATTTTCACATTTTCTTCAAAATTTACACCCCACCAACAAACAGTAAACGGTAACGAATACTATGTCAATCCCCTTATTAGCAACAATGATCCCATCCTCCCACCAACCCCCAAACTTTACCAAGATGGCGCCGGAGCGAGGCGACTCTCTGCGAGCTCTTCCAAACAGATCCACTTTTTACTTAACTTATACTCGTTCTAATCTTTTAAAAATTAATTCTAAAACTAACATTATTACTAACCTCTCTCTTTTATCCTCTCTTGCAGGCTTGAACATCCTCCGAGGCCCTTGGAGACCTTTTGACCCGACCCAACCTGACCTCCGCGACCTGGAAGAAGATCGGGCCCAAACCGGAAGTGAAGCCCCGACCTTGATTTGGAGCCGACCCGGACCTCGGAGCACCAAACCCGGCCTAACTACCGACGCCAGCCCCCGGATCGCCTTGCCCAGTCCCCGGAGCTCCCGACCCGACCCCCGACGGCAAGACCCGGCCCAACGCGACCCCGAGAGGTCCGCCCAGCGACCCGACCTACCTGGTGATGGAAGAAAGAAAAATCCACGTGGAGGCTCAACCGGGCCTACTTCAAGATGTGACCCCAGGAGCGCCCAGGGAATGAACAGACCACGGGATCCAGCCCAACCTGCCTCAGGACCCGAACGCGCTGCAAGGTATTCCCACGCCCGCAGAACGCCGGGACCCATCCGGACTGCAAACATGCCCCCCTAGCAATCCCTCTACCTCAACCAGTGCCCGGGACCCTGCCAGACGCGATCCCAGATACGTAAACAGCGCCCTGGTCCCCGCCAGCGCCCTGGACCCCGCCAGACGCAACCACCTACCTTCCACAAGAGCTGACATCGGCCATCAGATCCCAGGATCATCCAGCAGCAGCCGCCGACCGAGGAAGCGAGGGAAACACAGCGGTCTGCAGGTTAGACTGAAGCAACGCGGTTTCAAGACCCATCTCCCCAGCATACTCGTGGCAAGCGTCCAAGCGATCGAAAACAAGCTGGATGAACTTAACGCCAGACTTACCTCTCAGAGGGAAGTAAGAGACTGCCGTGTGCTCTGTTTCACAGAGACATGGCTCACCCCTGCCTCACCGGACTGTGCCATACAACCTGAAGGCCTCTCAATTCACCGGGCGGACCGCACGGCACCATCAGGCAAAACGAAGGGTGGAGGAATTTGCCTCCTCATCAACTCCTCCTGGTGCTTAGATGTGGCGACTCTGGCGACCTCCTGCTCCCCAGAACTGGAATACCTGACCGTGAAGTGCCGCCCATATTATCTTCCACATGAGTTCACTTCAGCCATTATCACAGCGGTCTACATCCCACCCCAAGCAGTAGTGAGGAAGGCGCTGGACGAACTATACACAGTAATAAACAACTACGAAACAGAACACCCGGAGGCCTTGTTCATCGTGGCCGGAGACTTCAACAAGGCCACCTCAAGAGTGTACTGCCAAAATTCCACCAGCACATTTCCTGTCCCACCAGGGGCAACAACACTCTTGACCACTGCTACTCAAAAATCAAGGGCGCCTACCGTTCCATCCCCCGACCGATCTTTGGGAAATTAGACCATAAGCCTTCTCCCAGCATACAAGCAGAAACTCAAGCGGGAGAATCCAGCTAAGAAGGTTGTGCAGTGCTGGTCCGAGGAGACAAAAGAGCTCTTACGTGACTGCTTAGAGACAGTGGACTGGTCCATATTTAAGAACTCAGCGACCAACTTAAATGAGTAAGCCGCCACCGTCACAGACTTCATCAGCAAATGTGTGGACGACTGCGTGCCAAAGAAAGCAGTACGTGCGTTCCCCAACCGGAAACCATGGCTCAATCGCGAGATTGACTCCCTACTGCATACAAAATGATCAGGGGGTTAGATAGGGTGGGCAGTGAGCCTTCTCCCGCGGATGGAAATGGCTGGCACGAGGGGACATAGCTTTAAACTGAGGGGTAATAGATATAGGACAGAGGTCAGAGGTAGGTTCTTTACGCAAAGAGTGGTGAGGCCGTGGAATGCCCTACCGGCAACAGTAGTGAACTCGCCAACATTGAGGGCATTTAAAAGTTTATTGGATAAACATATGGATGATAATGGCATAGTGTAGGGTAGATGGCTTTTGTTTCGGTGCAACATCGTGGGCCGAAGGGCCTGTACTGCGCTATATCGTTCTATGTTCTATGTTCTATGAAGGACAGATCTGAGGCGTTCAAGGCAGGCGACACTGACCTATACAAGAAATCTAGGTACGACCTCCGCAAACCCATCCGGAATGCCAAGAGAGAATATCAAACTAAGCTAGAGTCACAGACAGACTCTCGGTGGTTGTGGCAAGGACTAAAAAACATAACAGGCTACAAAGCGAAGCCGAACAGTATCTCTGGCAGCAGCGCACCCCTCCCCGATGAACTCAATGCATTCTATGCCCGGTTAGAGCAGGTAACCAACAATCCGCTGGCGAGTGCCCCAGCAGCCCATAATTCACCCATACCCACCATCATATCTTCCGAAGTTAGAGTGGCCTTCCTGAAAGTGAACCCTCGGAAGGCGACGGGCCTAGACGGGATCCCTGGTCGTGCACTCAGAGCCTGCACGGACCAGCTGGCAGAGGTATTCAAGGACATCTTCAACCTGTCCCTACTCCACTCCGACGTCCCCACCTGCTTCAAGAAGACCACCATCATACCGGTACCAAAGAAGAACCAGGCAACGTGCCTCAATGACTACCGACCAGTGGCCCTGACTTCAGTCGTAATGAAGTGCTTCGAGAGGTTGATCATGAAGCGCATCACCTCCATACTCCCAGAACGCCTTGATCCACTGCAATTCGCATACCGCTGCAACCGGTCCACGTCAGACACCATTTCCCTGGCCCTGCACTCATCCCTAGTGCATCTCGAAAACAAGGACTCCTACATTAGACTCCTATTTATTGACTACAGCTCCACCTTCAACACCATAATCCCAGCCAAGCTCATATCAAAGCTCCAAAACCTAGGACTTGGCTCCCCACTCTGCAACTGGATCCTCGATTTTCTGACCAACAGACCACAATCAGTAAGAATGAACAACAACACCTCCTCCACAATAGTCCTCAACACCGGCGCCCCGCAAGGCTGCGTACTTAGCCCCCTACTCTACTCCCTGTACACACACGACTGCGTGGCAAAACTTGGTTCCAACTCCATCTACAAGTTTGCTGACGATACGATAATTAAATCAATAGCACTAAACGACATGGGGTCGGATGATGTGGAGTCTGTGTGGGTAGAGTTGAGGAACCACAAAGGCAAAAAAACCATAATGGGAGTTATGTACAGGCCTCCTAACAGTGGTCAGGACCAGGGGCACAAGATGATTTCGTCGATTTCGGCGGCGTGAGAGCAGCTGGTTAGTCAATTTCAGCGGGAGCATTGCGGAAGGAGGTTGCTGGGAGGTAAGTCAACCTCTAAAAGCACTTCTCTTTGCAGGGGCAGGCCAGTCGATTTCGGCGGCGTGAGAGCAGCTGGTTAGTCAATTTCAGCGGGAGCATTGCGGAAGGAGGTTGCTGGGAGGTAAGTCAACCTCTAAAAGCACTTCTCTTTGCAGGGGCAGGCCAGTCGATTTCGGCGGCGTGAGAGCAGCTGGTTAGTCAATTTCAGCGGGAGCATTGCGGAAGGAGGTTGCTGGGAGGTAAGTCAACCTTTAAAAGCACTTCTCTTTGCAGGGGCAGGCCAGTCGATTTCGGCGGCGTGAGAGCAGCTGGTTAGTCAATTTCAGCGGGAGCATTGCGGAAGGAGGTTGCTGGGAGGTAAGTCAACCTCTAAAAGCACTTCTCTTTGCAGGGGCAGGCCAGTCGATTTCGGCGGCGTGAGAGCAGCTGGTTAGTCAATTTCAGCGGGAGCATTGCGGAAGGAGGTTGCTGGGAGGTAAGTCAACCTTTAAAAGCACTTCTCTTTGCAGGGGCAGGCCAGTCGATTTCGGCGGGAGTGGAGCTGGCTGGTTGGTCAATTTCAGCAGGAGCTGAGAATTTTTCTTTTTTTTTAAATTAGTTTTTTAGGCGGGATCAGGAAGTCGACTCGCGGACGTCTGGGAAGACCCTCACCAATAAATTCTGGTGGAGAGGAAACCCGAGACACTACACGTGTAGTGTCTCCCACCCACCCTCCTCCTCTAACCTAATAATAAAATCCATTGGTCTGAGGTAAGTACCATATTTTTATTATATTATTATTATTTTTTATAAAAATTTAATTTAGTTGTTAGCCAGATCTTGGTAGAAAGTTAGAGGAATGGCAGGGAAGGGAGTGCAATGTTCCTCCTGCAGGATGTTTGAGGTGAGGGATGCAGTTAGTGTCCCTGCTGATTTTACCTGCAGGAAGTGCTGCCATCTCCAGCTCCTCCAAGACCGAGTTAGGGAACTGGAGCTGGAGTTGGAAGAACTTCGGATCATTCGGGAGGCAGAAGGGGTCATAGATAGCAGCTTCAGGGAATTAGTTACACCAAAGATTGGAGATAGGTGGGTAACTGTAAGAGGGACTGGGAAAAAACAGTCAGTGCAGGGATCCCCTGCGGTCGTTCCCCTGAGAAACAAGTATACCGCTTTGGATACTTGTGGGGGGGACGACTTACCAGGGGTAAGCCATGGGGTACGGGCCTCTGGCACGGAGTCTGTCCCTGTTGCTCAGAAGGGAAGGGGGGAGAGGAGCAGAGCATTAGTAATTGGGGACTCTATAGTCAGGGGCACAGATAGGAGATTTTGTGGGAGCGTGAGAGACTCACGTTTGGTATGTTGCCTCCCAGGTGCAAGGGTACGTGATGTCTCGGATCGTGTTTTCCGGGTCCTTAGGGGGGAGGGGGAGCAGCCCCAAGTCGTGGTCCACATTGGCACCAACGACATAGGTAGGAAAGGGGACAAGGATGTCAGGCAGGCTTTCAGGGAGCTAGGATGGAAGCTCAGAACTAGAACAAACAGAGTTGTTATCTCTGGGTTGTTGCCCGTGCCACGTGATAGTGAGATGAGGAATAGGGAGAGAGAGCATTTAAACACGTGGCTACAGGGATGGTGCAGGCGGGAGGGTTTCAGATTTTTGGATAACTGGGGCTCTTTCTGGGGAAGGTGGGACCTCTACAGACAGGATGGTCTACATCTGAACCTGAGGGGCACAAATATCCTGGGGGGGAGATTTGTTAGTGCTCTTTGGGGGGGTTTAAACTAATGCAGCAGGGGCATGGGAACCTGGATTGTAGTTTTAGGGTAAGGGAGAATGAGAGTATAGAGGTCAGGAGCACAGATTTGACGTCGCAGGAGGGGGCCAGCGTTCAGGTAGGTGGTTTGAAGTGTGTCTACTTCAATGCCAGGAGTATACGAAACAAGGTAGGGGAACTGGCAGCGTGGGTTGGTACCTGGGACTTCGATGTTGTGGCCATTTCGGAGACATGGATAGAGCAGGGACAGGAATAGATGTTGCAGGTTCCGGGGTTTAGGTGTTTTAGTAAGCTCAGAGCAGGAGGCAAAAGAGGGGGAGGTGTGGCGCTGCTAGTCAAGAGCAGTATTACGGTGGCGGAGAGGATGCTAGATGGGGACTCTTCTTCCGAGGTAGTATTGGCTGAAGTTAGAAACAGGAAAGGAGAGGTCACCCTGTTGGGAGTTTTTTATAGGCCTCCTAATAGTTCTAGGGATGTAGAGGAAAGGATGGCGAAGATGATTCTGGATATGAGCGAAAGTAACAGGGTAGTTATTATGGGAGACTTTAACTTTCCAAATATTGACTGGAAAAGATATAGTTCGAGTACAATAGATGGGTCGTTTTTTGTACAGTGTGTGCAGGAGGGTTTCCTGAAACAATATGTTGACAGGCCAACAAGAGGCGAGGCCACGTTGGATTTGGTTTTGGGTAATGAACCAGGCCAGGTGTTGGATTTGGAGGTAGGAGAGCACTTTGGGGACAGTGACCACAATTCGGTGACGTTTACGTTAATGATGGAAAGGGATAAGTATACACCGCAGGGCAAGAGTTATAGCTGGGGGAAGGGCAATTATGATGCCATTAGACGTGACTTGGGGGGGATAAGGTGGAGAAGTAGGCTGCAAGTGTTGGGCACACTGGATAAGTGGGGCTTGTTCAAGGATCAGCTACTGCGTGTTCTTGATAAGTATGTACCGGTCAGTCAGGGAGGAAGGCGTCGAGCGAGGGAACCGTGGTTTACCAAGGAAGTGGAATCTCTTGTTAAGAGGAAGAAGAAGGCCTATGTGAAGATGAAGTGTGAAGTTTCGGTTGGGGCGATGGATAGTTACAAGGTAGCGAGGAAGGATCTAAAGAGAGAGCTAAGACGAGCAAGGAGGGGACATGAGAAGTATTTGGCAGGAAGGATCAAGGAAAACCCAAAAGCTTTCTATAGGTATGTCAGGAATAAGCGAATGACTAGGGAAAGAGTAGGACCAGTCAAGGACAGGGATGGGAAATTGTGTGTGGAGTCTGAAGAGATAGGCGAGATACTAAATGAATATTTTTTGTCAGTATTCACTCAGGAAAAAGATAATGTTGTGGAGGAGAATGCTGAGCCCCAGGCTAATAGAATAGATGGCATTGAGGTACGTAGGGAAGAGGTGTTGGCAATTCTGGACAGGCTGAAAATAGATAAGTCCCCGGGACCTGATGGGATTTATCCTAGGATTCTATGGGAGGCCAGGGAAGAGATTGCTGGACCTCTGGCTTTGATTTTTATGTCATCATTGGCTACAGGAATAGTGCCAGAGGACTGGAGGACAGCAAATGTGGTCCCTTTGTTCAAAAAGGGGAGCAGAGACAACCCCGGCAACTATAGGCCGGTGAGCCTCACGTCTGTAGTGGGTAAAGTCTTGGAGGGGATTATAAGAGACAAGATTTATAATCATCTAGATAGGAATAATATGATCAGGGATAGTCAGCATGGCTTTGTGAAGGGTAGGTCATGCCTCACAAACCTTATTGAGTTCTTTGAGAAGGTGACTGAACAGGTAGACGAGGGTAGAGCAGTTGATGTGGTGTATATGGATTTCAGCAAAGCGTTTGATAAGGTTCCCCACGGTAGGCTATTGCAAAAAATACAGAGGCTGGGGATTGAGGGTGATTTAGAGATGTGGATCAGAAATTGGCTAGCTGAAAGAAGACAGAGGGTGGTGGTTGATGGGAAATGTTCAGAATGGAGTACAGTCACAAGTGGAGTACCACAAGGATCTGTTCTGGGGCCGTTGCTGTTTGTCATTTTTATCAATGACCTAGAGGAAGGCGCAGAAGGGTGGGTGAGTAAATTTGCAGACGATACTAAAGTCGGTGGTGTTGTCGATAGTGTGGAAGGATGTAGCAGATTACAGAGGGATATAGATAAGCTGCAGAGCTGGGCCGAGAGGTGGCAAATGGAGTTTAATGTAGAGAAGTGTGAGGTGATTCACTTTGGAAGGAATAACAGGAATGCGGAATATTTGGCTAATGGTAAAGTTCTTGAAAGTGTGGATGAGCAGAGGGATCTAGGTGTCCATGTACATAGATCCCTGAAAGTTGCCACCCAGGTTGATAGGGTTGTGAAGAAGGCCTATGGAGTGTTGGCCTTTATTGGTAGAGGGATTGAGTTTCGGAGTCGGGGGGTCATGTTGCAGCTGTACAGAACTCTGGTACGGCCGCATTTGGAGTATTGCGTACAGTTCTGGTCACCGCATTATAGGAAGGACGTGGAGGCTTTGGAGCGGGTGCAGAGGAGATTTACCAGGATGTTGCCTGGTATGGAGGGAAAATCTTACGAGGAAAGGCTGATGGACTTGAGGTTGTTTTCGTTGGAGAGAAGAAGGTTAAGAGGAGACTTAATAGAGGCATACAAAATGATCAGGGGGTTGGATAGGGTGGACAGTGAGAGCCTTCTCCCGCGGATGGATATGGCTGGCACGAGGGGACATAACTTTAAACTGAGGGGTAATAGATATAGGACAGAGGTCAGAGGTAGGTTCTTTACGCAAAGAGTAGTGAGGCCGTGGAATGCCCTACCTGCTACAGTAGTGAACTCGCCAACATTGAGGGCATTTAAAAGTTTATTGGATAAACATATGGATGATAATGGCATAGTGTAGGTTGGATGGCTTTTGTTTCGGTGCAACATCGTGGGCCGAAGGGCCTGTACTGCGCTGTATTGTTCTATGTTCTATGTTCTATGCACCACGAAATAGAAAGTGCATGTCAGAAATGCAAGGTCACAGTGATCATGGGGGACTTTAATATGCAGGTGGACTGGGTAAATAATACTGCCAGTGGACCAAAGGAAAGGGAATTCATTGAATGTTTACAGGAGGGCTTTTTGGAACAGCCTGTGATGGAGCCCACGAGGGAACAGGCCATTCTGGACTTAGTGTTATGTAATGAGCCAGACTTGATTAAAGATCTTAAAGTAAGGGAGCACTTAGGAGGCAGTGATCATAATATGGTCGAATTCAATCTCCAATTTGAAAGAAAGAAGGTAGAATCAGATGTAAAGGTGTTACAGTTAAATAAAGGTAACTACAGGGGCATGAGGGAGGAACTGACGAAAATCGACTGGGAGCAGACCCTAGTGGGAAAGACAGTAGAACAGCAATGGCAGGAGTTTCTGGGTGTAATTGAGGACACAGTACAGAGGTTCATCCCAAAGAAAAGAAAGGTTATCAGAGGGGGGATTAGGCAGCCATGGCTGACAAAGGACGTTAGGGAATGCATCAAAGCAAAAGAGAAAGCCTATAATGTGGCAAAGAGTAGTGGGATGTCAGAAGATTGGGAAGGCTACAAAAGCAAACAGAGGATAACAAAGAGAGAGATAAGGAAAGAGAGGATCAAATTTGAAGGTAGGCTAGCCAGTAACATTAGGAATGATAGTAAAAGTTTCTTTAAATACATTAAAAACAAATGGGAGGCAAAAATTGACATTGGGCCGCTCCAATATGACGCTGGTAATTTTGTGATGGGAGACATGGAAATAGCCGAGGAACTGAATAAGTACTTTGCGTCAGTCTTCACAGTAGAAGACATGAGTAATATCCCAACAATTCCGGAGAGTCAGGGGACAGAGTTGAATATGGTAGCCATCACAAAGGAGAAAGTGCTAGAGAAACTAAGAGGTCTAAAAATTGACAAATCTCCGGGCCCAGATGGGCTACATCCTAGAGTTCTAAAGGAGATAGCTGAAGAAATAGTGGAGGCGTTGGTGATGATGTTTCAACAGTCACTGGAGTCAGGGAAAGTACCAGAGGATTGGAAAATCGCTGTTGTAACCCCACTGTTCAAGAAGGGAACAAGGAAAAAGATGGAAAATTATAGGCCAATTAGCCTGACCTCGATTGTTGGCAAGATTCTAGAATCCATTGTTAAGGATGAGATTTCTAAATTCTTGGAAGTGCAGGGTTGGATTAGGACAAGTCAGCATGGATTTAGTAAGGGGAGGTCATGCTTGACAAACCTGTTAGAGTTTTTTGAAGAGATAACAAATAGGTTAGACCAAGGAGAGCCAATGGATGTTATCTATCTTGACTTCCAAAAGGCCTTTGATAAGGTGCCTCACGGGAGACTGCTGAGTAAAGTAAGGGCCCATGGTATTCGAGGCAAGGTACTAACATGGATTGACGATTGGCTGTCAGGCAGAAGGCAGAGAGTTGGGATAAAAGGTTCTTTTTCGGAATGGCAACCGGTGACGAGTGGTGTCCCGCAGGGTTCAGTGTTGGGACCACAGCTGTTCTCTTTATATATTAACGATCTAGATAACGGGACTGAGGGCATTCTGGCTAACTTTGCCGATGATACAAAGATAGGTGGAGGGGCAGGTAGTATGGAGGAGGTGGGGAGGCTTCAGAAAGATTTAGACAGTTTAGGAGAGTGGTCCAAGAAATGGCTGATGAAATTCAACGTGGGCAAGTGCGAGGTCTTGCACTTTGGAAAAAAGAATAGAGGCGTGGACTATTTTCTAAACGGTCACAAAATTCATAATGCTGAAGTGCAAAGGGACTTGGGAGTCCCTAGTCCAGGATTCTCTAAATGTAAACTTGCAGGTTGAGTCCGTAATTAAGAAAGCAAATGCAATGTTGTCATTCATCTCAAGAGGCTTGGAATATAAAAGCAGGGATGCACTTCTGAAGCTTTATAAAGCATTAGTTAGGCCCCATTTAGAATACTGTGAGCAATTTTGGGCCCCACACCTCAGGAAGGACATACTGGTACTGGAGCGGGTCCAGCGGAGATTCACACGGATGATCCCAGGAATGGTAGGCCTAACATACGATGAACGTCTGAGGATCCTGGGATTATATTCATTGGAGTTTAGGAGGTTGAGGGGAGATCTAATAGAAAATTACAAGATAATGAATGGCTTAGTGAATGGTGGATGTAGGGAAGTTGTTTCCATTAGCAGGGGAGACTAGGACCCGGGGGCACAGCCTTAGAATAAAAGGGAGTCACTTTAGAACAGAGATGAGGAGAAATTTCTTCAGCCAGAGAGTGGTGGGTCTGTGGAATTCATTGCCACAGAGGGCGGTGGAGGCCGGGACGTTGAGTGTCTTTAAGACAGAAGTTGATAAATTCTTGATTTCTCGAGGAATTAAGGGCTATGGAGAGAGAGCGGGTAAATGGAGTTGAAATCAGCCATGATTGAATGGTGGAGTGGACTTGATGGGCCGAATGGCCTTACTTCCACTCCTAGGTCTTATGGTCTTATGGACCATAGTGGGCCGGATCTTGAACAACGATGAGTCCGAATACAGGAGGGAGATAGAGAACCTAGTGGAGTGGTGTAGCGACAACAATCTCTCCCGCTATGCCAGCAAAACTAAAGAGCTGGTAATTGACTTCAGGAAGCAAAGTACTGTACATACCCCTGTCAGCATCAACGGGGCCGAGGTTGAGATGGTTAGCAGTTTCAAATTCCATGGGGTGCACATCTCCAAAAATCTGTCCTGGTCCACCCACGTCGATGCTACCACCAAGAAAGCACAACAGCACCTATACTTCCTCAGGAAACTAAGGAAATTCGGCATGTCCACATTGACTCTTATCAACTTTTACAGATGCACCATAGAAAGCATCCTATCGGGCTGCATCACAGCCTTGTATGGCAACTGCTCGGCCCAGGACCGCAAGAAACTTCAGAGAGTCGTGAACACAGCCCAGTCCATCACACAAACCTGCCTTCCATCCATTGACTCCATCTACACCTCCCGCTGCCTGGGGAAAGCGGGCACTATAATCAAAGATCCCTCCCACCCGGCTTACTCACTCTTCCAACTTCTTCCATCGGGCAGGAGATACAGAAGTCGGAAAACACGCACGAACAGACTCAAAAACAGCTTCTTTCCCACTGTCACCAGACTCCTAAATGACCCTCTTATGGACTGATTTCATTAACACTACACCCTGTATGCTTCATCCGATGCCAATGCTTATGTAGTTACATTGTATATCTTGTGTTACCCTATTATGTATTTTCTTTTATTCCCTTTTCTTCTCATGTACTTAATGATCTGTTGAGCTGCTCGCAGAAAAATACTTTTCACTGTACCTCGGTACACGTGACAATAAACAAATCCAACCCAATCCAATCCAAAACAACGGCCCGCCTGACAATATAAGCATCAAATAAAACAAAACCTCCCAAGGAATCAGGCCTTTGGTCACCATTGACATACATAATCCACCCTCCAACCCCCCTAATATTCAACGCCATCCAATCCCCGAAAGAGTACCGTGAATGACACCCATGAAGGGGGACACTCCCCCACCCCCTCTCCCAGACTCCTCCCCTCCACTTCCTCTTGTGAACTCCTCCCCCCAACCTCGGTTCCTTCCCCCAACTTTTCACCATGGCTAGACTCACCGAAACCTGTTCTACCAGGCTCAGATGACCGCATCCCCTCCCCCCACCTTGTCGTGTTGGGCATTCTGATGCACAAATGATCCAACACGCTGTAAATGGTACAACTCTGTTTTCTTGTCTAAAAAACGGTAACAACTAACTACTGGCTTGGGTACGTGCTTCACCAGCTAACCTGTGAACCCAGCCCTATCACTGTCTTAGTGAGGCACTCAGCACATGGTCTATGTCTGAGTGGCACACTGTGAGCTCTGTGCTCTGAGCTATCTCCTGGTAGAATGAGCGGGAACTGTGGTGTTCCCTGTTTTATAGTGCGTGTGCTCTCACTGGTGATTGGCTGCGATGTTATGTGTGTGCTGGTTGGTCCAACTGCCTGTCCATCACTGTGTGTGTGATTGCACCATGATATGCTTATGTGGATATCATGACATCCCCCCTTTCACAAAGGATATGTGCCTACATGATAATAAATAGAAATGTACTGAGATGTACTGAGTGCATCTGAGTATGTGTGTGCAATATTTACAACATGTATATGAGGCTAAACTATGTACAGAGGAAGGTGTCAGGTGCAACAGATCAACGAGGTTGTACCAATAACAGAAGAAATGCAATCAACAAACAATGAGAGAAAACTTCTGGAACAATGAACGACAAGAAAAAAAAACTCGTTAACAGTACTGTAAAACAATTCAGTGAGTCCAATGTGCTAACAGGCTCATAAGTCAAGTCTATCAGGTGGGCGACGAATTTGGGTTGACCGCCTCAAGGGTGGGTCAGGATCCACCGGCTGAGGAATGGGCCTGGCCACGGGCGAGAGAGGAAGAGGCAGAGTGGCAGGAAGCTCAACAAAGTCGACATCAAGGACAACAGGAGGGCGTGGCACCGGTGCATGTTCTCGTAGCGAGCGCGGAACCAGACGAAGGGCCCGCCGATTACGGCAGCGAATGGAGCCATCAGGCATACGAACCAGGAATGAGCGTGGAGCCACGTAGCAGAGAACCTCGGCGGTTGCCGACCAGCCACCCTCTGGTAGGTGTATGCGGACGTTGTCTCCAGGCGCCAGGGCAGGAAGATCAGTCGCACAAGCGTCGTGTGCCACCTTCTGCTGAGCACGCTGTTGCATCCTTCGCAATACTGGAGCATGGTCAGGTTCAGGAACATGAATGGACGGCACAGTGGTCCTCAGGGTGCGACCCATCAACAGCTGGGCAGGCGAGAGGCCCGTGGACAGTGGGGCCGAGCGATAGGCCAGCAGGGCTAAACAGAAGTCAGATCCGGCATCAGCAGCCTTGCAGAGGAGCTGCTTCACAATGTGGACGCCCTTTTCCACCTTGCCATTTGACTGAGGATGCAAGGGACTGGACGTCACGTGTGTGAAGTGGCAAAGGAAGACCATTCTTGACTCGCAAAGCAAGGCCCATTGCCAGACATGACGGTGAGCGGAATTCCATGGCAAGCAAAGGTTTCTTTGCATGCCCGGATGACAGCTGATGATGTTGTGTCGTGCAGGCGTCTGACCTCCGGATAACTTGAGAAGTAGTCAATAAGAATAACGTAGTCCCTGCCGAGCGCATGAAAGAGGTCCACACCCACCTTCGACCAGGGGGACGTGACCAACTCATCGGGCTGAAGGGTCTCAGGGGGTTGCGCCGGCTGAAACCTCTGGCAGGTGGGGCAGTTGAGCACCATGTTGGCGATGTCGTTTCTGATGCCCGACCAGTACACAGCCTCTCGGGCCCTCCGCCTGCACTTTTCAACTCCGAGATGGCCTTCGTGCAGTTGTTCGATGCATGCTGTGTGGGATCACGATCCGGTCCAACTTCAAGAGGGTACCATCAATGACGGCCAAGTCGTCCTGGATGTTGTAAAATTGTGGGCACTGCCCCTTGAGCCACCCTTCCGTCATGTGGCGCATCACACGTTGTAGAAGGGGGTCAGCCGCCGTCTCACGGCGAATGTGGGCCAGACGTGCATCAGTGGTCGGCAGATTGGCCGATGTGAAGGCTACCTGTGCATCGACCTGACAAACGAACCCCTCCGAGTCGGGCGGTGTGTTGACTGCCCTGGACAGAGCATCTGCGATGATGAGATCCTTCCCCGGGGTGTAGACAAGTTGGAAGTTGTACCTCCGGAGCTTGAGCAGAATGCGCTGGAGGCGAGGGGTCATGTCGTTGAGGACCTTCTGAATGATGCCGACCAGGGGGCGATGGTCGGTCTCCACAGTGAACTGCGGAAGACCATATACATAGTCGTGAAACTTGTCGACGCCAGTCAACAGGCCTAGGCACTCCTTCTCAATCAGCGCATAGCGCTGTTCTGTGGGGGTCATGGCCTGCGACGCATAGGCGACCGGAGCCCATGATGCGGTGTCGTCCCGTTGCAGGAGTACCGCCCTAATGCCAGACTGGCTGGCGTCAGTTGAGATCTTTGTTTCCCGTGTGGTATCGAAAAACGCCAGTACCGGGGCGGTGGTGAGCTTGACCTTGAGATCCTCCCATTCACTCTGGTGTGCGGGCAGCCATTGGAATTCCGTTAACTTTTTGACCAGGTGGCAAAGAGCAGTTGTGTACGAAGCAAGGTTAGGAATGAACTTCCCCAGGAAGTTGACCATCCCGAGGAAGCGCAGCACTGCCTTCTTGTCTGACGCCTGCTGCATGGCTGTGATGGCTGCCACTTTGTCGGCATCCGGCCGCACACCCGACCGGGAGATGTGGTCCCCCAAAAGCTTTTGCTCAGCCTGGCCTAAAGAGCACTTGGCTCGGTTAAGGCGCAGGCCCTGATCCCATATCAGTGCAAAGACACGCAGGAGACGACTGATGTGCTCCTGTGGTGTGGTGAACCAGATGATAACGTTGTCTACGTAGACGCGTACCCCTTCGCTGCCCTCCATCATCTGTTCCATAATGTGATGGAACACTTCGGAGGCCGAAATGATGCCGAATGTCATCCTATTGTAGCAGTATCTGCCAAATGGGGTGTTGAAAGTGCACAGCTTCCTGCTGGACTGATCCAATTGAATCTGCCAAAGCTTGGTGAATATTTTTGCCCGAGCCATTTCACTCGTGATTTCTTCTCGTTTAGGTGTGGGGTAGTGTTCCCTCATAATGTTGTGATTCAAATCTTTTGGGTCGATACAGATCCGGAGCTCGCCGGAGGGCTTCTTGACGCACACCATGGAGCTGACCCATGGCGTTGGCTCCGTGACCCGGGAAAGCATTCCTTGGTCCTGCAGGTCCTGCAGCTGCTACTTGAGGCGGCCCTTGAGGGGTGCTGGGACGCTACGAGTGCGTGAATGACTGGGGTGGCGTCCGGTTTGAGCCGTATTTTGTACGTGTAGGGCAGTGTGCCCATGCCCTCGAAAACCTCCTGGTTGTGGGCGAGGAGTGAGTGGAGCTGCGGCCTAAAGTCTGCATCCGGGAAATCGGGCGTGCCTTCTGGAAACAGAGTGTGTACCCGCTGAACGAGGTTGAGGATCTTGCACGCCTGTGCGCCTAACAGAGAGTCCTTCGAGGATCCAACTATTTCAAAAGACAATGTGGCTTTATGTGAGTTGTGTAACCTCGAGCTGGCAGGATCCTGTGGCCGGGATGACGTTTCCATTGTAGTCAAGCAGCTGACAGTGGGATGGCAGAATCGGTGGTTTGACCTTCAAGGTCTGGAATGCTGACCATGCAAGGAGATTGGCGGAGGCACCAGTGTCCAAGCGAAATGTTATCTGGGATCGGTTGACCGTTAGGTTGGCACACCACTCATCGCCCGGATCAATGCTATGCACTGGCAGCGGCTGGTGGTTCCGACTTGGGGACATCCGGTTCTTGTGGATTACCGCAACGCGGAAGGGCTCCCTGTCTTCGGTATCACTGGTCTGCATACTATCTGGATATGACTCAGTGTATGGGGGCTGAATCGCCCGCACGTTCCTGCGAGGCTGGCGGAATTGTTGGGAGTTGGCAGGTTGAGCTGCTCGACAGCAGGCAGCATAGTGGCCCATCCAGCCACAGCGGAGGCATTGTCGCGTTTTGGCCAGACTTTGCCGCTTTAAGTGGGCGGAGCCACAGTTGCCCCATGTCGTGACGTCATGGCGTTCGTTGCGTTCGTTGCGCCACTGCGTCCTGCATAGAGCGCGCCTGCGCATCACGTCCCTTTGCGTCAACACCCCCTCTTTTGGCGCGTACAAGCGCGGGAGGTCTCGGAAAGCGCGCGAAATGGCCGCCCTCATCCGGGCCAGGAGGAACTCGATCGACTGGACCCGCTCCGCCTCGTAGGACCCGTGCCGTGCTGTTTCGGCTGCCTGGATTTGGGAGTACCGGCTGGTCACGTTCTCATGGAGGACGCAGGTCTCGATGGCAGTCGCTAGGGTGAGGCGCTTTATTTTAAGGAGCTGCTGGCGTAGGGTGTCCGAGATGACCCCAAAAACTATCTGACCTGTATCATGGAGTCGGAGGTGGCCCCATAGCCGCAGGACTGCGCGAGGATACGGAGGTGTGTCAAGTAAGATTGGAAAGGCTCATCCTTACCCTGCAGGCGCTGCTGGAATAGGTACCTCTCGAAGCTCTCATTGACTTCCACGCTGAAGTGTTCATCGAACTTCAGAAGCACCGTCTTATATTTTGTTTTGTCCTCGCCTTCCGCGAATGTCAGGGAGTTGTAGATGTGGATGGCGTGTTGCCCCGCCATGGAGAGGAGGAGGGCGATCTTCCTGGTGTCCGATGCGTTCTCCCTGTCTGTGGCTTTGAGGAAGAGCTGGAAGCGCTGTTTAAACAGCTTCCATGTCACGCCGAGATTACCAGCGATTCGGAGCGGCTGCGGCGGGCTGAGGTTTTCCATGGAGCAGGATGGCGGATTTCTGAAAGGGTGCAGGTAGGTCTCAGTCGCTGGTTAGCTTCACTACTGGTATCATGTTGTGTTGGGTGTTCTGATGCACAAATGATCCAACACGGCTGTAGATGGTACAACTCTGTTTTATTGTCAAAACAACGGTAACAACTAACTACTGGCTTGGGTACGTGTTTCACCAGCTGACCTGTGAACCCAGCCCTATCACTATCTTAGTGAGGCACTCAGCACATGGTCTATGTCTGAGTGGCGCGCTGTGAGCTCTGTGCTCTGAGCTATCTCCTGGTAGAATGAGCGGGAACTGTGGTGTTCCCTGTTTTATAGTGTGTGTGCTCTCACTGGTGATTGGCTGCGATGTTGTGTGTGTGTTTGTTGGTCCAACTACCTGTCCATCAGTGTGTGTGTGTGTGATTGCACTATGATATGCTAATGTGGATATCATGACACACCTCACTCCCGTTCACTGGCCGGCTTAAACCGGCCAGTGTGGATGCACCCCCCCCACCCCCTCCTGCCCGGGTCTCCTTCCCTCATGCCTGGTCCTAGGAAAATTAAGAAATCCCCTTTAGCACACAACCCCAGCATACACACCCAAGCCCCAAAGAACCATGATTGCAAATGAAGTCCCAACTCTTCCCTTGTCCAAATATATACAGCGTCGACACATTTAGTACAAATACCAACACGCAGTGAAAAAATAAAGTTACATGAGGCTTCAACAGTACACGACCGCTCTCAGTCCCATTTCTCAATTCTGCCACAGTCCTTCTGCCTTCGCAAACTCCTCCGCCGCTACCGCCCTCCCAAAATAAGAGTCCATGGATTTGTCGGTCACCCTCAACTTAGCTGGATATACGATGCCGCACTGCACCTTGCTGATGTACAGTGCCTTCTTCACCCGGCTGAAGGCTGCCCGCCTCCTCGCCAGCTCCACCGTAAAGTCCTGGTATATGCGTATACCAGCCCCAGCTCACTGCACCACTTGCTTCTGCTTTGCCCAGCACAGGACCCTCTCGTTCACGCTGTATCTACGGAAACACAGTTCTACTCTTGGCGGCTCACTCGCCTTTGGTATAGGCCTCCACGACCGATGAGCCCGATCCAGTTCGTATCGAGAGGGATCATCCCCCTCCCCCAATAGCTCCGCCAACATCGTGGCAAAGTAGTCCGTTGGCCTTGGGCAGACCCACGATCCTCAGATTCTGCCGCCTGGATCTGTTTTCCAGGTCACCCATTTTGGCCCGCAGACACGTGTTGGTCTCTATCACCTTCTGCAACTCCTTCCTGATCGAGGTGAGTTGATCACTGTGCTGCGATAATGCCTCTTCCACTTCCTTCAGTGTCTCACCTTGGTCCCGCAACTCTGTGGCTTCGCTCGAAACCGCCGCCCTCACCGGGGCAATCGCTTCCTCCACCATCACTTTCAATACCCCATCTCCTTCATCGCTTCCATGTGCTTTATGAACTGTTTTTCAAATTCCACGGCCATCACCTTGGTCATTTGTTCTGCCACGTGAGCAATGCAGCCTCCCCCGGCGCCCCAGCCTCCGCTTTCCTTACCGTTCCTGCGCTGACCTTTCCACTCACCCGCGGATTTTCATTGACCCCCCTTTTCACAGCCGTTTTTTTCCCAAGCTTGGACATTTCTCCTCACTGTGCCTTTTTACAGCCTTTTCAGCCTCCGTTGCCCCTGGGACCGGGCGTTAAAATTTTTATTCCCGAGCGGGAGCCCTCCAATGTGCGGCTGCCTCCCGCCCGCTGTCACCGGAAGTCCCGCAATCACATTATTATTAAACTGCAAGGTGTGTCTTAACAAGGGATTTGTATCTGTTCATGTTACTCACTCTAAACACTGTACTTTACTCACATGCCTGGTGAAGACTCAGATTGATTCCTTGTCTGGATTCATCCCTCCATTCCCCACCATTGATAGTCGTTTATAGTCTGGTCCCCAAGCTCTCGAAATACCTTCCATTTCCATTGATGCTCTAAAATTCCCCTTCAAGCTGACCTCTTTGGCCGAGCTTTTTGTCATCACTAAAAATATTTCCTTTCATGTTTTGTGTCTGATTAATCTATGTGAAATGCCTTGTACCGACACTAAAGGCATTGGGCGGGATTCTCTGGTCCCGCTGCAGTGAATGGAAGATTTATAATAATAATAATCTTTATTATTGTCACAAGTGGGCTTACGTTAACACTCCAATGTAGTTACTGTGAAAAGCCCCTAGTCGCCACGCAGGCGCCTGTTCGGGTACACAGAAGCAGAATTCAGAATGTCCAATTCACCTAACAGCACGTCTTTCGGGACTTGTGGTAGGAAACCGGAGCACCCGGAGGAAACCCACGCAGACACGGGGAGAACGTGCAAACTCCGCACAGACCGTGACCCCCCCCCCCCTTGTGCATCACTGGCTAGGCCAGCATTTATTGCCATCTTTCATTGCCCTATCAGACAAAGAAGCATGAAAAAGATACATTTGATTTTGTGCAACAGACACACCACTCTGTGGGTCCAGAGGAATCCGATTTCCAGTCATAGCCACGGTTCAGGAACCATGAAAGTATGGCAGCAAACAAAGTGGGGTCCTCTGTGACCTTTACTGATGTTTGTGGTACAGAGAATTCTATAGCCTGGAATGGTTTGTGTTTTTGTAATATTATTTGAGAAGTAAACTTTGGTTAGGACACCGAGAAAAGCTCCCCTGCTCTCCTTCATAGTACCCAGGGATCTTGTACATCCACTTGAGAGGGCAGACAGAGTCGCAGTTTAACATCTCATCCACAAGATGGAACCTCCAATAATGTGGTGTTCCCTCAGTACTGCACTGGGGTGTCATTGGACAGGAAAGTGGAGTTGCATCAGAATTCATCATGTTGAATGACAGAGAAGGCAGGTCCACTCGTCCTCCTATTTCTCATAAATTTCTGTATCGTCTGAATACCGTCTTTGGAATGGGATTTAAATCCACAGCTTTCAGACTCTGAGGCACTGAGCTGACAAAATCCCTGCTATGCACAGCTTTTCTTGCCAGGGTTGATTGAGTTTTTTGAAGAGGTGACAAAGAAATTTGATGAGGGAAGGTCATGTGGATGTAGTTTATATGGACTTTAGTAAGGCGTTTGACAAGCTCCCACATGGCAGACTGGTACAAAAACTAAAATCACATGGGATTTGGGGTGGACTGGCTAGATGGATACAGAACTGGCTTGGTTATAGAAGACAGAGTAGCGGTGAAAGGGTGTTTTTCTGAATTGAGATCTGTAGCTAGTGGTGTTCCGCAGGGATCAGTGCTGGAACCTCTGTTGTTTATAATATATATAAATGATCTGGAGGAAAATGTGGGTGGTCTGATTAGTAAATTTGCTGATGACACGCAGATTGGTAGCGTTGCCGATAGTGCCGTGGATTGTCAGAGGATACAACAGGATTTAGATAGATTGGAGACTTGGGCACAGAAATGGAGTTTAATTGGGACAAATGCGAGGTGATGCATTTCGGAAGATCAAATCTAGGTATGAATTATATCATAAATGGCAGGGAGCATAGAATCATAGAATTTACAGTGCAGAAGGAGGCCATTTGGCCTATCGAGTCTGCACCGGCCCTTACAAAGAGCACCCTACTCAAGCCCACATATCTACCCTATCCCCGTAACTCCCACTTGATCTTTTTGGACACTAAGGGCAATTTAGCATGGCCAATCCACCTAACCCGCCCACTATGCTACCATGCTGCCACATAGGTCTACGGTCGTGGGGCAAAGTTTAGAGGAGATGTGCGAGGCAGGTTTTTTACGCAGAGTGTAGTGAGTGCCTCGAACGCGTTGCCAGAGGAGGTTGTGGAAGTAGATACACTATCGACTTTCAAAAGGCATCTCGACAAATATATGGATAGGATGGGTACAGAGGGATACAAGCACTAGGAAGTGCTGAGGGTTTTGGCCAAGGGTGGTATCATGACCAGTACAGGTTTGGAGGGCCAAAGGGCCTGTTCCTGTGCTGTATTGTTCTTTGTTTTTGTTCCTAACCCTCAGGAACATTGACATACTGAGGGATCTGGGCGTGCAGGTCCACAGTTCCCTAAAAGTGGGAACACAGGTGGCCAAGGTGATTAAGAAGGCATTTGATGGCATGTTTGCCTATATCAGCCGGGGCATTGAGTACAGGAGTTGGGAAATCATATTGCAGCTGTATAAAATCTTGTTTCGGCCACATTTGGAGTATTGCACACAGCTCGGTCACCACATTATAAGAAGGCTATGGAAGCTTTGGAGAGAATGCAAAGAAGGGTACACCAGATGTTGCCTGGTCTCGAGGGTGTTGGCTATGAGGAGAGGTTGAATAAACTAGGATTGTTTTCACTGGAAAGACAGAGGCTGAGGGGAGACCTGATAGAGCTCAACAAAATTATGAGAGGCATAGACAGGGTGGACAGTCAGAGGCTTTTTCCAAGGGTGGAAATGTCAATTAGAAGGGGCCACAGGTTGAAGTTTATTTATTTTTAATAAATTTAGAGTACCCAAATCAGTTTTTTACCAATTAAGGGGCAATTTAGCATGGCCAATTCACCCAGCACATCTTTGGGTTGTGGGGGCGAAACCCGTGCAAACACCGGGAGAATGTGCAAACTCCATACGGACAGTGACCCAGAGCCAGGATCGAACCTCAGACCTCGGCGCCGCAATGCTAACTACTGCACCACCGTGCTGCCTTTGGCCACAGGTTGAAGTTGAGAGGGGGAAAGTTTAAGGGAGATGTGCGAGGTAAGGTTTTCACATAGAGAGTGGTGGGTGCAGTCAGAAGATGTGGTGGAAGCAGGCACATTAGCAACATTTAAGAGGCATCTGGATAGGTACATGGATAGGGAGGGAATTGAGGGATATGGACTGAGTAAGGGGAGACGATTTTTTTTTTAGTTGGGGCATCATGACTGGCACAGGCTTGGAGGGCCGAAGGGCCTGTTCCTGTGCTGTAGCTTTCTTTGTTTTTAGTTACTAAACTGTTTAAATGTAGGCCAGGATGCGTCAGCCATTCACTGGCGGTGGGATTGTCTGGTGCCACCGGCAGTTCACACCTGCCCACAGGTTTCCCGGTGGCATTGGTGACTTAAATGGGAAATCCCATTGACAAGCGGCGGGAACAGAGAATCCTGCTGCCAATGAACGACCCGCCGCCTCCTGTTGCTAGGAAACACACGGTTGGGTGACCAGAGAAGCCAGCCCCTAATCTTTGCCCTCACTTTACACTGATGCCTTTTGGGACTCCAGGATACAAAATGACTGACCTGTGAATGTATTCTGCTGAAAAATGGGGACAGGATCAGACTTTGAATGACAGTACACAAATTGCTGAATGTCGTGGAATCTGCAGTTGATGGGTGAGGAATGTGGTCTAATTTAAGGCGAATTTTGAACTTTACCTCAATTATAATGGATAGCTGGTTGAAAAGAATAGTTCTGTATCTTTCCTCATGTCTTTCTGTTCAGCAGCAACCCAGATATACAGCCCCTGGGTATTGAATATAAAGGTAGCGTATTTTAAAATAATACCTCACCTATGAACCAGACAGTGGGAAAGTCTAAAGTGCATCAGTAAGGGATCTGGATGGACCGTGGCCCAGGATGATGAACACATGGTCATTGTTGAATGAAAATTCTTATTGCATTAGTAATGTATGTCTGAAGTAAGCAATTAAGAAACATTACATTCTGTCTGGAGAACATGTTCATTTGAATTAAAACATAGGCCTGTCTGTCGATTGCACATTCTCTCACCACAGGAATCTTATTGCCATAACAACAGCCTTGGCTCTTCCAAAATGTTACCACAATCATTTCACCTGCTCCATCTCCTTCCCTCTGTGACTTTTAACCTACATCTTCGCTCTTTATAAGGCCCATCCTCCACAAGTCAAGATGGGGCATGGGAGATGAGGTACCCTCAATAATGACGCTTAGAGATTAAACTGTAAAGAAGGCTTTATTAGACTAATAACTATACTACAGCTAGAGACGAGAGCTGACTGTTACACAGACCATGAGGCAGGCCTTTATGTATGGCTCCCAGATGGGCGGAGCCAGAGGCGGAGTCCCCAGGGTTCCAAGCCCGGTCTTAAAGGGGACATCACCTTACATGATGATAAGGCAGTAACCGTTCATCACAGGAGATAAAGGAGCCCATAATACCCCCATGCCATTTGAGGGCTGATGAGGATGGGGGAGAAGAGCAGCAAAAGTGGAACAGTAAAGCAATGGCTGAACAGCCGCTATGTCACAAACTGGAGGAGAAGGTAACCACTCCTTCCCTTTTAACATCCTGGGCGGGATTCTCTGTTTTAGTGACAAAGTGCTGACGAAGGGGCATAATCGGTGGTGTTCTACCACCCCGAAAGCAGCGCTGGTCCAGGGGCAATTTAGGGTCCGTTAATGGGCTAGTACCAGCGCCACCTGGAACTAGTGCAATTGCAATGTAAAATGGCGTCCGATTCTCCGGGGTCGGGAGTCGCACTCAAGTGGCTGACAAGCTACAGGCACATATAAGCATTCCACTCCCCACACACACAACCATTCCAGCCAAGAAGATGGCACCCAAAGAGCGGCCCCCCAGTTCGCCGATGCAGAGCTCGAGACCCTGCTGGATGCTGTGGAGGGTGGGAAAGAGGCTGCCACTCGCTGCTGTACACCAGGCCTTGGCACAGGTGACTGAGGCCTGAGCTCCATGGGCCCCACCACCATGACTGGCCAGCAGTGCTGTAAGAAGCTGCACGACCTCCTCAGGGCAGCCAAGGTGAGTAACCAGTTCCGTGCCCCTGGAACCAACCATTGTCCCTCACACCTGTAGCCCCCCCCCCCACCCTGAGGGAGACCGAATCCCACTCACCGTCGACAATCTGCTCGCAACTCACCCTGCAGCACATGCCAACACCCATAGCGTCCGCCATGACCGGCTGCCCTGCACACACAGGCCACTAGCTGCCCACCCTCTGTGCTGCCCGCATCCAACTGCCACACACTGTGCATTTTCAGTGCCCCCCCCTCACCCCCCCCCCCCCCACCCCACCCACCCCACCCCACTCCCCAGGAATAGGTGGTACACAACTGCAGGGAGAGAGAGCAGACTGAAATGGGCCCGCCAAATCTGCAGCCTCAACGCCACAGGACCTGTTGGACCTGTTCGGTGGGCCCGGAGAGCGGTCAGTCTCCGAGGCTGAGGTTGGCATCAGGGAACCAAGTGAGCCCCATTGAGTCTGCAGTTTCCCACTGGCACCACCCCCACCCCAACACCCCACCATCCCTACACCACTTCTCCACCACCTCCACCCCACCCCACCACCTCCACCCCAGCACCCCACCTCCACACCACCACCCCCACCCCACCCCACCCCACCACCTCCACCCCACCCCACCCCACCCCACCACCTCACACCACCCCCCCACACCACCCCACCCTCCTACCTCCACACCACCCCCCACCCCACCCCACCACCTCACACCACCCCCCACACCCCACCCCACCCCACCACCTCACACCACACCTCCACCCCAGCACCCCACCACCTTCAAACCACCCCTCCTCCCCACCCCACCACCTCACACCACACCTCCACCCCAGCACCCCACCACCTTCAAACCACCCCTCCTCCCCACCCCACCACCTCCACACCACACACCCCCACCCCACCCCACCACCTCCAAACTGCCCCATTGACATACCCCACCCCACCACCTCCACACCACCCCCCACCCCACCCCACCACCTCCAAACCACCCCTCCTCCCCACCCCACCACCTCCACACCACCCCCACCCCACCCCACCCCACCACCTCCAAACTGCCCCATTGACAACCCCCACCCCACCACCTCCAAACCACCCCTCCTCCCCACCCCACCACCTCCACACCACCCCTCCACCCCACCCCACCACCTCCACACCACCCCTCCACCGTAGCACCCCTCCACCCCACCACCTCCACACCGCCCCATCAACCACCCCCACCACAGCACCCCACCACCTCCACATCACCCCTCCACCCCACACAACCCCTCCACTCTGTCATAATATACACATCAGTATACGATGGTGCAGAGACACACACTGACTGCACACTGCAAGACCAATCAACACACACAACACAGCAGCCAATCACCAGTTAGGGCACGGTCACTATAAAGACAGAGGGCACTAGTTTTCCCGCTCATTCGGGATGCAGCCTCTGAGAGAGACAGAGCCCGCAGTCAGTAGCACAAACATCCACCATGTGCTAGCAGTATAGGCTGGACAGGTTAGGCATAGGTCTTCAGTCAATCTAACATAGTGTCGACCCACAGTGCAAGTATGTTTAACAGCTCTTAGTTAAAAAAAAGCGTTGTACTAATACACGTGTTGGTAGCCGTCTATGTTACTGCTGAGGTAAACGCAGTCTCCATAGATCCAGAGTACCCAACACATCACACCCCACCCCACCACCTCCACCCCACCCCTCTACCCCATCCCACCACCTCCACACCACCCCACTGTACCCCATCACCTCCACACCACCACCTCCATACCGTCCCATCCACCACCCCTACCCCAGCACCCCGCCACCTCCACACCACCCCGACCCATGATTCAACCATGCGTCCATCATGTCTTGTGTCTTACAGAGTCACCTGGTGATGAGGCGGGGAGAGAGAGCAGATTGAAATGGGCCCGCCGAATCTGCAGCCTCAACGCCGCGGAGCATGGGCATTGGACCTGTTCTGGTGCCCCCCGCCCACGGCCACAATACTATGGAACGTTGAGCGACGAGGCAGGACCGTACAGCGACACGAGCCCCCAAACACTAGCCCGCGGCACTCTGGACCATTAGTCCAGGGGTGACACTATCTTTCCATCACAGGTGTCCCCAAAACCCTTTACCATCCCAGAGACACTCACCTCGGTTGGCCATTATAATGAAGAGGCTCCTGGGGCACTATCTGGTGCGCACCACACATGTGCAGCGGGACATCCATTGGAGGTAGGAACCCCCAAGGAGACGAACGGAAGGAGGGACTAGCTGCCATCAAGAAGGGTCTCAGGCTTCTGGAAACGGCAGTCCCATCGATGCTGGAGATGCAGACACAGAGCCAGGGACTACATGAGGGGTTGTTAGCAACCATCCAGCGCCTGCAGGTGCAGTTGAAGGAGCCCAACTGCCTGCTGGGACAGGAGGTGGTGTCGACCATGCATGCTATTCAGGCCAACACTCAATGGGTGGCATCTGTGGTGGAGACCTTGGGGACGAAGGTATTGGCCATGGTCCTGGATGTCCAAGGCCTGGGACAATCTGTGCAGGCCATGGCTGAGACATATGTCAGGACTTCCGTGTCACAGGCAACCATGTACCAAATACACCTGAACATTGCAGCAGTGCTCCAGAGCTTGGCCCAGTCACAGCGGATAATGGCTGCGGGCTTCGGTGGCATTGCCCAGGCGCTGGCTGATCTGAGCCAGTCACAGAGAGATGGGGCAGAGTCCCAGAGTGAGGTGGCCCAGTTCTTGTGAGCTATGGCCGCAAGCATGGAGACCCTGCTCGAGACGAGAGCGGGTCTCCAGGACTGGCAGCGTCAGGTGGCAAGGGTGCTCCCTCTCCACTCCCTCCCCCACCCCGGACCCCAACCCCACCTCTGCTACCCCAAGGATTCGGTGGGACTGGGTGATGGACTGGCCAGTTCGCATGTATAAGGAACTTGTTAAATCCTTGTCTGTTTCATGTTTCTCTTTTTAATCCCTGTCCTGCACAACATTGTCGTTTGGTTTTGAGCTGAAGGCTCCCCCCGGCTCCCCCCCACCCACCTTCCCCGCTGCAAGCTGCTATGTGGACTGATCCAGCAGACCCCCTTTGATTCAGTATAGCCTGTGGTATAGCCTGTGATGTCATTTTGATGGACTCGACTACAAGCCAATCACTTCTTCTGGAATTCCGGATCTTTTCATCAGTGATTGGTCAGAATTTTCTGGAGAACACAAGCAAGCCATTTTGTAAGGTATTTTCACTTTTGGGGCTTAGGTTGGGAGGCAGCACACAGCCCCAAACTTAAATCTCTCTTTCAACCTGAAGCTTGTCAATTTAAATTGGTTCCAGCCAGGTCTTCAGTTATGAGAAGCATGGATAGAGTGGATGGGCAGTCACTCATTCCCAGGTAGAGAGGTCAGTCACTAGGGGAAATAGGTTTAAGTCCGTGGGGCCAAGTTTAGAGGAGATGTGCGAGGCAGATTTTTTACACAGAGTGTGGCGAGTGCCTGGAGCGTGCTGCCAGGGGAGGTTGTGGAAGCAGATACATTAACGACGTTCAAAAGGCATCTCGACAAATATATGGATAGGACGGGTACAGAGGGTACTCGGAAGTGCTGAGGGTTGGTTTTGGCCAAGGTTGGTATCATGACAGGCTTGGAGGGCCGAAGGACCTGTTTGTGTACTGTATTCTTTGTTCTTTGTGGAAGTCACTCCTATTTAAAAGCACAGTAAGAAGTCTTACAACACCAGGTTAAAGTCCAACAGGTTTGTTTCGATGTCACTAGCTTTCGGAGCGCTGCTCCTTCCTCGGGTGAATGAAGAGGTCTGTTCCAGAGGAACATTCACCTGAGGAAGGAGCAGCGCTCCGAAAGCTAGTGACATCGAAACAAACCTGTTGGACTTTAACCTGGTGTTGTAAGACTTCTTACTGTGCTCACCCCAGTCCAACGCCGGCATCTCCACATCATATTTAAAAGCAGTCGTCAGGTCTGTGAGAATTTTAAATCTCTTTGGGAGGGTTGGTAATGTAAAACACTCTTTCTATCTTCTAATGCTAACAAGGGACCCTCCATTCAGCTAGAGCATGGGATGATAGAACTCCCTCCAGAGAGTCACTTGCATTTGTTGGAGACAACCATTAGGAAAGGCAAACTAACCGATGTTCGACGCTTCACGCTCCAGGAAGATCACGGACCACAAAAACCATAACTTCAGCAGCTAAGATCCTCAAATATCTCATACCTCTTAATCCTTGTTATTTTTGAACCCTTCCTACCCCCTCCACTGTGTGTCTGTCTTGTGTGTATCTGAGTGATACAGATCCGCTGATACTGCCAACCCAGGGCCCGCACCGCATTGTGAGGCAGGTAGAATCACACGGGTTGCAGGTGAGGTGGGGGTAGGACGGGATGTTGGTGCCGCCGTCGGCTAGTCCCACTCGTCAATGATCCTGGAGGCAATTAGACTGTCCCCTGCACGGCGGCCCTGGCACACATGTTGTGTGGCCTCCTGTGTCTACTCGGGACCCATGCCTTGCCCATCCTGGCCCTCCTTCACATCCTCCTCGTTGGGCAAGATCTGGAGTACATCCCTCTGTTCCACAATGTCGCCCCTCTGCTGTGCGATGCCGTGGAGGACGCAGCAGACCACCACGATGGGGGAGACTCTCCGAGCGCTATACAGGAGAGCTACTCCAGAGCGGTCCAGGCACCTGAACCGTACCTTCAGGATGCCGATGCACCGTTTGATCGTGCCCTTGGTCGCGGCATGGGCGTTGTTGTAGTGGGCCTCCGTGTTGGACTGCGGTTAGCACAGTTGCTTCAAAGCTCCAGGGTCCCAGGTTCAATTCCTAGCTTGGGTCACTGTGTGCAGAGTCTGCACGTTCTCCCCATGTCTGCGTGGGATTCCTCTGGGTGCTCCGGTTCATTCCCACAGTACAAAAATGTGTGGGTCAAGTGGATTGGCAATGCTAAAAGGCCCGTAGTGTCCAAAAAGAATGTTAAGTGGGGTTTCTGGGTTGAGGTGATAGGGTGGAGACGTGGGCTTGAGTCGGGTGCTCGTTTGAAGGGCCGGTGCAGAGTCGATGGGCCGAATGGCCTCCTTCTGCACTGTAAATTCTATGATCAGCCATGACTGCAGCAGATGACCCCTGTAGTCCAAGAGCCACCTCCTCACCCAGGGTGTACCTCCAAGAGGCCAAGAGCCATCGAATATGCCAGGATGAAGGCATTGTGCACACCGTCTGGGTATCGTGCGCAGAGGTACATGATGTGCATCTCGTGGTCACACACTAGCTACACGTTCATGGAGTGGAACCCCTTTCGTTTTGTGAAGGCCAATCCCTCATGCGCTGGTGCTTGTATGAGGATTTGCGACCCGTCGATGACCCCCTGGACCCCACTGCCCGGGCAACCTGGTGGGCTCGGTCCACAATGAAGTTGAAATGTTGCGTCGACCGGGCACAGTGATGGCACAGATGGACCTCTGCAGCGAAGTCTGTGAGATTCCAGACACGTCCCCACTTGCCTGTAAGGACCCGCTGCGGCAACCGGGAGCAGGTGTTCCCCCCCCCAATACCCCATGGTTCCAAGTGCTTCATGATCTGGCAGATATGTCATACGGTCTCCCTGCTCAGTCGGAGTCTTCAATGAAAAGCCCGGTCCGGCAAGTCCTCAAATGACAGGCGCTGTTGGTGCACATGAGGCCTAACGCAGCACCTCATTCCCACCTCCTCTTTGGCCTGTTGGGTAATCGATTCTCCATCTTCACTGGCTGGCTCCTGTTCCTCTTATTCTGCAGGGCCCTCCCCGATCAGCTCCTGCTCGTGCAGCATCAATGCATCCCCCAGGGCTGCAGCGGCAAGGCAGGTGCCGACAATTCCTGGTTGGATTCTGAAATCCATTGTCTGCAGGGGGTGAAAAGCAGACATGCTAGCATGGTGTACAACCCCGTGCCCAACCAAGTCCAATGTGCTACATAGTGGCCCCGGCCTGCACTGAAGACCCTGCCGCTACATGTCCCCTTCGCCCCCTCCCATCCCCAAACCCACTCTGGCCATTCACCCAGGCACTCTGCACTCAGCATCACACCGTTGGCGCAATTGGTCCGGTACCGCAGGGGCCTCTGGCCCAGCACCTGTACCTGCCGGCAGGGGTACCGGTGGCTGGTGTTACGCATGCCAGCGGTACGCTCTGTTGCCCCCGTCCGGCACCCTTCTGTAGGAGCTAATGTGAGTGTCCCCTTGGATGGGTCATGGGATTCCCATCTGGCAGGGTGGCACCCGGTTGTGGGTGGGCGTGGGGGTGCCGCCTGTTTCCCAACTTTAAATATCTCAAGTGAACCTCTCCATCGGTAATTCCTTTTTAAAAATAAATTTAGAGTGCCCAATTCTTTTTTTCCCAATTTAGGGGCAATTTAGCTTGGCCAATCCACCTACCCTGCACATCTTTGGGTTGTGGAGGTGAGACCCAGGCAGACATGGGGAGAATGTGCAAATTCCACACGGCCCGTGACCCGGGACTGGGATTGAACCGGGGGTCCTTGGCACCGTGAGGCAGCAGTGCTAACCACTGCATCACCATGCCGCTCCGACGTCGGTAATTCCTCCTGGCGGACACAGAGCTTCACGTGAGACCTGGGGAATACCGGGGTGCACCAGTTAATAATATACCAACGGCGTTTACTGTAAGTGTGGAGTAGAATGCATTCACACCACATCAATTTTCCGCTGACACGCTATTCTCCACCTTATCGTGCTTTGCAATTCTGGCGGTGCTGGACAGAGAATTCCGGCCATGTATTTCCAGATGGAATCAATCATAAGGACTCAATAAGCAGGATTGGGTCGAACTTGCTCCACCAGTCAATTCGATCATAGCTGACCTTGATTGTCAGCTCCACTTTCCTTGACTTGTGACTTATAGGGTCTGAATGGCATCCTCCTGTTCCTATGTATCAAGCTAAAAGGGCTGAATTAGCCCCTTCTGTCCCAGTGCAACAGGCCAGAGGGGCTGAATGGGCTCCTCCTATTCCAGTGTAACAAGCCCGAAGGATGGAATAGCCTTGTCCTAAGATATTGAGTGAAATGTAAATTCGTGAAAAGTTCTAAAACTGTTGTCACTTTTGAACAGAATGACGTACTAGATAAGCACACATTAAAACGTGTTTCGTGTTATATTGGTTGGAAGGAATTTGAGATTGCATTTCTCTTAAAATCACTTTTCGTCAAGGCACATTCTGTTCCCTACAGGCATTTTGCCTCTAAGGCAATATAAAGTAGAATATAAAAGAGGAAATTTTACCACGGCCGTTCAAAGCCCTGGTTAAGCCACATCTGAAGAAGTGTGAGCAATTCTAGGCACTGCAATGCAGGAGGACGCATCTTGGAAAGCATAGATTTTTCAGAATGTTTCTTCGACTTATGAGAAGGAATTGAAGAAACTGGACTTGCATTTCCTGGAATATAAAATATATAGGGTGATTTGCGGAGGTTTTGGCAATTTAGAAATAATTGAAAGGGTATATAGAGTTTGCAAACGTCTATATCCAAACCAAGGAGACATAACAAAAATCAGATGCCAGTTATTCAGGAAAAAACACTGGAAACACTTCTTCATTCAAAGGGTGGTATAATTGTGGAATTTGCTCCCAGAAAAAGCAATACATTTGAGCCCAATTCATAATATTAAACGTGATATTGATCGATCTTTGCTCGACTAAATACAATAGGATAGCAGATAGAGGTGGATAGAGTTGAGATTCAGAGCAACCATGATCTCTTGGAATATTGGTATCAGATTGAAGAGTTGAATGGCCTCTTTGCCTATGTTCTTACCTGTTTTCTATCAATTTTATTTTTCGCATCTGTCATTATCTTTATCATACGAAGCAAGTGGCAGAGATGAAGTGATTGAGACTTAAGTGATTGAGACTTTGCCACCTAAAGCTTGTCAAAAAAACAGCAACAACTAGATGAACAGTGCAACTTGACTGAGTTCCTCACTCGAAATGGTAAAGGTTACAGCGCTCCAGCAAAAGTAAACATTCAGCCTGCTCCTGAAATCTGGCAGGTATTTGTAGAATGTTATGCAACACCTCTCAAACCAGCAGACAGGCACATTAACAACAGGGCTTGAAATACAGTCCATGTTAAAGGCCACGGTGTAGGGCAGTGAGGTGTTTACATTCACATTTCACAAACACAGTCTCTGCTGCTCTCTATTGTGCGCAAAGATTTCTGATAGTCAGCAAGGTGGAAAAGAAATATCACATGAGTAGGACTGACAGTACAAAAACAGCCCATTCAGTGTGCGTTCTGGGTGCTGCTTTTTATACTCCACAGGAGCCTCTTTCCCTTCATGGCCTATTCCTTTCTCCTTCGTGGACTTATCCGGCTTCCATTTCAGTGTATCTATAATGTTCACCTCATCTAGTCCCTGTTCCAGTGAGTTCCATATTCCAAACTATCTGCTGGTAAAAAACGTTCTTCTGAATTCCCCAGTACTCTTATTAATGGCACAGTTGCAGACCTAGAGATAGACATATTTCTGATTTTAAAAATCAGGCAGGGAGGCGGATTTGAGATCAGGAAGAGACCAGCTATGATCTGATTGAATGGCGGAGCAGGCTCAAAGGGCTGAATTGTCTACTGCTGCTCCTAGTTCCTTTATTCCTAGTTCTGGACTCCTCACAAGTGGAGCCATCTACTCCATGTCTATGTTAGACGTTTAGCTGCTGTTGTATAAAGAGTCAAAGGTTCTGCTCCTTTTCCACAAACACCTTTAATTTACTTCAACAGACTCTGCACAAAACTCTAACATCACATCACCTGACACAAAGGCCACCTGAAGCCCCTTTACATATCAGTGTCAATTATTGGATACTTCACATAAATGATACAACTAATTGGGATGTCTTTTAACCCATTACTTAACTGTCTCCCCTTCCTTGGAGAAAAAAATAATTAGGTGAAAACAAAATTACAAGAAACTCAAAAACACACATGCAATTTCCCCCCTTCTCTTCATTTTTGGAAGAAAAAAAACAGTCACAGAAACAGGTGGCCTTTATTAACAATATCCAAAAGTTTCTGTGAGCTAGCCCCTCTTTTTCTAAAACAGTCTGACAATTGATAGCTACTGTCAACCCATTTAATTTTTGCTATTTCCCCTCTGTTCTGCTTCAAACTTGCGATGTCTATCCTTAACCTTTTTTCCTTGACACTTTTTACAGAGTGCACATTTTCCGACAGGGATTTATTGTCAATGTGACATTCAATAGATATATTACCCAAATCCCCGAATCCTAAAATTTCTGTCAATATCTGAGATATATAAAAGGCCATATCCACCGCCTCTATAAGGCTTAACGTCTCAGCAGTCAAAGTGTTTTTGACCACTCTCCTTATTTTCGTTCTTTCTCACACAAGAGGGCAACATTTGCCATTGTTCCCCAAAAGGAAAATTATAAAACCTCCTGTGCTTGACACCCCATCACATAAATTTGCATAGGACGCATCACTATAAACTATGAGTTTCAAGTGCCTAAGGTCACCTAAAACCGGGACCCTCAAAACACACTCCTGCATTTTTAGTTTGACCAATGCTTTATTTGCTCTTATTATGTCTTCCACTTTGGGATCATTCATTTTTTTTTTCAACTCTAAGACATCAAAACTCACATCCGGTCTAGTCTGTCTACCTAACCAATTCAGTTGGCCAATTAAACTTCGCAGTTGCTCGTTTTCCATCTTTGAAACCATTGCGTTTTTTTGTGAAACCCAGCCATGGCTAATTGCTATTGGGCTGATGCTTTCCAAATAAGATTGCTGACGTAAAGTTGCCCCTAACTTAGTCTGTCCGATTTCCAGTCCAATAGATTTTAATGCACCAAGCCTGACTTCCAACTCTGAATTCTTTCCTCAAACCAGAGATTACAATAGCTTTGAAATCACTAGTCCCACCCCACAAAAAATCACCGACATGCATCATAAAGACGCCAAAAAGATTTCCTTTATAGTGCCAGTAAAACATTTGTCGGATCTGCTTTCAACTGGCAACAGCCTAACTTTAACAAAACTGACCTTACCGAAAAATACCAGAATCTCGACGCATCATTTAATCCATATACACATTTGTTCAACTTCCAGAGTACCCCTTCTGTGTTAGCTGCCTCTTTAGGAGGACGGAGAAAAATGTCTCCATGGAGCTGATGCCCCTGCAAGAAGGCAGCTTTTATATCTATAGATTTGCATTCCCATGCCTTTGTGGCTAATAGAGCCAAGAAGATCTTTAAAATAACCTTTCCTGCCGCAAGTGAATCTACCCTTAAATCCTGATCTTCTAAGTTTTCTTCAAATCCCCTCGCCACAATCCTGGCCTTTGCTTTATAAGTTCCATCCGGAAGAACCTTTTCCGTGCAAATCCATCTGTGGGATCCCCTATCCGGTACTTCCGTGTATATCCCAAATTCACTCCAACTATGCAGTTCTTGCTGTTTGGTATCTTTGATAACTTTTTCATCTAACTTATTGGAAGCTACCAAAATCTCACGTGCATGTGGGCTTCTACTCCTATTAGTATTTGTAGTCTTACTCATGTTCCGAGACCTTGATAAACTAGGTCCCATTTCCCGCCTGGTATCTCGTTCTGTACTGCTACTGCTTGATCTTTCCCTTCTGCTGTGGGATGTCCTTTCAATAGTTCTCGACCTTTTCCTGCGGACCTGTTCACTATCCGATGTACTATCTGAACTGGCACTGCATTTCTGTGCCCTCCATTTTGAACTTTGTGTTCCCAATCCATTGTCTTGACTCCCTCCCCTGAATGCTGTACATTCAACCAATGTTTATATTTTCCAGTGGCCTTCCCTGCTCTACTAATAACAGTTGCATCCTGTTATTAACTCGACCCTTCAGGCAAGTATGTCACTTTTGTACTAACTTTTGGCAGTTGTCCTTTCGGAAAAATGACCTGTTTTACATCATCAGAAGTATTGTGTTCCCCTACGGAAACCCTGTCTATATCAGTTAACTGGTCCTCATAGTTCTGCAACACGTGCGTACCAGATGACTCTGGTACCTCGTCATGTCTGTCTGCTCTGTCTAAATTTGAAAATTTGTAATCTGTACCCATTATCCTTGATGAATGTACCCTAACAGTTTGATTGCCATGTTCCAAAATAATTGTTTTGCCATCTATGCCTATGATCTTCCCTGGGCCTTTCCATTCATTAAAATTGTCTCTCTTATAGTATACTATGTCTCCTTGCTGAAAAATGGTATTTGATGGCCGTATATTATGCCTCAAAGCTCTGCGAATTCTTTCAGAGACTTCTGCTTCCAAAAAAGCTTTTCTACTGCTCTGTAAAAATGTAAATGCTCAGCAAAGGCAGAGCTAATTGTAGTCCTTTCCCAAGCTGGAGGTTGGTCATCCAAAATGGATGGAATTTTAGGATTTCTACCAAATACTAATTGATAGGGACTATAGCCTCTAACCATCTGCAATGAATTCTTTGCATGTACCGCCCATGCTAAAGCTGAATTTAGCTTGCAGTTTGGTCTATCTGCCAAACTTTTCCGGAGCATGTCATCTTTCACACACACCATTACTAAAAGGGCTTTCTTCAGCCGTATTCAGAACTGTGATTTTCACGTTTTCACACATATCCCTAAACTCATCATTAGCAAATTCTCCCCCATTGTCCGTAAGGAAATTTGCCGGTGGGCCCATTCCTGTCCCTATCCATTTTTCTACGATTTGATCCAGAATTACTCTCCTTTCTTTACTTTGTACAATTGTTGATTGACTAAATCTGGTTGCTAAATCTACAAAATGCAAAGTAAATATATTATTGGCTTTATCCCAGATCTTAAGGACCATGGCCACAATGTCGTTAAAATCCCTGGCCAAAGGCAGGGTTACTTTCGGTCGTGCTGGTGTCCTTCTGTACTTCCTACAAACTTCACAGCGATCGTTAACCTGTTCTATCAGCTTAGTATAGTCTTCATCCCTTACCCCTACATCCTTTACTAAATTATTCAGCCTCCGAGGAGACGGATGCGCAAATTGCCAATGCAGTTTTCATACAACAAGCATTTTATCAGCTAAAGTCCCATTTTCAACTGCCATTAACACATCCTTAACAACTGTACTTGAAATATTATTTGTCAGTAATGGAATACAATAGTTTGTCATTTTTATAAATGACCTAGAGGAGGGCGCAGAAGGGTGGGTGAGTAAATTTGCAGACGACACTAAAGTCGGTGGTGTTGTCGACAGTGCGGAAGGATGTTGCAGGTTACAGAGGGACATAGATAAGCTGCAGAGCTGGGCTGTGAGGTGGCAAATGGAGTTTAATGTAGAGAAGTGTGAGGTGATTCACTTTGGAAGGAATAACAGGAATGCGGAATATTTGGCTAATGGTAAAGTTCTTGGAAGTGTGGATGAGCAGAGGGATCTCGGTGTCCATGTACATAGATCCCTGAAAGTTGCCACCCAGGTTGATAGGGTTGTGAAGAAGGCCTATGGAGTGTTGGCTTTTATTGGTAGAGGGATTGAGTTCCGGAGTCATGAGGTCACGTTGCAGCTGTACAAAACTCTGGTACGGCCGCATTTGGAGTATTGCGTACAGTTCTGGTCAGCTCATTATAGGAAGGACGTGGAAGCTTTGGAGCGGGTGCAGAGGAGATTTACCAGGATGTTGCCTGGTATGGAGGTAAAATCTTATGAGGAAAGGCTGATGGACTTGAGGTTGTTTTCGTTAGAGAGAAGAAGGTTAAGAGGAGACTTAATAGAGGCATACAAAATGATCAGGGGGTTAGATAGGGTAGACAGTGAGAGCCTTCTCCCGTGGATGGAAATGGCTAGCACGAGGGAACATAACCTTAAACTGAGCGGTAATAGATATCATAGAATTTACAGTGCAGAAGGAGGCCATTCGGCCCATCGGGTCTGCACCGGCTCTTGGAAAAAGCACCCTTGCCCAAGGTCAACATCTCCACCCTATTCCCATAACCCAGTAACCCTACCCAACACTAAGGGCAATTTTGGGCACTAAGGGCAACTTATCATGGCCAATCCACCTAACCTGCACATCTTTGAACTGCGGGAGGAAACCGGAGCACCCGGAGGAAACCCACGCACACACGGGGAGGATGTGCAGACTCCACACTGACAGTGACCCAAGCCAGAATCGAACCTGGGACCCTGTAGCTGTGAAGCAATTGTGCTATCCACAATGCTACCGTGCTGCCCATATGGGACAGAGGTCAGAGGTAAGTTCTTTACGCAAAGAGTGGTGAGGCCGTGGAATGCCTTACCTGCAACAGTAGTGAACTCGCCAACATTGAGGGCATTTAAAAGTTTATTGGATAACCATATGGATGATAATGGCATAGTGTAGGTTAGATGGCTTTTGTTTTTTGACTTCCCATGTCGGTGCAACATCGTGGGCCGAAGGGCCTGTACTGCGCTGTATCGTTCTATGTTAACTTGCAGGTTCAGTCGGCAGTGAGGAAGACAAATGCCATGTTAAATTCATGTCGAGAGGGCTAGAATACAAGACCAGGGATGTACTTCTGAGGCTGTATAAGGCTTTGGTCAGACCCCATTTGGAGTATTGTGAGCAGTTTTGGGCCCCGTATCTAAGGAAGGATGTGCTAGCCTTGGAAAGGGTCCAGAGGAGGTTCACAAGAATGATCCCTGGAATGAAGAGCTTGTCGTATGAGGAACGGTTAGAACATAGAACATAGAACGATACAGCGCAGTACAGGCCCTTCGGCCCACGATGTTGCACCGAAACAAAAGCCAGCTAACCTACACTATGCCATTATCATCCATATGCTTATCCAATAAACTTTTAAATGCCCTCAATGTTGAGGACTCTGGGTCTGTATTCATTGGAATTTAGAATGATGAGCGGGGAATCTTATTGAAACTTACAGGATATTACGAGGCCTGGATAGAGTGGAGGAGTGAGGATGTTTCCACTTATAGGAAAAACTAGAAGCCGAGGACACAATCTCAGACTAACATAGAACATAGAAAATACAGCACAGAACAGGCCCTTCGGCCCACGATGTTGTGCCGAACCTTTGTCCTAGATTAATCATAGATTATCATTGAATTTACAGTGCAGAAGGAGGCCATTCGGCCCTTTGAGTCTGCACCGGCTCCTGGAAAGAGCACCCTACCCAAACTCAACACCTCCACCCAACAGCAAGGGCAATTTTGGACATTAAGGGCAATTTATCATTGGCCAATTCACCTAACCTGCACATCTTTGGACTGTGGGAGGAAACCGGAGCACCCGGAGGAAACCCACGCAGACACGGGGAGGATGTGCAGACTCCGCACAGACAGTGACCCAAGCCAGAATCGAACCTGGGACCCTGGAGCTGTGAAGCATTGTGTTATCCACAATGCTCCCGTGCTGCCCTTAAGAACAAATAAATCTACACTATATCATTTTACCGTAATCCAAGTACCTACAAGTACCTATCCAATAGCTGCTTGAAGGTCCCTAATGTTTCCGACTCAACTACTTCCACAGGCAGTGCATTCCATGCCCCCAGTACTCTCTGGGTAAAGAACCTACCTCTGATATCCCTCCTATATCTTCCACCTTTCACCTTAAATTTATGTCCCCTTGTAATGGTTTGTTCCACCCGGGGAAAAAGTCTCTGACTGTCTACTCTATCTATTCCCCTGATCATCTTATAAACCTCTATCAAGTCGCCCCTCATCCTTCTCCGTTCTAATGAGAAAAGGCCTAGCACCCTCAACCTTTCCTCGTAAGACCTACTCTCCTTTCCAGGCAACATCCTGGTAAATCTTCTTTGCACCTTTTCCAAAGCTTCCACATCCTTCCTAAAATGAGGCGACCAGAACTGTACACAGTACTCCAAATGTGGCCTTACCAAAGTTTTGTACAGCTGCATCATCACCTCATGGCTCTTAAATTCAATCCCTCTGTTAATGAACGCGAGCACACCATAGGCCTTCTTCACAGCTCTATCCACCTGAGTGGCAACTTTCAAAGATGTATGAACATAGACCCCAAGATCTCTCTGCTCCTCCACATTGCCAAGAACTCTACCGTTAACCCTGTATTCCGCATTCATATTTGTCCTTCCAAAATGGACAACCTCACACTTTTCAGGGTTAAACTCCATCTGCCACTTCTCAGCCCAGCTCTGCATCCTATCTATGTCTCTTTGCAGCCGACAACAGCCCTCCTCACTATCCACAACTCCACCAATCTTCGTATCGTCTGCAAATTTACTGACCCACCCTTCAACTCCCTCATCCAAGTCATTAATGAAAATCACAAACAGCAGAGGACCCAGAACTGATCCCTGCGGTACGCCACTGGTAACTGGGATCCAGGCTGAATATTTGCCATCCACCACCACTCTCTGACTTCTATCGGTTAGCCAGTTTGTTATCCAACTGGCCAAATGTCCCACTATCCTGTGCCTCCTTACTTTCTGCATAAGCCTACCATGGGGAACCTTATCAAATGCCTTACTAAAATCCATGTACACTACATCCACTGCTTTACCTTCATCCACATGCTTGGTCACCTTCTCAAAGAATTCAATAAGACTTGTAAGGCAAGACCTACCCCTCACAAATCCGTGCTGACTATCCCTAATCAAGCAGTGTCTTTCCAGATGCTCAGAAATCCTATCCTTCAGTACCCTTTCCATTACTTTGCCTACCACCGAAGTAAGACTAACTGGCCTGTAATTCCCAGGGTTATCCCTAGTCCCTTTTTTGAACAGGGGCACGACATTCGCCACTCTCCAATCCCCTGGTACCACCCCTGTTGACAGTGAGGACGAAAAGATCATTGCCAACGGCTCTGTAATTTCATCTCTTGCTTCCCATAGAATCCTTGGATATATCCCGTCAGGCCCGGGGGGCTTGTCTATCCTCAAGTTTTTCAAAATGCCCAACACATCTCCCTTCCTAACAAGTATTTCCTCGAGCTTACCAATCTGCTTCACACTGTCCTCTCCAACAATATCGCCCCTCTCATTTGTAAATACAGAAGAAAAGTACTCGTTCAAGACCTCTCCTATCTCTTCAGACTCAATACACAATCTCCCGCTATTGTCCTTGATCGGACCTACCCTCGCTCTAGTCATTCTCATATTTCTCACATATGTGTAAAAGGCCTTGGGGTTTTCCTTGATCCTACCCGCCAAAGATTGTTCATGCCCTCTCTTAGCTCTCCTAATCCCTTTCTTCAGTTCCCTCCTGGCTATCTTGTATCCCTCCAATGCCCTGTCTGAACCTTGTTTCCTCAGCCTTACATAAGTCTCCTTTTTTCTCTTAACAAGACATTCAACCTCTCTTGTCAACCATGGTTCCCTCACTCGACCATCTCTTCCCTGCCTGACAGGGACATACATATCAAGGACACGTAGCATCTGTTCCTTGAACAAGTTCCACATTTCACTTGTGTCCTTCCCTGCCAGCCTATGTTCCCAACTTATGCACTTCAATTCTTGTCTGACAACATCGTATTTACCCTTCCCCCAATTGTAAACCTTGCCCTGTTGCACGTACCTATCCCTCTCCATTACTAAAGTGAAAGTCACAGAATTGTGGTCACTATCTCCAAAATGCTCCCCCACTAACAAATCTATCACTTGCCCTGGTTCATTACCCAGTACTAAATCCAATATTGCCCCTCCTCTGGTCGGACAATCTCCATACTGTGTTAGAAAAGCTTCCTGGACACACTGCACAAACACCACCCCATCCAAACTATTTGATCTAAAGAGTTTCCACTCAATATTTGGGAAGTTAAAGTCGCCCATGACTACTACCCTATGACTTCTGCACCTTTCCAAAATCTGTTTCCCAATCTGTTCCTCCACATTTCTAAAGGGACAATCCTTGAAAACAGAGATGAGGAGGAATTTCTTCAGCCAGAGGGTGGTGAATTTGTAGAACTCTTTGCCGCAGAAGGCTGTGGAGGCCAAATCACTGAGTGTCTTTGAGTCAGAGATAGATAGATTCTTGATTAATAAGGGGATCAGGGGTTATGGGGAGAAGGCAGGAGAATGGGGATGAGAAAAATATCAGCCATGATTGAATGGCGCAGCATACTCGATGGGCCGAGTGGCCTAATTCCACTCCTATGTCTTATGGTCTCATGATCCTATGGACCAATGAAACCAATCATGCTGAATGCCTTCTTCACCACCCTGTCCACCTGTGACTCCACCTTCAAGGAGCTATGAACCTGTACCCTTAGATCTCTGTTCTATAACTCTCTCCAACTCCCTACCATTAATTGAGTGAGTCCTGTCCCGATTTGATCTACCAAAGTTCACCACCTCACATTTATTTAAATTAAACTCCATCTGCCATTCATCGGCCCACTGGCCCAATTGGTCAAGATCTTGTTGCAATCTTATATAACCTTCTTTACTGTTCACTATGCCACCAATCTTGGTGTCATCTGCGAACTTACAAACTATGCCTCCTACATTCTCATCCAAATCATTAATATATACAACAAATAACAGTGGTCCCAGCACCGACCCCTGAGGCACACCGCTGGTCACAGGCCTCCAGTTTGAAAAACAACCCTCCACAACCACCTTTTGTCAAGCCAATTATGTATGCAAGTGGCTACCTCACCCTGGATCCCGTCAGATTTAACCTTGTGCAACAACCCACCATGCAGTACCTTGTCAAAGGCCTTCCTAAAGTCCATGTAGACAACATCGAAGACACTGCCCTCATCTGCCCTCTTGGTTACCCCTTCAAAAAACTCAGTCAAATTCTTGAGACATGATTTTCCATCACAAAGCCATGTTCCAAATCAGTCATTGCCTCTCTAAATTCTTGCAGATCCTGTCTATCAGACTACCTTCTCACAACTTACCCACAATAGACGTTAGGCTCACCAGTCTATAGTTCCCAGGCTTTTCCCTGCAACCCTTCTTAAACAAAGGCACAACATTTGCTACCCTCCAATCTTCAGGCACCTCACCTATGGCTGTCGACGATTCAAATATCTCTGCTAGGGGACCCGCAATTTCCTCCCTAGCCTCCCACAACATCCTGGGTTACATTTCATCAAGTCCCGGGGATTTATCTACCTTGATGCGCTTTATGACTTCTAACACTTCTTTCTATGTAATATTTACACTCCTCAACACATCACTATTTATTTTCTCAAGTTCCCTTACATCTATGCCTTTCCCAATAGTAAGTACTGATGAGAAATATTCATTTAGGACCTCACCTATCTCTTGTGGATCCGCACATAGATGACCTTGTAGATCCTCAAGAGGCTCTACTCTCTCCCTAGTTTTGCCCTTTTGTATTTGTAGAAGCTCTTTGGATTCTCCTTTGCCTTACCTGCTAAAGCAATCTCATGTCCCCTTTTTGCTCTCCTGATTTCTCTCTTAACTCTAGTCCGACAAACGTTTTACTCTTCAAGGATCCACTTGACTCCAGCTGCCTATGCATGTCATATGCCTCCTTCTTCTTTTTGACCAGGGCCTCAATATCCCGAGTCATCCAGGGTTCCCTACTTCTACCAGCCTTGCCTTTCACTCTAAAAGAAATGTGCTTACTCTGAACCATGGTGAACACACTTTTGAAAGCCTCCCACTTACCAGCCGTCCCATTGCCTGCTGACAAACTCCCCCAATAAACTTTTGAAAGTTCCTGTCTAATACCATCAAAATTGGCCTTGCCCTAATTTAGAAGTTTAACTTTTGGACCAGACCTATCATTCTCCATAGCTATCTTAAAAGTAATGGGATTATAGGCTGGATTCTCCGATCCATGATGCCGAAATCGCATTCGGCGACGGGGCGGAGAATCCCCGATGATGACGAAATTGGGGGGCGCCACCGCTTTCACGATGCTCCACCCCTTGAAAAGTGGCATGCTCTAGGGATACGCCTCACGCCATATCCACGGCCTCGCCCCATTGCCTGAGGCCCGCCCCGCGATGCTGTGTCCTCAACCGGCCGAGTTCCCGACGGCGTGGGACATGTGTGGTCATTGGGAACTCAGCGTGGCGGCTGCGGACTCAGTCCAGTGACGCCACAGTCGGGGGGAAGCAGGGGGTCATTATTCGGGTCTGGGGACAATGTGGAGGGGGGGGCAGTGCGAGCCGGCCGAAGGGGGGACTATTCTGCGGCCTGGGTCCGCCATGAAGCATGGCACGGCCGCTGCAGGCCGCCACCACGGACGCGGCCACGGACCTGTCAATGCTCCGGCAGGGAGCTCTATGCTGCCTGGCTGCTAGCCCCCATCCCCCCTCTCTTTCCCCCCGAGCAGGAAATCGGTGACCGTTTCGCGATGGTTTTCCTGGTGTAACGGTGAGGGGACTTAGTCTCCCAAATAGAGAATCTAGCCCATGGCCACTGGTCCCAAAGTGATCCCTCACTAACATTTCTGTCATCTGCCCTTCCTTATTTCCCAAGAGGAGGTCAAGTTTTGCCCCTCTCTAGTCGGTCCATCCACAAACTGAATGAGAAATTCCTCCTGAATACACTCAACAAATTTATCTCCATCTAAGCTCCTAATGCAATGGCTGTCCCAGTCAATGTTGGAAAAGTTAAAGTCCCCAACTATTACCACCCTATTTTTCTTGCAATTTCTTGCTATTTTTCTTGATTGGGACAATCAAGACTCTTGACTGTTGCTCTTTTAGACTGCCAACAAGTCAGGGGCCTAATACATCACATCAGTTAAGGTGGAAATACTCGACAATAGTTTCAGATATCCTTCCTTCAGGGCGAGTACACAACAAATCATAACATTCCCCTTTTTATTCCGAACTAAAGATTTCTCTTAACAAAATTAATGAAAGCAAAACAAAACAATGGGCTGAATTCCCCCTCCACAGTGTGCTTTGCGGCGGAGGAGGCAGCCCGACATTTGCCAGCGGTGGGATCTTTTAGCCCCGTCACTGTCAATGGGATTTCCCGCTGTTTCCACCCTCCACCACCAGGGAGCCCACGCTGGTCCTTCGAGCAGATGACGGACAGCATATACCACAGGGGGCTCCACTTCAACAAGGACACCTGCTCTCTGTGGAAGTTAACGTCACTGCAGCCCTGAACCTTTCGGCCACGGGATCATTCAAGACTCTAGTGGGGACCTGTGTGTTATCTCGCAGGCCACAGCCCACAGGTGCGTCTGATAGGTCATAGATGCCCTGTATGCCCGGGCAGAAAACTACTTCATCTTTGACATGGACCAGGCCCAACAAGATGCCCGGGCAGCAGGTTTCGCCACCATCGCTGGAACGCCCCAGGTCCAGGGGGTTTGTGCTCAGGCCATCTAGGAGTACCCGATGTTAACTGAATGGAGTTCCACTCCCTCAGAACACAGCTTGTTTGTGACCACCAGATGAAGATAATGCACGTGGGTGGCACGGTGGCACAATGGTTAGCACTGCTGCCTCACAGCGCCAGGGACCCGGGTTCAATTCCAGACTCTGGTGACTGTGTGGAGTTTGCACTTTCTCCCCATGTCTGTGTGGGTTTCCTCCGGGTGCTCCCACAGTCCAAAGATGTGCAAGTTAGGAGATTGGCCATGATAAATTGTGCCTTAGTGTATTCAAAGGTGAGGTGGAGTTACGGGGATAGGGCAGGAGAGTGGGCTTTGGGTACTGTTTTGGAGGCTTGGTGCAGACTTGATGGGCTCAACCTGGGTCCCCTGAGCTGAGAGGCAGCAGTGCTAACTACTGTGACCAGGTGAAACAATAATGTGGGTTCTTTATTTGAAGATAAGATATAGCCTTTGTTACAATTAGAATCATAGAATAGAATCATAGAAGTTTACAGCATGGAAACAGGCCCTTCGGCCCAACCAGTCCATGCCGCCCAGTTTTTTACCATTAAGCTAGTCCCAGTTGCCCGCACTTGGCCCATAACCCTCTATACCCATCTTACCATCTAAATGCTTTTTGAAAGACACAATTGTACCCGCTTCTACTACTACCTCTGGCAGCCCATTCCAGACACTCACTACCCTCTGAGTGAAGAAATTGCCCCTCTGGGCCCTTCTGAATCTCTCCCCTCTCACCTTAAACCTATGCCCTCTAGTTTTAGACTCCCCTACCTTTGGGAAAAGATGTTGACTATCTACCTTATCTATGCCCCTCATTATTTTATAGACCTCTATAAGATCACCCCTAAGCCTCCTACGCTCCAGGGAAAAAAGTCCCAGTCTATCCAGCCTATCCTTATAACTCAAACGATCAAGTCCCGGCAACATCCTAGTAAATCTTTTCTGCACTCTTTCTAGTTTAATAATATCCTTTCTATAATAGGGTGACCAGAACTGCACACAGTATTCCAAGTGTGGCCGTACCAATGTCTTGTACAACTTCAACAAGACGTCCCAACTCCTATATTCAATGTTCTGACCAATGAAACCAAGCATGCCGAATGCCTTCTTCACCACCCTGTCCACCTGCGACTCCACCTTCAAGGAGCTATGAACCTGTACTCCTAGATCTCTTTGTTCTATAACTCTCCCCAACGCCATACCATTAACTGAGTAGGTCCTGGCCTGATTCGATCTGCCAAAATGCATCACCTCACATTTATCTAAATTAAACTCCATCTGCCATTCGTCGGCCCACTGGCCTAATTGATCAAGATCCCGTTGCAATCCTAGATAACCTTCTTCACTATCCACTATGCCACCAATCTTGGTGTCATCTGCAAACTTACTAACCATGCCTCCTAAATTCTCATCCAAATCATTAATATAAATCACAAATAACAGTGGACCCAGCACCGATCCCTGAGGCACACCACTGGTCACAGGACTCTAGTTTGAAAAACAACCCTCTACAACCACCCTCTGCCTTCTGTCGTCCAGCCAATTTTGAATCCAATTGTCAACCTCACCCTGGATCCCGTGAGTATTATATATTATATATTATATTATATATTATATATAGGTACTGTACATCTCATCTGCACCCTGCTGCTTGCCTACAAATTAGGGGCTAATATAGCATATCCTGTCAAAGTATGTAATGATTGAAAGCAGTTTAGGATACATCCCATCAAAGTATTTGCACGGCACATCATGTTAATGACATTAAAAATGTAATTTGCAACCCCTCTGTCTTTGAACATTATTATTCCATCGCCAACCTTTTCCATGTCCAACCTTCCTTCCTCTCCAAAGGCCATGAATGCACTTTCACTTCCAAAATCCACACTGATCCCTCTTTTGCGCCTGCTGATACCTCTGTCCTTCTTTGTCAGGGTAGCCAACCTGATCTACCTCAGATCTTGTGATTCTGAATGAGGTCACATTGTTTGAGAAATGAAAGCCTGATTCCCTATACTAAAGCATCAGCTCATTAAGTGTGGAATCTCTGAACTGACATTCTGGACCCAAAGTGTCTCAATGTCAGCTCCATGACGCAGTGGTTACATGATACAGCCATATCAGAAGCTATTCCAATAAACGCGTTTTCCATTCATGTTTCCCATTATTGTTGACTTTTGACTTCCAGGAATTCAGCTCTCAGTGAATGCCGGGTTGTATTACAGGTCAGATTGCAGCACTCGGTGTACACTTAGTGGTCAGATTCCTGCTCTTCCCTCAGCCCATACTACTGAGGTCAATCACACAAATACTGAGAATTCCATTCCCTGTCCAGAAAACCACAGCGTCAGAGCAAGGCATCTGTTGAGATAAACCTAGTGTAATTCCACACAGTAAGTCAACTATGAGAAGGACATGTGACCAAACCGCATTTCTGAGAGTTGGGAATTTTCACAAGGATACCTTGAATTTTAGCTGTAAAAATCATCAACCAAAAAAACTCAACTGAGAAAGAAACTTGTAGCTCAAATTTTATTGAAAATATGTCTCCTCCAAACAATCTCTTTTTTTCATGGGGTGTATCAAAATATTTAATTAGACTCAAGATTGATTTTGCTCCAATTTCAGATGTGATACATCAGCACATAGAGTAATCACCACATTCTTCACTCTGACCACAGATGCCTCGCAGCAATACAGACACATTACGTTTAAATATTTTGCACAAGCTTTTCAACTTCCTAGAATTGAGCACCTGGCTAAGTGTTAGTTCATGTTGGTGTTTGCATAGAGCCAGACTAGTAGGATGAAAGTTAATTGAAGTAAGAGGAATGCTTATCAAGGCAATTTCTAATGGCAGATTGAGCCCTTCCCATAAGGGGAAAACTGTTTAAGATTTCCTGCCCCATCTTTGGTGACTGTGCCTTCTGTTGGCTGGTACCGTACATCAGGGAAATCACTCCCGAAACCTCCTCCCCTTTCTTCCTCTGAAGCCTACAATTTCAACCAAGCCTCTGGTCACCTGTCCTGAAGTGACTCAGCACCAACTTGTTATTTGGTTCTGCCCTTGTGGGGCACTTTGTGATGTTTACCTCATTAATGTTACAGTATGATTGAAAATGGAAAGACAGACCTGCATTTCTTTTATTCCTCCATGGGTTGTGGGCGTCGTTGACCAGGCAAGCAGGAGTGCCTTAATTGCCCTTGGGAGGTGAAGTCCACGTGATGTAAGTACATCCACAGTGCTGTTCGGGAGGGCATTCCAGGATTTTAACCCAGCGATAGTGAAGGAATGACGATATATTTCCAAGTCAGAATGGTATATCGCTTGGAGGGGAACTTCCAGGTGGTGGTATTCCCATGCATCTGCTGCCCTTGTCCATCCAGATGGTAGAGGTCATGCATTTTGATAAGCATTCATCTTACGTCAATCAACTTTCATCCTACTAGTCTGGTTCTATCCAAACATCAACATGAACTAACACTTAGTCAGATGCTCAGTTCTGAGAAGTCAAAGGAGCCTTGGTGTGTTGTTGCAGTGCATCTTGTGGTACACGTGGCTGCCATTGTGTTTGGCAGTGCAGGTAGGGAATGTTTAAGGTGTTGGATAAGGTGCCAATCAATTGGGCTGCTTTGTCCACAATGGTGTCAAGATTTGTTGAAGCTGCACTCATCCAGGCAAGGGGCAAGTATTCCTTCACACTCCTGACTTGTGCCTTGTAGGTGGTCGACAAGCTATCAGGGGGCAGAATCCTACTCGCTGCAGGATTCCTAGCCTCTGCTCTGCTTTTGTAACTACAGTATTTCTATGGCTAGTCCAGTTCAGTTTCTGGTTAATTGTGACCCCCAAGAAAGGGCGGCATATGGCGCAGTGGTTTGCACTGGGACTGCGGCACTGAGGACCAGGGTTCAAATCCCAGCCCTGGGTCACTGTCCATGTGGAGTTTGCACATTCTCCCCATGTCTGCGTGGGTTTCACCTCCACAACCCAAAGATGTGGAGGTTAGGTGGATTGGCCATGCTAAACTGCCCCTTAATTGGAAAAAAAATAATTGGATACTCTAAATTTATTTTTTAAAATGGTGACCCCCAAGGTGTTGATAGTGGGAGATTCAGTAATGATAATGCCATTGAATATCAAAGAACAAAGAACAAAGAAAATTACAGCACAGGAATAGGCCCTTCGGCCCTCCCAGCCTGCGCCGCTCCAGATCCTTTATCTAAACCTGTCATCTATTTTCCAAGGATCTTCTTCCCTCTGTTCCCAGCCTGTTCATATATCTGTCTAGATGCATCTTAAATTATGCTATTGTGCCCGCCTCTACCACCTCCGCTGGTAAAGCGTTCCAGGCACCCACCACCCTCTGCGTAAAACACTTTCCACGCACATCTCCCTTAAACTTCCCCCCTCTCACCTTGAAATCGTGACCCCTTGTAATTGACACCCCCACTCTTGGAAAAAGCTTGTTGCTATCCACCCTGTCCATAATTTTGTAGACCTCAATCAGGTCCCCCCTCAACCTCTGTCTTTCCAACGAAAACAATCCTAATCTACTCAACCTTTCTTCATAGCTAGCACCCTCCATACCAGGCAACATCCTGGTGAACCTCCTCTGCACCCTCTCTAAAGCATCCACATCCTTCTGGTAATGTGGCGACCAGAACTGCACGCAGTATTCCAGATGTGGCCTAACCAAAGTCCTATACACTGTAACATGACCTGCCAACTCTTGTACTCAATACCCCGTCCGATGAAGGCAAGCATGCTGTATGCCTTCTTGACTACTCTATCGACCTGCGCTGCCACCTTCAGGGTACAATGGACCTGAACTCCCAGATCTCTCTGTGCATCAATTTTCCCCAGGACTCTTCCATTGACCGTATAGTCTGCTCTTGAATTAGATCTTCCAAAATGCATCACCTCGCATTTGCCTGGATTGAACTCCATCTGCCATTTCTCTTTCAGAGGAGGAGGAGCAGTCTCTGTCAGGGAGAGAACCTGAGAACATCTAAGACACTCAGAAGGTAAGAAGGTAAGTAAGCGATTTTTACTCATTTTTACTTTTATACCTTTTTCAAATTGTGTGTCGGGGGGAAACTGAAGTGACATCACAGAAAAGCTGTGACCTGAGTAGCTGGTTGGGAATCTACACAAAATTTAAAAAATTAAGCATTGGTAAGTAATTAAACATAATTATTTAATTATAATTTAGAGGGGTATCTAAGCCAGAGATCGGAGAGTACTATATTTAGCTTTCGCATTTATATTAGAAATCTAGTGCTAGGAAACAGATAGTTAACAGTAACTTTGAAAAAATAAAAATATATATTTTTTAAATGTTTTAAAAATTTTTAATTTTAATTAATTGACGCAATGTCAGTTAGAGGGGTGCAGTGCTCTGACTATGAGATGTGGCAGATCCGGGAGGCTCCCAGCGTCCTGGATGGCTTCATCTGCAGAAAGTGCACCCAACTGGAGCTCCTCACAGACCGCATGGTTCGGTTGGAGCAGCAATTGGATGCACTTAGGAGCATGCAGGTGGCGGAAAGCGTCATAGATCGCAGTTATATAAATGTGGTCACTCCCAAGGTGCAGGCAGAGAAATGGGTGACCACCAGAAAGGGCAGGCAGTCAGTGCAGAAATCCCCTGTGGTTGTCCCCCTCTCGAACCCCTTTGGATACTGTCGGGGGGATAGCCTATCAGGGGAAAAGAGCAGCAGCCAGAGCAGTGCCACCACGGCTGGCTCTGATGTTCAGAAAGGAGGGTCAAAGCGCAGAAGACCAATAGCAATAGGGGACTCTATAGTCAGGGGCACAGATAGACGCTTCTGTGGACGTGAAAGAGACTCCAGGATGGTATGTTTCCTCCCTGGTGCCAGGGTCCAGGATGTCTCCGAATGGGTAGAGGGCATCCTGAAGGGGGAGGGCAAACAGGCAGAGGTCGTTGTATATAATGGTACTAACGACATAGGCAGGAAGGGGCATGAGGTCCTGCAGCAGGAGTTCAGGGAGCTAGGCAGAAAGTTAAAAGACAGGACCTCTAGGGTTGTAATCTCGGGATTACTCCCTGTGCCACGCGCCAGTGAGGCTAGAAATAGGAAGATAGAGCAGCTAAATACGTGGCTAAACAGCTGGTGTAGGAGGGAGGGTTTCCGTTATCTGGACCACTGGGAGCTTTTCCGGGGCAGGTGTGACCTATATAAGGACGGGTTGCATCTAAACCGGAGGGCATAACTATCCTGGCCGTGAGGTTTGCTAGTGTCACACGGGAGGGTTTAAACTAGTATGGCAGGGGGGTGGGCATGGGAGCAATAGGTCAGAAGGTGAGAGCATTGAGGGAGAACTAGGGAATAGGGACAGTGTGGCTCTGAGGCAGAGCATACAGGGAGAAGTTGCTGAACACAGCGGGTCTGGTGGCCTGAAGTGCAATGGTTTTAATGCAAGAAGTATTACGGGTAAGGCAGATGAACTTAGAGCTTGGATTAGTACTTGGAACTATGATGTTGTTGCCATTACAGAGACCTGGTTGAGGGAAGGGCAGGATTGGCAGCTAAACGTTCCAGGATTTAGATGTTTTAGGTGGGATAGAGGGGGATGTAAAAGGGGAGGCGGAGTTGCGCTACTGGTTCGGGAGAATATCACAGCTGTACTGCGGGAGGACACCTCAGAGCGCAGTGAGGCTATATGGGTAGAGATCAGGAATAAGAAGGGTGCAGTCACAATGTTGGGGGTTTACTACAGGCCTCCCAACAGCCAGCAGGAGATAGAGGAGCAGATAGGTAGACAGGATTTGGAAAAGAGTAAAAACAACAGGGTTGTGGTGATGGGAGACTTCAACTTGCCCAATATTGACTGGGACTCACTTAGTGCCAGGGGCTTAGACGGGGCGGAGTTTGTAAGGAGCATCCAGGAGGGCTTCTTAAAACAATATGTAGACAGTCCAACTAGGGAAGGGGCGGTACTGGACCTGGTATTGGGGAATGAGCCCGGTCAGGTGGTAGATGTTTCAGTAGGGGAGCATTTCGGTAACAGTGACCACAATTCAGTAAGTTTTAAAGTACTGGTGGACAAGGATAAGAGTGGTCCTAGGATGAATGTGCTAAATTGGGGGAAGGCTAATTATAGCAATATTAGGCGGGAACTGAAGAACATAGATTGGGGGCGGATGTTTGAGGGCAAATCAACATCTGACATGTGGGAGGCTTTCAAGTGCAGTTGAAAGGAATTCAGGACCGGCATGTTCCTGTGAGGAAGAAGGATAAATACGGCAATTTTCGGGAACCTTGGATAACGAGAGATATTGTTGGCCTCGTCAAAAAGAAAAAGGAGGCATTTGTCAGGGCCAAAAGGCTGGGAACAGACGAAGCCTGCGTGGAATATAAGGAAAGTAGGAATGAACTTAAGCAAGGAGTCAGGAGGGCTAGAAGGGGTCACGAAAAGTCATTGGCAAATAGGGTTAAGGCTTTTTACACGTACATAAAAGGCAAGAGGGTAGCCAGGGAAAGGGTTTGCCCACTGAAGGATAGGCAAGGGAATTTATGTGTGGAGCCAGAGGAAATGAGCGAGGTACTAAATGAATACTTTGCATCAGTATTCACCAAAGAGAAGAAATTGGTAGATGTTGAGTCTGGAGAATGGTGTGTAGATAGCCTGGGTCACATTGAGATCCAAAAAGACGAGATGTTGGGTGTCTTAAAAAATATTACGGGAGATAAGTCCCCAGGGCCTGATGGGATCTACCCCAGAATACTGAAGGATGCTGGAGAGGAAATTGCTGAGGCCTTGACAGAAATCTTGGATCCTCACTGTCTTCAGCGGATGTCCCGGAGGACTGGAGAATAGCCAATGTTGTTCCTCTGTTTAAGAAGGGTAGCAAGGATAATCCAGGGACCTTCAGGCCGGTGAGCCTTACTTCAGTGGTAGGGAAATTACTGGAGAGAATTCTTCGAGACAGGATCTACTCCCATTTGGAAGCAAATGGACGTATTAGTGAGAGACAGCATGGTTTTGTGAAGGGGAGGTCGTATCTCACTAACTTGATCAAGTTTTTCGAGGAGGTCACTAAGATGATTGATGCAGGTAGGGCAGTGGATGTTGTCTATATGGACTTCAGTAAGGCCTTTGACAAGAACCCTCATGGTAGACTAGTAAAAAAGGTGAAGTCACACGGGATCAGGGGTGAGCTGGCAAGGTGGATACAGAACTGGCTAGGTCATAGAAGGCAGAGAGTAGCAATGGAAGGATGCTTTTCTAATTGGAGGGCTGTGACCAGTGGTGTTCCACAGGGATCAGTGCTGGGACCTTTGCTGTTTGTAGTATATATAAATGATTTGGAGGAAAATGTAACTGGTCTGATTAGTAAGTTTGCAGACGACACAAAGTTTGGTGGAATTGCGGATGGCGATGAGGACTGTCAGAGGATACAGCAGGATTTAGATTGGAGACTTAGGCGGAGAGATGGCAGATGGAGTTTAATCCGGACAAATGTGAGGTAATGCATTTTGGAAAGTCTAATGCAGGTAGGGAATATACAGTGAATGGTAGAACCCTCAAGAGTATTGAAAGTCAAAGAGATCTAGGAGTACAGGTCCACAGGTCATTGAAAGAGGCGACACAGGTGGAGGAGGTAGTCAAGAAGGCATATGGCATGCTTGCCTTCATTGGCCGGGGCATTGAGTATAAGAATTGGCAAGTCATGTTGCAGCTGCATAGAACCTTAGTTAGGCCACACTTGGAGTATAGTGTTCAATTCTGGTCGCCACATTACCAGAAGGATGTGGAGGCTTTAGAGAGGGTGCAGAAGAGATTTACCAGAATGTTGCCTGGTATGGCGGGCATTAGCTATGAGGAGCGGTTGAATAAACTCGGTTTGTTCTCACTGGAATGAAGGAGGTTGAGGGGCGACCTGATAGAGGTCTACAAAATTATGAGGGGCATAGACAGAGTGGATAGTCCGAAGCTTTTCCCTGGGGTAGAGGGGTCAATTACTAGGGGCATAGGTTTAAGGTGAGAGGGGCAAGGTTTAGAGTAGATGTACGAGGCAAGTTTTTTACGCAGAGGGTAGTGGGTGCCTGGAACTCGCTACCGGAGGAGGTGGTGGAAGCAGGGACGATAGTGACATTTAAGGGGCATCTTGACAAATACATGAATAGGATGGGAATGGAGGGATACGGACCCAGGAAGTGTAGAAGATTGTAGTTTAGTCGGGCAGCATGGTCGGCACGGGCTTGGAGGGCCGAAGGGCCTGTTCCTGTGCTGTACATTTCTTTGTTCTTTGTTCTCTGCCCAACTCTCCAATCTATCTGTATTTTGCTGTATTCTCTGACAGTCCTCCTCACTATCTGCAACTCCACCAATCTTAGTATCATCTGCAAACTTGCTAATCAGACCACCTATACCTTCGTCCAGATCATTTATGCATATCACAAACAAAAGTGGTCCGAGCATGGTTCCCTGTGGAACACCACTAGTCACCTTTCTCCATTTTGAGACACTCCCTTCCACCACTACTCTCTGTCTCCTGTTGCCCAGCCAGTTCTTTATCCATCGAGCTAGTACACCCTGAAGCCCATAAGACTTCACTTTTTCCATCAACTTTATCAAACGCCTTACTGACATCTACAGCCCTTCCCTCATCAATTAACGTTGTCACTTCCTCAAAAAATTCTATTAGGTTTGTAAGACATGACCTTCCCTGCCCAAAACCATCCAAGGGGAGATGGTTAGATTCTGTCGTGATGGAGATGGTCATTGCCTGGCACTTGTGTGGCGCGAATGTTACTTGTCGCCTATCAGCCCAAACCATGATATTGTCCGAGCCTTGTTGCATTCGGACATGGACTGTTTCAGTGTTTGAGGAGTCGTGAATGGTGCTGAACATTGTGCAATTATCAACGAATATCCCCACTTGTGATCTTATGCTATAAGGGAGGTCATTAATGAAGCAGCCAAAGATAGTTTGGCCTTGAGGAGCTCCTGCAGTGATGTCCTGGATGTGAGATGATTGACCTTCAATGATCACAATCATCTTCCTTTGTTCTAGATATGACTCAAACCAGTGGAGATGTTTTTCCTCTGATTCCCATTGACTCCAGGTTCAAGAACTAAAGACTTCTGATATTGGGAGACTTTAATTCCACAAATATCAATTAGAAGGAGGGGGAGGAATGTGTGTGCTCATGAGAACCTCCTTGATCAGTATGTTCTCAGTGTATCCTGGAGGAAGGCAGATCTGGGGTGAGTCAAGAGGACCAGGAGGTAGTAGAAGAATATTTGGGTAATTGTGGTCATCATATTATAAAGATTCAACTAGTAACGCAGAAGAGCAAAAACAGTGTAAAGTGGAATGCCTAAATTGGAATAGGGCTATTTTGGATGGGTCGAGATGGGATCCAGCCAGGGCATGATGGAATCAAACAATGAGAGGAAAAACTAGAACAGGGCAATGGGTTATCTTTAAGGAGCTAGGCTAGGTACATTCCAATGCAGGGTAATAGGTAAGGAATCCCTTGGCGAGGGCTCCTTGCATGATGAGTGAGATAGACTGATAGAGAATCTGATGAAACAAGAATGGGCAGGATTTTTCCTTGCATTCACTAAGTGTGGTAGGTGGCATGAAAGGTGGCACAATGACGGTTTCCACACCATATGCGCTGAATTGTGAGCAGGTGGTCTCTGATTCGCCTGCCCCATCCTTACCTCAGTGGATGATAGATCAGTGTGCCATATTTAAATCTGATCCGCACACTGCCTTCTCAATGTCTGTAGCCCAGACCTGTTCCACGGAAGACATAGCTCCCAAAGGGAAGAAGCAACTTGCTCTGAAATTCAATGGCATTTTGCTGGACCACCTGCTGCATGGAATCAAGACCCGCTGAGCTGTCCTCTATCCCTGTCATAGCCACTGGGTCCACCAATGTCTGCGTTCGGACTTGGGCAGTGGTGGGGATAGTCATGCTGTGCTCGCCATGGCCATCAGTCATCCATTGCAGGAAGAGGATGAATGAATGAGTCTGTTCCACCAGGTTAAGTCAGCCATTTCACCAATCTCAATTCACGCACCCATCTGGCATTCGCAGGATGACATTCACACACAGCCACAAACTCTCTCACATACACCTTCACATCTTATATCCTGTGTAACTCGCACCCTCCTCCCATTCATGATTCCATTCACGACTCACAGATGATAAGCATCCTTATCCTCCGCCTTGGCAAATTTCCTGCTCACACTCTCCAAGACTAGCTCGCACACAATAGGACAGAGGTGTCCCAGGCTGGCAGTGGCCAAAATTAAGTCCCTTACTCCCGATGACAACCATGCCATCACATTGGATAAGGAGATCCAGAACTGTGCCTGTGGTGATGGTGAGGTCTGCAGTGCACACCTAAGTCAGGATCCTGCACCAGCTCATCACCCAGACAGTGACACAGTGATTGTCTTTGAGTCATCTGCCATGCATTAATGGTCATCCTGGGAAAGTGCCCGAGGTGATCAACAAGCCGGACCCTCGTCTCCAGTCCCGAGAATAGCACTGTGGAAGACCCATCACAGTGTTCACCCACACCCTCCACCAGAACATTTTGGCGGGCCCTGGGCCATAGTTCTGGAGCAGCCTCGGGTCACAATCAGGTGAGTGCAGCACACAATGCAGTCCGCAGCAGGTGGAAGCAGTGACATCCAATGCAGTCGAAACTCAGAGGATTCTGGAGGTCTTGATTCTGCAGAATCTGAGTCTGATGATGAGCCTCTGGCCACAATATATTGAATCATTTGGTGGAGTTCCAGTGGCAATTAGGAGAACATCAGGAATGGCTGTCAGCCGATTCCACAGATAGAACATAGACAATTACAGCGTGGTACAGGCCCTTCGGACCTCGATGTTGCGCCGACCTGTGAAACCACTCTAAAGCCCATCTACACTATTCCCTTATTGTCCATATGTCTATCCAATGACCATTTGAATGCCCTTATTGTTGGCGAGTCCACTACTGTTGCAGGCAGGGCATTCCACGCCCTTACTACTCTCTGAGTAAAGAACCTACCTCTGACATCTGTCCTATATTTATTTCCCCTCAATTTAAAGCTATGTACCCTCATGCTAGACATCACCATCCGAGAAAGAAGGCTCTCACTGTCCACCCTATCCAATCCTCTAATCATCTTGTATGCCTCAATTAAGTCACCTCTTAACCTTCTTCTCTCTGACGAAAACAGCCTCAAGTCCCTCAGCCTTTCCTCATACGATCGTCCCTCCATACCAGGCAACATTCTGGTAACTCTCCTCTGCACCCTTTCCAATGCTTCCACATCCTTCCTATAATGCGGCGACCAGAATTGCACGCAATACTCCAAATGCGGCCGTACCAGAGTTTTGTACAGCTGCAACATGACCTCATGGCTCCGAAACTTAATCCCTCTACCAATAAAAGCTAACACACCGTACGCCTTCTTAACAGCCTTCTCAACCTGGGTGGCAACTTTCAGGGATCTATGTACATGGACACCGAGATCTCTCTGCTCATCCACACTGCCAAGAATCTTACCATTAGCCCAGTACTCTGTCTTCCTCTTATTCCTTCCAAAATGAATCACCTCACAGTTTTCTGCATTAAACTCCATTTGCCACCTCTCAGCCCAGTGCTGCAGCTTATCTATGTCCCTCTGTAACTTGTAACATCCTTCCGCACTGTCCACAACTCCACCGACTTTAGTGTCATCTGCAAATTTACTCACCCATCCTTCTACGCCATCCTCCAGCTCATTTATAAAAATTACAAACAGCAGTGGCCCCAAAACAGATCCTTGTGGTACACCACTAGTAACTGGACAACATTGTCTTTTTCCTGTGTGAATACTGACGAAAAATATTCATTTAGCACCTCTCCTATCTCCCCGGACTCCACGCACAACTTCCCAGTACTGTCCTTGACTGGCCCTACTCTTACCCTAGTCATTCTTTTATTCCTGACATATCGATAGAAAGCTTTAGGGTTATCCTTGATCCTACCTGGCAAAGACTTCTCATGTCCCCTCCTGGCTCTTCTTAGCTCTCTCTTTAAGTCGTTCCTAGCTAACTTGTAACTCTCGAGCGTCCTAACTGAACCTTCATGTCTCATCTTTACATAAGCCTCCTTCTTCCTTTTGACAAGTGTTTCGACTGCTTTAGTAAACCATGGTTCCCTCGCTTGACCACTTCTTCTCTGCCTGACAGGTACATGCTTATCAAGGACATGCAGTAGCTGTTCCTTGAACAAACTCCACATTTCCAATGTGCCCATCCCCTGCAGTTTTCCTCTCCATCCGATGCATCCTAAGTCTTGCCTCATCGCATCATAATTGCCTTTCCCCCAGGTATAACTCTTGCCCTGCGGTATATACCTATCCCTTTCCATCACTAAAGTAAACGTAATCAAATTGTGGTCACTATCACCAAAGTGCTCACCTACCTCCAAATCTAACACCTGTCCTGGTTCATACCCAGTACCAAATGCAATATTGCCTCGCCTCTCGTTGGCCTATCTACATACTGGGCGCAATTCTCCCATCGGGAGTCTAAGTGCCGACGCCGGGAGTCTAAGAGCCTATTCTCCCACCCCCAGGGGGCTTGGAGCGGCGTCGCATCATTTACGCGCGCCGGGCATTGGTGCTGCATAAAAGCGGCGCCGAGTAAATGATGCGGCCGGCGCCGCGTAACTGGCGTCACCCGCGCATGCGCGGGTTGGCGCGTGGTTGCCGTCCTTCCTGAGGCCGCCCCGCAAGAAGATGTCGGATGGATCTTGCGGGGCGGCGGAACAAAGGAGGTCCTCTTTAAGAGCACCGATCGCCAGCCAGACCCCATTTGAGGTCCTCCCCCCCCACAGGCCACCCCTCCAACGTTCCCGCGCTGTTCCCGCCGGCAGTGACCAGGTGTGGACGGCGCCTGTGGGAACCCGTCGTGTTGGGCAGGGCGCTCGGCCCATCAGGGCTGGAGAATCGCCGCTTGCAACGGCGAGCGGCGATTCTCCCAGCGGCCAGCCGTGATTTTCGCCGCGCCGGTTTGGGGGTGGTGGGAGCATCGCGTGCGGGCGTCGGGGCGGCATGGCGGGACACGCGCGGCGCCTCGGCGATTCTCCCACCCGGCGTGGGGGGGCGAGAATTCCACCCACTGTATCAGGAAACCCTCCTGCACACATTGGACAAAAACGGACCCATCTAAAGTACTCGAACTATAGCGTTTCCAGTCAATATTTGGAAAGTTAAAGTCCCCCATAAGAACTACCCTGTTGCTTTCGCTCCTATCCAGAATCATCTTTGCAATCCTTTCCTCTACATCTCTGGAACTTTTTGGAGGCCTATAGAAAACCCCTAACAGGGTGACCTCTCCTTTCCTGTTTCTAACCTCAGCCCATACTACGTATTGCAATGTATTTTGGAGGAGTCCATCCGTATTCAGTCTGAAGCAAAGTGCCAACATGCCAGTGCACCGAGGTCAACGATGGTAGGATGGAGGCTTACTTGGTCCAGGATATCGGTCCTGCACTTTGCCAGAAACTGCAGTTCATCAGTGTTGGTGATAGTGGCATCCATCTGTAGCTCGTGAGAGGGAGGTCGGGCAACACTTTCTCAATCCAGCTGCCCTTTCTCCTCATGGAGTCAGCCATTGGCCCTCTTGGGCACCCACAGGGAGGAGGACCAACATCTCAACACCCCCAGAGCCAGCTACACAGGTACCTTCAGCACAGTCCAGCTGATTCCAATCCCCTCATCCTGTGACTCCATCACCTCCAGCTTCACAGGCCAAGGAGGCTGCACCTGCTTCACAGCAGGATACCTAAAACAGACTGGGGCCCTCCAGGTCTTGGCCTTCCGGAGATCGATCATCAAGGTTGTCACAGACAACAGGGTGTAGCAGACAGAAGTCTGCCTCTATCTCTGCTGTGAATATTGGGGATGTATCAAGCCGTAGCAGTTAGGGTGAGAAAGGTAAAGAGCATTAGGAGCACAATGCTGACATGGGTGTTCAGAAATTGTATATAATTCTCACCACTGTCCATGCTGAGGGCAGCACTGGACAAGGAGCAAGGATGCAAAGCAACTGATGTCTGCCCTTGCTTATCTTTTTAAAAAAATATATATTTTATTCAAATTTTTTCGGCCAAATAAAACAGTACAAAAATTTTTTCCCTTTTACAACAATAAAACAATAAAAATAATAGTGACCGTTTTTACAAATAAATAAATAATATATAAACTAAATGGCAACTGCCATAACAAAATATTAACTCTCCCAAATAATAAAAGTCAAACAAGCCAATATACATATCCAAGTAAAAATATCCAAACAAAAACTCCCCTGAGGACCCACCCGAGCCCCCCCCCCCCCCCCCCCCCCCCCGCCCCCCCCCGGGTTGCTGCTGCTACTTTCCCAGTTCCTTTATCGTTCTGCGAGATAGTCAATGAACGGTTGCCACCGCCTGGTGAACCCTTGAGCCGAACCTCTTAGTGCGAACTTTATCCGTTCCAGTTTTATAAACCCTGCCATGTCGTTTATCCAGGCCTCCACGTCCGGGGGTTTAGCTTCCTTCCAAATTAACAATATCCTTCGCCGGGCTACTAGGGACGCAAAGGCCAAAACATCAGCCTCTCTCGCCTCCTGCACTCCCGGCTCTTCTGCAACCCCGAATATAGCCAACCCCCAGCTTGGCTCGACTCAGACCCCCACCACCTTCGAAAGCACATTTGCCACCCCCACCCAGAACCCTTGCAGTGCCGAGCATGACCAAAATATGTGGGCGTGGTTTGTTGGGCTTCTCGCGCATCTCCCGCACCTATCCTCTACCCCAAAAAATTTACTGAGCCGTGCTCCGGTCATGGGCGCCCTGTGCGAGACCTTGAATTGTATGAGGCTAAGCCTGGCACACGAGGACGAAGAGTTTACCCTGCGTAGGGCATCTGCCCACAGCCCCTCTTCGATCTCTTCCCCCAGCTCTTCCTCCCATTTTCCCTTCAGCTCATACACCATGATCTCCCCCTCGTCTCTCATTTCCCTGTATATATCTGACACCCTACCATCCCCCACCCATGCCCCCGAAATCACTCTATCCTGAATCTCCTGCGTCGGGAGCTGCGGAAATTCCCTCACCTGTTGCCTCGCAAAAGCCCTCAGTTGCATGTATCGAAATTCAGTCCCTTGGGGCAACCCATATTTTTCCGTCAGCGCTCCCAGACTCGCAAACGTCCCGTCCAGGAACAGATCCCTCAGGTGCACAATCCCAGCTCTCTGCCATGCACCAAATCCCCCATCTATTCTCCCCGGGACAAACCTATGATTATTCCTTATCGGGGACGCACCGAGGCACCCGTCATTCCCCTATGCCGTCTCCACTGCCCCCAAATTTTCAATGTTGCCACCACCACTGGACTTGTGGTGTATTTCTTCGTGGAGAACGGCAACGGCGCCGTCGCCAGTGCTTGTAGGCTGGTTCCTTTACAGGACGCCATTTCCAGTCTCTTCCACACCGCTCCCTCCCCTTCTCCCATCCACTTACACACCATTGAGATATTGGCGGCCCAATAATAATCACTTAAGCTCGGCAGTGCCAGTCCCCCCCTATCCCTGCTACGCTGCAAAAAAACCCTCCTCACTCTCGGGGTCTTCCCAGCCCACACAAAGCTCATAACACTCTTCTCAATTTTTTTTAAAAAAGCTCTCGTAACCATCACCAGGAGGCACTGGAACACAAAAAGAAATCTCGGGAGGACTACCATTTTGACCGCCTGCACCCTGCCCACCAGTGACAGGGACACCATGTCCCATCTCTTAAAATCCTTCTCCATCTGTTCCACCAATCTTGTTAAATTAAGCCTATGTAGGGTTCCCCAGTTCCTGGATATCTGGATCCCTAAGTACCGGAAATCTCTTGTTACCCTCCTCAGCGGTAAATCACCTATTCCCCTGCTCTGCTCCCCCGGATGCACCACAAACAACTCACTCTTCCCCATATTCAATTTGGACCCCGAAAATTCCCCAAACTCCCTGAGTGTCTGTGGCAGTATGTATTGGGGGTCATGTGGGACTGGAAGCCCTAATGTCATTGGCTGACAGATCCCGGGTCCTGGTTGGCCGTTGACCTCAAGCTCCGCCCTGAAGACGGAGTATAAGAAGCCGGAGTCTTCCCCCGCAGGCCAGTTTACTATTGAGCTGCTGGGGAACAGACACGCTTAATAAATTGTAGCGCACAAAGACTCCATGAGACGAATAGAGTGAAGTCGATGAGGCTTTATTAAGCGTGTCTGTTCCCCAGCAGCTCGATAGTAAACTGGCCTGCGGGGGAAGACTCCGGCTTCTTATACTCCGCCTTCAGGGCGGAGCTTGAGGTCAACGGCCAACCAGGACCCGGGATCTGTCAGCCAATGACATTAGGGCTTCCAGTCCCACATGACCCCCAATACATACTACCACATAAGGTGGACCCGTTGGTCGAAAGGGTTCACCTCCTCCACGCAAACCCCCAGTACGCCTACGTGGAGTACCCCGACGGCCGACAGGACACGGTCTCCCTGCGGGATCTGGCGCCCGCCGGCAACACGCACACACCCCCCGACACCATCAACCCAACCCCCCCCTTCCTGCCACCGCCGCACCCCGCGACCGCCCCCTTCCCAGGAGGATCGGTCCCCCTCCCTTTTGCACCGACAGCTGAAACCGTACGGCTCCTGGAGGCGACAACACTGGTACAAGCACCACCACCACCGCCGGGGCCGAGGCGATCGACACGGACGACCAGACCGCCCGACCGACTCGTGGCGTCGATGTAACACAAATATGGACTGTTCACAAGAACATTTTGCTTTTCTTCCAATACCCTCTGTAAATAGTTACAACAGGACGAAATTGTCCAATACTGTATTGCCATGTGAATGTTTTATCCTCCCAGGACCAGCCCTGTAAACCCTTACCACCATACGAAGCATCACCCCGCCGGGTTCATTTTTGACAAGGGGTGAATGTGGTAGTATGTATTGGGGGTCATGTGGGACTGGAAGCCCTAATGTCATTGGCTGACAGATCCCGGGTCCTGGTTGGCCGTTGACCTCAAGCTCCGCCCTGAAGGCGGTGTATAAGAAGCCGGAGTCTTCCCCCGCAGGCCAGTTTACTATCGAGCTGCTGGGGAACAGACACGCTTAATAAAGCCTCATCGACTTCACTCTATTCGTCTCATGGAGTCTTTGTGCGCTACAGTGTCCACATTATCTCAGGCATCCCCTCCATTGGGTCCGCAACATACAGCAATAGATCATCTGCATACAATGATACCCGGTGTTCTTCTCCTCCCCTGAGTACTCCCCTCCACTTCCTAGAGTCCCTCAGTGCTATGGCCAGCGGCTCAATTGCCAATGCAAACAGTAACGGAGACAGGGGACACCCCTGCCTCGTCCCTCTATAAAGACGGAAGTAGCCGGACCTCTGCCTGTTCGTGACCACACTTGCCACCGGGGCCCTATATAGCAGCTGTACCCATCCAATAAACCCTTCTCCAAAACCAAATCTCCTCAACACTTCCCACAGATAGTCCCACTCCACTCTGTCGAATGCTTTCTTGGCGTCCATCGCCACCACTATCTCTGCCTCCCCCTCTGGTGGGGGCATCATCATCACCCCTAGCAGCCTCCGTATGTTCGTGTTCAGCTGTCTCCCCTTAACAAACCCAGTTTGATCCTCGTGGACCACCCCTGGGACACAATCCTCTATCCTCGTCGCCATCACCTTGGCCAGGAGCATGGCATCTACGTTCAAAAGGGAAATGGGCCTGTAGGACCCACACTGCAGCGGGTCTTTTTCTTTCTTCAAAAGTAGCGATATCGTCGCCTCTGACATAGTCGGGGGCAACTTCCCCCTTTCCCTGGCCTCATTAAAGGTTCTCGTCAAAAGCGAGGCCAGTAGGTCCATATATTTCCTATAAAATTCCACCGGGAACCCATCCGGTCCTGGGGCCTTCCCCGCCTGCATGCTCCTAATCCCCTTTACCACCACCTCCATCTCAATCTGTGCTCCCAGTCCCACCCTCTCCTGCTCCTCCACCTTCGGGAATTCCAGCTGATCCAGGAAACACATCATTCCCTCCTTCCCTTCCGGGGGCTGAGCCTTATATAACCTCTCATAGAATGCTTTGAACACCCCATTCACTCTCTCCGCTCCCCGTTCCATCTCTCCCTCCTCATCTCTCACCCCACCTATCTCCCTCGCCGCTCCCCTCTTCCTCAATTGGTGGGCCAGTAGCCGACTCGCCTTCTCTCCATACTCATACTGTACACCCTGTGCCCTCCTCCACTGTGCCTCTGCCTTACCCGTGGTCAGCAGGTCAAATTCCACTTGTAACCTTTGTCTTTCCCTGTACAGTCCCTCCTCCGGTGCCTCTGCATATTGCCTGTCCACCCTCAGATGTTCTCTCAGCAATCGCTCCCTTTCTTTACCCTCTTGCTTCCCTTTATGTGCCCTTATGGATATCAGTTCCCCTCTGACCACCACCTTCAACGCCTCCCAGACCACTCCCACCTGAACCTCTCCGTTGTCATTAAGCTCCAAGTACCTTTCGATACACCCCCTCACCCTTAGACATACCCCCTCATCTGCCAATAAGCCCATATCCATTCTCCAGAGTGGGTGCTGTTCTTTTTCCTCTCCTACCTCCAGGTCTACCCAATGTGGAGCGTGGTCCGAAATGGCTATGGCCGTATACTCCGTCCCTGTCACCTTCGGAATCAGTGCCCTTCCCAAGACAAAAAACTCTATCAGTGAATATACCTTGTGAACATGGGAGAAAAATGAGAACTCCTTACTCCTAGGCCTAATAAATCTCCAGGGGTCTACTCCTCCCATCTGCTCCATGAAGTCCTTGAGCACCCTGGCCGCTGCCGGCCTCCTCCCGGTCCTGGACCTCAACCGGTCCAGCCCTGGATCAAGCACCGTCTTGAAGTCTCCCCCCATTACCAACTTTCCCGCCTCCAGGTCCGGGATACGCCCCAACATACGCCTCATAAAGTTTGCATCATCCCAGTTTAGGGCGTATACGTTCACCAGAACCACCGCCTCCCCTTGCAATCTGCCACTCACCATCACATATCTACCCCCACTATCCGCCACTATGGTCTTTGCCTCAAACAGTACCCGTTTCCCCACTAAGATAGCCACCCCCCTATTCTTCGCATCTAAACCCGAATGAAGCACCTGCCCCACCCATCCTTTACGTAGTCTGACCTGGTCTATCAGTTTCAGGTGCGTCTCCTGCAGCATAACCACATCTGCCTTTCATTTCTTTAGGTGTGCGAGTACCCGTGCCCTTTTAATCGGCCCGTTCAGCCCTCTCACGTTCTACGTGATCAGCCAGGTTGGGGGGTTCTTTACCCCCCCCCCTTGTCGACTAGCCATCCCCTTTTTTAACCCAGCTCCTCGCCCGGTTCCCACGTACCTGTATATCCCACCGACGGTGCCCCCCCCCCCCCCCGTCTCGACCACCCCGCCCCGTAACAGCTCCCCCTTCTCCTTAGCAGCAGCAACCCAGTTAACTCCACCCCCCCTCCGCTAGATCCCCCTCTAGCGTAGTTGCACCCCCATGTTGCTCCCAGAAGTCAGCGAACTCTGGCTGACCTCGGTTTCCCCCTTTGCCCTCGGCCCCTCACTGTGCGAGGCCCCATCCTTCCTGCGTCCCTGTTCACGCCACAATTACCATAGCGCGGGAGCAAAGCCCGCGTTTCCCACTCGGCCCCGCCCCTAATGGCTCATTTCCCTTCTCCTTCCCCTTTCCTTCCCACCGGCGCCCACAGTTCCTCATACTCCCCCCCCCCCCCCCCCAACGAGGGGAAGAGAGAGAAGTTACAGGGCCGAAGAATTAACAAATTGAAAAAATCATCCCCCCCCTTCTCCTTCCTCGCCCCACATAATCACCCCACCACTTTATCCCAGAAGCTCTTTCTCTCGCCAGACTATTCCAGCTTCTCGTCCACAATGAATGTCCACGCCTCTTCTGCCGTCTCAAAGTAGTGGTGCTTCCCTTGGTGTGTGACCCACAGTCTCGCCAGTTGCAACATTCCAAATTGAACCTTCTTTTTGTGAAGCACCGCCTTCGCCCGATTGAAACCTGCCCACCTCCGCACTCCAATCCTGGTATACGCGGATCACCGCGTTCTCCCACCTACAGCTCCGAGTTTTCTTCGCCCATCTGAGGACCGTCTCTCTGTCGTTGTAGCGGAGAAACCTCACCACTATAGCTCGAGGTATTTCTCCAGCCTTTGGTCTTCGCGCCAGAACTCGTTTGGCTCCCTCCACCTCCAAAGGGCCCGTCGGGGCCTCCGATCCCATTAGCGAGTGAAGCATCGTGCTCACATATGTCCCGACATCCGCCCCTTCTGCGCCTTTGGGAAGACCCAGGACTCTTAAATTCTTCCTCCTCGAATTATTCTCCAGTGCTTCCAACCTCTCCACACACCTTTTGTGCTGTGCCTCGTGCGTCTCTGCCTTCACCACCAGGCCCTGTATTTCATCTTCGTTTTCAGCAGCCTTTGCCTTCACAACCCGAAGCTCCAGCTCCTGGGTCCTCTGCTCCTCCTTTAGCCCTTCAATCGCCTGTAATATCAGGGCCAACACCTCCTTCTTCAACTCCCTCTTCAGCTCTTCCACACAGCGCCGCAGGAACTCTTGTTGCTCCGGGCCCCATAACAAACGGCCACCTTCCGACTCCATCTTGCTTCGAGCTTCCCTTCCTTGCCACTGCTCCAGAGGATCTTCTGCAATCCGGCCGCTATCCTCTCCTTTTTCCATGTGTATCAAGGGGGATTCCCTTCTAGTTTACCGCACAGTGTTTTTGGCCGTTTAAATTGCCGTTGGGGCTCCTATCAAGAGCCCAAAAGTCCGTTCCAACGGGAGGTGCCGAAACGTGCGACTCAGCTGGTCGCTGCCGCACCCGGAAGTCTGCCCTTGCTTATCAACGAGGTGTCACCTTGAGAGCTCCATGGTGTGGTAGCATTTTTGACTTTGTAAGGACCAGGGCCCGCCATTAGGGAAGACCTTATGTGAAATTGGAAGCATTATGATATATTGTTCTGACCAATCCCAGGCGAGATCCCCAGATTTGTTACCCTCCATCCAGTCTGTGGGAACTATCTCGTCATCAGCCACAGTTTGTTAAATTCTAGAAGGATACCCACAAATCATTATGCCGCTGGGTGAGGAGGGATAATCTGGCTCCCTTTCTTTATTCAACCCCTTAGTTGGTCGCAACAAGATTACTTCAGAAAGGATCCCTTCACTTATGGATATCTTTCCCCAGTCCCAATATATTTATGTTTTAAAATGATTCAATTTAGCCAAGATTCCTTTAGTTAAAGTAAGAGTGTGTTTATTAGCTACTAAGTAAAGAAAAGACGTACAAATCTGCCTTCGTCCATAGGAGCAGATGATGAAATGTTGCAACTGTCTGAGGTTCATGATTCCAGTCGTGCTGACTTCAGCAGTTGAAAAGTTGGTTTTGAGATTCCAGGGCCCAGCAGTTTAGTTGAGAAGTTGGCCTGCTTCCTTTTCAGTGCTGGCGTTGCTGACTTGGCCTGCCTCAAATCAGAGAGAGAGAGAGAGAGACTGTTACCTGCCAGAGTGGGGGCAGGGGAGGAGCTATGGAGGGGCGGGTGCTCTGCTGCCTTTCCTCACTTCTAAATGAATATTTTTTGTCAGTACTCACACAGGAAAAAGATAATGTTGTCCAGGAGAATATTGAGATTCAGGCTACTAGACTAGAAGGGCTTGAGGATCATAAGGAGGAGGTGTTCGCAATTCTGGAAAGTGTGAAAATAGATAAGACCCCTGGGCCGGATGGGATTTATCTTAGGATTCTCTGGGAAGCTAGGGAGGAGATTGCTGAGTCTTTGGCTTTGATCTTTAAGTCATCTTTGTTTACAGGAATAGTGCCAGAAGACTGGAGGATAGCCAGTGTTGTCCCCTTGTTCAAGAAGGGGAGTAGAGTCAACCCCGGTAACTATAGACCAATGAGCCTTACTTCTGTTGTGGGCAAAATCTTGGAAAGGTTTATAAGAGATAGGATGTATAATCATCTGGAAAGGAATAATTTGATTAGAGATAGTCAACACAGTTTTGTGAAGGGTAGGTCGTGCCTCACAAACCTTATTGAGTTCTTTGAGAAGGTGACAAAACAGGTGGATGAGGGTAAAGCAGTTGATGTGGTGTATATGGATTTCAGTAAAGCGTTTGATAAGGTTCCCCATGGTAGGCTACTGCAGAAAATACGGAGGCATGGGATTCAGGGTGAATTAGCAGTTTGGATCAGAAATTGGCTAGCTGGAAGAAGACAAAGGGTGGTGGTTGATGGGAAATGTTCAGACTGGAGTCCAGTTACTAGTGGTGTACCACAAGGATCTGTTTTGGGGCCACCGCTGTTTGTCATTTTTATAAATGACCTGGAGGAGGGCGTAGAAGGATGGGTGAGTAAATTAGCAAATTACACTAAAGTCGGTGGAGTTGTGGACAGTACGGAAGGATGTTACAAGTTACAGAGGGACATAGATAAGCTACAGCGCTGGGCTGAGAGGTGGCAAATGGAGTTTAATGCAGAAAAGTGTGAGGTGATTCATTTTGGAAGGAATAACAGGAAGACAGAGTACTGAGCTAATGGTAAGATTCTTGGCAGTGTGGATGAGCAGAAAGATCTCGGTGTCCATGTACATAGATCCCTGAAAGTTGCCACCCAGGTTGAGAGGGTTGTCAAGAAGGTGTATGGTGTGTTCGCTGTTATTGGGAGAGGAATTGAGTTTCAGAGCCATGAGGTCATGTCTCTGGTGTGGCCGCATTTGGAGTATTGCGTGCAATTCTGATCGCCGCATTATAGGAAGGATGTGGAAGCATTGGAAAGGGTGCAGAGGACATTTACCAGAATGTTGCCTGGTATGGAGGGAAGATCTTATGAGGAAAGGCTGAGGGACTTGAGGCTGTTTTCGTTAGAGAGAAGAAGGTTAAGAGGTGACTTAATTGAGGCATACAAGATGATCAGATGATTGGATAGGGTGGACAGTGAGAGCCTTTTTCCTCGGATGGTGATGTCTAGCACGAGGGGACATAGCATTAAATTGAGGGGAGATACATATAGGACAGATGTCAGAGGTAGGTTCTTTACTCAGAGAGTAGTAAGGGTGTGGAATGCCCTGCCTGCAACAGCAGTGGACTTTAGATGGGCTTTAGAGTGGTTTCACAGGTCGTCAAAACATTGAGGGCCAAAGGGCCTGTACTGCGCTGTAATGTTCTATGTTCTATGTTCTGTTGAAACTCCACAAACCGGTCTGGGCCATAATTTGCAGAATGTCGTTAATAGGAGAGGCGGTGACATACTGGTATTGTCCCTGGACCAGTCATCCAAGTAATCCAATAATCTAGCGTAATGCAGATGATGATATTTGAATAAAATAAAAATCTGGAATTAAAAGTCTAACAATGACCACAAAACCAATGTTGATTATCATAAAAACCCATCTGGTTCACTAATGTCCTTTAGGAAATGAAATCTGCCATCCTTATCTGGTCTGACTCAGTTGAAACAGTCGGGACATATGTGAGCACGATGCTTCACTCGCTAATGGGATCGGAGGCCCCGACGGGCCCTTTGGAGGTGGAGGGAGCCTAACGAGTTCTGGCGCGAAGACCAAAGGCTGGAGAAATACCTCGAGCTATAGTGGTGAGGTTTCTCCGCTACAACGACAGAGAGACGGTGTCAGATACAGTCTGACACAGCAATGTGGTTGACTCTTAAATACTCGCTGAAATGATCTAATAAGTCACTAATAAGGGCAATTTGGGATGAGATTATTCATGAAGGCCCGCCTTCTCAACATTTCCCCTTACCTGAGGTGTGGTGATCCTCAGATTAAATCACCATTGGCCAGCTCTCCCCCTCAAAGGGGAAAGCAGCCTATGGTCATCTGGAACTATGGCGACTTTACGTACTTATGTACTAGGAACAGGCAATACGTGTTTGCCTTGCCAGCGATGCACACAACCCTTAAATTATTTATTTCAAATATCACTGCTGGGAGGATAATCATTTCCATTATCTCCACAGGAGATAACAGCTTGCATGGCTTCCTGCCTTTGAAATGTCTGTCTGAGAAAAGAACATAAGAACATAAGAACTAGGAGCAGGAGTGGGCCATCTGGCCCCTCGAGCCTGCTCCACCATTCAATGAGATCATGGCTGATCTCATTGAATGGGGTGTGATATCCCATTATCTCACTTAGTATCAGCTGCACTGGAGCAATTCAGAGATTGACTCAATTTACATTCTGACTGCAATTCTGCAATACGGCGGCTAAGTGTTGACGCCAGCATAAACACCGTAGTATTTCACGCCGGCGATTCTCTGGCCCAAAGGAGGCCAGCACGGCGCTGGAGTGCTCCATGCAGCGCCAGCGCCGATATGCAGCACTGCACTGCCGGCTGTGGGTCCGCACATGCGCGGCGGCCGCTTTTCCACGCTGGGCCTGCACAACATGGCGGAGCTACACAGCGGGCTGGCGCGGAGGAAGGTAGCCCCCGATCGTGGGCCTGGCCATCGTGGAGGCCCCCCCGAAGCCTGATCCCCCCGCCTCCCCACCAGGGTGGCCACCACACCCGTGAGTCCGAGCTCCCACCAGGTGGAACCATGTTAAAACCATGGTGGTGGGAACTTGGCCGGTCGACTATGGAGAATCGTGTCGGGGGCCTCTTTCAACGGCCCCCGACCGGCGCCACGTCGATCGTGCGCGGCTGGCGGCGATTCTCCAGTTGCCGGAGAATCGCGTCCCGGCGTCGGACCAGCGTCGCGGGCCGTCTCAGTGTCAACTCCGATTCTCCAAGCCGGCACGGGCTCGAAGAATCCCAGCTTTTTTAAAGACACATGTCTTATTTAAAAGTTCAATATGTCCGTACATAATTCAGGGTTATTCTCCATCAGTGTGACAGTATGGCAGGCAAGTGTGGTCATTCTGAGGTGCTTCACCTCCATTGAAAGTCCTGGCTAAATGTAATCCTACATTCCTAATTGAGAGTGCTGGAAATCAATGTGATGGATATGGAAGTGAACAAAGTCAATGTAATTATGGGCCTTGGCCAAAAGGACATCTGTTATCTCCTGTATGAACATGTGTGCAGAGTTTTTCCTCACTTTAGTTTTATACTGCATTATCATTTCAGGTTGCAAGGTGATTGTACTAGCAGACCAGTGTGGACTCTCACTGTGTGCCTGTGGAAATCCTTCTCATCGTGCTGTACGAGCATACTATTCACGTTTCCCTCCCTCCAATAACGATCAAGCCTCCCCCACCTATCCTTAACCCCACTGGGATTGTGGTGCATATCCCTTTGTTATACTCAGAATCGATTGAGGTGGATGTTCCTATTCTCCATGTGGACCTTACCTCTTGAGGCCTACTTCACTGTGAATTATTGAGGTCCTCCACCATGAGACGTTCAAATTCGCTGACGCTACCTTTCCATCATTTATAAGCTGTGAGTGTGAACAAAGAACAAAGAACAATACAGCTCAGGAACAGACCCTTCAGCCCTCCAACCCTGCATGAGTCATGACAGCACCTTTGGCTAAAACCCTCAGCACTTCCGAGTGCCGTATCCCTCTGTACCCATCCTATCCATGTATTCGTCGAGATGCGTTTTGGACGGCGTTAATGTATCTGCTTACACAACCTCCCCTGGCAGCACGCTCCAGGCACTCGCCACCCTCTGTGTAAAAAAACGCACATCTCCTCTAAACTTTGCCCCATGGACTTTAAACCGAAGCCACCTAGTGACTGAACCATCCACCCTGGGAAAAAGTGCATGCCAACCACTCTATCCATGCACCTCATAATCTTGTAGTGTGCCCAGTATTATTTCAGAAACCCTGGATCGACATGCCTGATGTGATGACCATGCCCTGCATGCAACATGCTGGGTACGATTGACACTGGGTTGATATTCCTTCCCCCTCCCTGCACTGGGACTAGAACAGTCTTTGCAAGGTCAGCAATGTAAACTGAGATGCTTCTTTAACTCTGCCACCCTCCCATTCTGGCCCCCACTCACTTATATCTCTCTGTAAGAGACTCTTCCACATTCTAGCCCAGAGAACACCACCACCGACCTCGTACTTAGGAGGAGAGAGCCGGGAGATTTAAAAAGCACGGGAGGAGAGAGCCGGGTCAGCGAAAACAGCGCGGGAGCAGAGAGAGCCGGGACAGCGAAAACAGCGCCGGAGGAGAGAGCCAGGAGATTTAAAAAGCGCGGGGGGAGAGAGCCGGGACAGTGCTGGGAGAGGTGAGTGCACAAAAGGTGTGGCAGGAGTGCCTTTAGACACGGAGTGCTGATTGGAACAGAGTGCATCTGAGTTTAGGTGAGTGACTGAGTTTGGGTGAGTGGCAAGAGAGGGCTGTGTTTTTGTTGGTGTTCGGGTTTATCCTTGATGTTCTATAAAGAATTTTTTTAAAAAAAAATATTTAAATTAATTAACTAGTTGAATATGGCTGGACAGGTGATGTGCTGTTGCTGTATGATGATGGAACTGGTGGATCCCATTGAGACTGTCAGTGACCACATCTGCAGCAAGTGTTGGCTGCTCGAGGAATTTCGGCTCAGAATTGATGAGCTAGAGACCGAGCTGCACACACTGCGGCATATCAGGGAGGGCGAACATTACCTGGACGCTTTGTTTCAGGAGGCAGTCACACCCGGTAGAATAAGTTCTGTTAATTCGGACAGTGGTCAGGGACAGAGTGGTGTGACTGCAAGGGAGGCAGGTAGGGGGATCCTGAGTTTAGGAGTTGAGGAGCCTGAGCCCTTGACCTTGTCCAACAGGTATGAGGTACTTGCTCCTTGTGTGGAGGAGGAAGAGGGCTGTAGGGAGGATGCGTTGACTGACCACTGCACCGTGGTACAGGAAGCCATTCAAGAGGGGGGAGCAAAAAGACAAGTGGTAGTTGTAGGGGATTCTATAATTAGGGGGACTGATGGCATCCTTTGTAAGCCAGACCGAGAGTCCCGCATGGTATGTTGACTGCCTAGTGCCAGGGAGAGGGACATCTCTGATCGGCTTGAAAGGATTTTGGAGAGGGAGGGGGAGGATCCAGTTGTTGTGGTCCACGTTGGGACTAACAACATAGGTAAGACTAGGAAAGAGGACCTGTTTGGGGATTATCAAACACTAGGGACTAAATTAAAGAGCAGGTCCTCCAGGGTTATAATCTCTGGATTACTACCCGAGCCACGTGCCAATTGGCATAGGGTTGAGAAAATTAGAGAAGTTAACACGTGGCTAAAGGAGTGGTGCGGGAAAGAGGGATTCCATTTCATGGGGCATTGGCATCAGTACTGGGGCAGGAGGGACCTGTACTGTTGGGACGGTCTTCACCTGAACCATTCTGGGACCAGTGTTCTAGCGAATAGGATAAATAGGTTGGTCACAAGGACTTTAAACTAGCAAGTTGGGGGGAAGGGAAGGGTAAAGCTATGGACAGTATAATGGTTAATGGAGAGCAAGGCAGCAGGTTACGTGACAGGTTATTATGTAGAGATATGGATTCAAAGACAAGGAAAATTAGGAGAAAGGGTAAGAGGAAAAATAAATTGCGAAAAGTTACTGATCAAGGTGTTAGGATTCATAACAAAGACATAAAAAACAGCATAAGTGTACTTTACCTGAATGCTCGTAGTATACGAAATAAGGTAAATGAGTTGATGGCGCAAATCATCGTGAATGACTATGATTTAGTGGCCATTACTGAAACATGGTTAAAAGATGGTCACGACTGGGAGTTAAATATCCAAGGGTATCAGACTATACGAAAGGATAGAATGGACGGTAAGGGCGGTGGTGTAGCTTTGTTGTTTAAGGATGGCATCCGGGCAATAGTAAGGGATGATATTGGTGCTATGGAGGACAAGTTTGCATCAATTTGGGTGGAAATCAGGAATAGTAAAGTGAAAAGCTCACTGATAGGAGTAGTCTATAGGCCACCAAATAGTAACAGGATGGTAGGGCAGGCAATAAGCAAAGAAATAACGGATGCATGTAGAAATGGTACAGCGGTTATCATGGGAGATTTTAATCTGCATATCGATTGGTTTAACCAGGTTGGTAAAGGCAGCCTTGAGGTGGAGTTTATAGAATGTGCCCGGGATAATTTTGTGGAACAGTATGTAATGGAACCGACAAGGGAACAAGCGGTCCAAGATCTGGTTCTGTGTAATGAGGCAGGATTGATTAATGATCTCATAGTTCGGGATCCTCTTGGAAGGAGCGACCACAATATGGTGGAATTTAAAATACAGTTGGAGGATGACAAGGTAAAATCAAACACTAGTGTTTTGTGCTTAAACAAAGGCGATTACAATGGGATGAGAGAAGAACTAGCTAAGGTAGACTGGGAGCAAAGACTTCATGGTGAAGCAGTTGAGGAACAGTGGAGAACCTTCCGAGCGATCTTTCACAGTGTTCAGGAAAGGTTCATACCGACAAAAAAGAAAGACAGTAGAAAGGGGAAAAATCGACCGTGGATATCTAAGGAGGTGAGGGAGAGTATCAAATTGAAGGAAAAAACATACAAAGTGGCAAAAATTAGTGGGAGACTAGAGGACTGGGAAGTCTTTAGGGGACAACAGAAAGCTACTAAAAAAGCCATAAAGAAGAGTAAGGTAGACTATGAAAGTAAACTGGCTCAGAACATAAAAGCAGATAGTAAAAGCTTCTACAAATATATAAGACAAAAAAGAGTGGCTAAGGTAAATATTGGTCCTTTGGAAGATGAGAAGGGAGATTTAATAATAAGAGACGGGGAAATGGCTGAGGAGCTGAACAGGTTTTTTGGGTCAGTCTTCACAGTGGAGGACACAAATAACATGCCAGTGACTGATGGAAATAAGGATATGATAGGTGAGGACCTTGAGATGATTGTAATCACTAAGGAGGCAGTATTGGGCAAGCTAATGGGGCTAAAGGTAGACAAGTCTCCTGGCCCTGATGGGATGCATCCCAGATTGTTAAAAGAGATGGCTAGGGAAATTGTAAACGCACTAGTGATAATTTATCAAAATTCACTAGACTCTGGGGTGGTCCCAGAGGATTGGAAAGTAGCAAACGTGACACCACTGTTTAAAAAAGGAGGTCGTCAGAAAGCGGGTAATTATAGGCCGGTAAGCTTAACTTCGGTTGTAGGGAAAATGCTGGAATCTATCATTAAGGAGGAAATAGCGGGGCACCTGGAGGGAAATTGTCCCATTGGGCAGGCGCAGCATAGGTTCACAAAGGGTAGGTTGGTAGAATTTTTTGAGGACGTTACCAGTGCAGTAGATAACGGGGAGCCAATGGATGTGGTATATCTGGATTTCCAGAAAGCTTTTGACAAGGTGCCACACAAAATGTTGCTGCATAAACTAAAGATGCATGGCATTGAGGGTAAAGTGGTAGCATGGGTAGAGGATTGGTAAACTAACAGAAAGCAGAGAGTGGGGATAAATGGGTGTTTCTCTGGTTGGCAACCTGTAACTAGTGGGGTCCCTCAAGGATCAGTGTTGGGCCCGCAGTTGTTCACAATTTACATAGACGATTTGGAGTTGGGGACCAAGTGCAATGTGTCAAATTTTGCAGACGACACTAAGATGAGTGGTAACGCAAAAAGGGCAGAGGATACCGGAAGTCTGCAGAAGGATTTAGATAGGTTAGTGAATGGGCTAGGGTCTGGCAGATGGAATTCAATGTTGCCAAGTGTGAGGCTATCCATTTTGGTAGGAATAACAGCAGAATGGATTATTATTTAAATGGTAAGATGTTAAAACATGCTGCTGTGCAGAGGGACCTGGGTGTGCTGGTGCACGAGTCGCAAAAAGTTGGTGTGCAGGTGCAACAGGTGATTAAGAAGGCTAATCGTGTTTTGTCTTTCATTGCTAGAGGGATGGAGTTCAAGACTAGGGAGGTTATGCTGCAATTGTATAGGGTGTTGGTGAGGCCGCATCTGGAGTATTGTGTTCAGTTTTGGTCTCCTTACCTGAGAAAGGACATATTGGCACTGGAGGGAGTGCAGAGGAGATTCACTAGGTTGATCCCAGAGTTGAGGGGATTAGATTATGACGAGAGGTTGAGTAGACTGGGACTGTACTCATTGGAGTTTAGAAGGATGCGGGGGGATGTTATTGAGACATATAAAATTATGAAGGAAATAGATAGGATAGATGCGGGCAGGTTGTTTCCACTGGTCGGGGAAAGCAGATCTAGGGGGCATAGCCTCAAAATAAGGGGAGGTAGATTTAGGACGGAGTGTAGGAGGAACTTCTTCACCCAAAGGGTTGTGAATCTCTGGAATTCCTTGCCCAGTGAAGCAGTTGAGGCTCCTTCTTTAAACGTTTTTTAACAAAAAGATAGATGCCTTTCTAAAGAATAAAGGGATTCGGGGATATGGTGTACGGGCCGGAGAGTGGAGCTGAGTCCACAAAGATCAGCCATGATCTCATTAAATGGCGGAGCAGGCTCGAGGGGCCAGATGGGGCTCCTAGTTCTTATGTTCTTACTGTGTTGAATGTAGCATTGACCACCCTATCCACATCCTCCCCCCCTCACCCCCGCGCCCGATCCCCAGGCTCCACCAGCCCTTTCCCTTGCTTCTGAACAATCCCCCACCCCCCCCGCCTGTCTGGTCAGTGGAGCTTTTCCTGTGATACCCCCGAAAGTGATGTGGTGCTGCCTGCAAAGTCTGGCATGGAGTCCAAGATGCCACGTGTGCTGCGTGATGCAATAATTAGAATTAGAATTAGAACATTACAGCGCAGTACAGGCCCTTCGGCCCTCGATGTTGCGCCGACCTGTGAAACCACTCTAAATCCCATCTACACTATTCCATTATCATCCATGTGTTTATCCAATGATCATTTAAATGCCCTTAGTGTTGGCGAGTCCACTACTGTTGCAAGGTAGGTGAACAAACCTCAAAGCCATGAGTGGAATGCAGATCGTCAGCTGCATGTTGCTTATATCCAGTTGTGAAACATGTAGGTTTGATTAGACGCAACGTACCCTGGAGATCCAGTGTGAGGTGGGGGGTTGGAGGGTGAATAAGGTGAGTGTTCATCATACTGACATTTGTAAAATGATGTTCCCAACATGGTGCGGTGAGAACCGTGCGCCAACATTGAAGTCTATAACGGACCTTTGCAACTTGTCTGTCTGCCGACTTAAAACTGATACTTTCGCTCTTGCGATATTTTCTTGCCGCCATGATGCCCGCCATGGGCAGAATAGGAAAATCACAGTCCCAGTGTGCGTGGTGCATGTTAGATATTCTTTTGAAGAGGGAAGCAGGTGAAAGCAAGGTTACCACGGGAAGTGAAGAGGAAAATAAGATTTGCAAAGAGAGTTATGAAAATAGAATGGTAGTCAACATGAAAAGGAATTCAAGAATCTTTCACCAGATTGGATGAGATGGAGTGAGTTCCTCTTTGGAATATGTTTGGAATTGCATGGCAAGACTCGAATAGGTAATGAACACTTTGTATTTGTGTTTACTAAGGAAGAGGGTGATGACAAAATATCAGGAGAAGCAGAGGTAGTAGGATGGAGTGAAAACTGATTGGCAGAGTGTACTGCAAAGGCTGGCTATACTGAGAATGAATAGGTTGCCTTGTCTGGATGGTTTGCATCCCAAGTTGCGAAAGGAAGTGAGAGTGGAGATGGTGGAGGACTTGCTAAATTTTCCTATCTTCCCTGGATACAGGGTAAGTGCCAGAGGATCGGAGACTGGCAATTCTGGAATCCTTATTCAAGAAAGGGTTCTAGGACCGTCAAAAAACAACAAGAGGCCAGTCAGCTAACATCAGTGGTGGGTAAGGTTTTAGAAACAAGAACAGATATTTGGAGATATTGGAGTTAATTAAGGAGAGCCAGCTTGGATTTTTGAAAAGCAGGTCATGTTTGATGAATCAAATGGAAATGTTTTGATTAAGTAACAGAGAAGGTTGATGACAATTCTGGACAGGCTGAAAATAGATAAGTCCCCGGGACCTGATGGGATTTATCCTAGGATTCTCTGGGAGGCCAGGGAAGAGATTGCTGGACCATTGGCTTTGATTTTTATGTCATCATTGGATACAGGAATAGTGCCAGAGGACTGGAGGATAGCAAATGTGGTCCCTTTGTTCAAAAAGGGGAGCAGAGACAACCCCGGCAACTATAGACCGGTGAGCCTCACGTCTGTAGTGGGTAAAGTCTTGGAGGGCATTATAAGAGACAAGATTTATAATCATCTAGATAGGAATAATATGATCAGGGATAGTCAGCATGGCTTTGTGAAGGGTAGGTCATGCCTCACAAACCTTATCGAGTTCTTTGAGAAGGTGACTGAACAGGTAGACGAGGGTAGAGCAGTTGATGTGGTGTATATGGATTTCAGCAAAGCGTTTGATAAGGTTCCCCACGGTAGGCTATTGCAGAAAATACGGAGGCTGGGGATTGAGGGTGATTTAGAGATGTGGATCAGAAATTGGCTAGCTGAAAGAAGACAGAGGGTGGTGGTTGATGGGAAATGTTCAGAATGGAGTTCAGTTACAAGTGGAGTACCACAAGGATCTGTTCTGGGGCCGTTGCTGTTTGTCATTTTTATCAATGACCTAGAGGAAGGCGTAGAAGGGTGGGTGAGTAGATTTGCAGACGATACTAAAGTCGGTGGTGTTGTCGATAGTGTGGAAGGAAGTAGCAGGTTACAGAGGGATATAGATAAGCTGCAGTGCTGGGCTGAGAGGTGGCAAATGGAGTTTAATGTAGAGAAGTGTGAGGTGATTCACTTTGGAAGGAAAAACAGGAATGTGGAATATTTGGCTAATGGAAAAGTTCTTGAAAGTGTGGATGAGCAGAGGGATCTAGGTGTCCATGTACATAGATCCCTGAAAGTTGTCACCCAGGTTGATAGGGTGGTGAAGAAGGCCTATGGAGTGTTGGCCTTTATTGGTAGAGGGATTGAGTTCCGGAGTCAGGAGGTCATGTTGCAGCTGTACAGAACTCTGGTACGGCCGCATTTGGAGTATTGCGTACAGTTCTGGTCACCGCATTATAGGAAGGACGTGGAGGCTTTGGAACGGGTGCAGAGGAGATTTACCAGGATGTTGCCTGGTATGGAGGGAAAATCTTATGAGGAAAGGCTGATGGACTTGAGGTTGTTTTCGTTAGAGAGAAGAAGGTTAAGAGGAGACTTAATAGAGGCATACAAAATGATCAGAGGGTTAGATAGGGTGGACAGTGAGAGCCTTCTCCCGCGGATGGAAATGGCTAGCACGAGGGGACATAGCCTTAAACTGAGGGGTAATAGATATAGGACAGAGGCCAGGGGTAGGTTCTTTACGCAAAGAGTAGTGAGGCCGTGGAATGCCCTACCTGCTACAGTGGTGAACTTGCCAACATTGAGGGCATTTAAAAGTTTATTGGATAAACATATGGATGATAATGGTATAGTGTAGGTTAGATGGCTTTTGTTTCGGTGCAACATCGTGGGCCGAAGGGCCTGTACTGCGCTGTATTGTTCTATGTTCTATGTTCTATGAAGGGAATTCAGTTGTTCATATAAATTTAAGAGAGCATATGACAAAGTACCACATAAAAGGCTAGTTCACAATATTGTGATTCATGGAATAGGAAGGTCGGTGTCAACTTAGATAAATAATTGGATTAAGGATAGGTGCGATTCTCCCCCAAAATTTCGATGTTAATTTGTGGCTGGTTTTTCAGGGAGTTTCCCGCCGGCTCTGCCAGTGAGTTCCTCACCACTGTTCAATGGCACTTTGTCACATTTTTGGGCCATGGGGAGTTTCTCACCGGTTTAGCCCACACTTCCAGCCTCATGGCACTCGGGGTCACGATCTTCCAGCCTCGTGACACTCGCACTCAAGCGTAATGTGGCAGGTGATATTGTTGATCCAGAAACCAATTACAACCTCTGGCTATTCACCTTCCACTCTTTCTAATGTCCTTTACCCGGGCAACACCTGTGAGAATTCCATATCAATGGTTGAAAATGTACCTGACCCATCAAAGCCCGGATAAATATTGCATTTCTCTATTTTGCTGTGCCTTCATGTGCATTAGGGGTGGCACAGTGGTTAGCACTGCTGCCTCACAGCAACAGGAACCAGGGTTCAATTCCGGTCTCGGGTCATAGTCTGTGTGGAGTTTGCACGTACTCCCCGTGTCTGTGTGGGTTTTCTCCATGTGCTCCGGTTTCCTTCCACAGTCCAAAGATGTGCAGGTTAGGTGGATTGGACTTGATCAATTGCCGTTTAATGTCCAAAGATGGTTAGATTACAGGGTTGTGGGGATATGGCAGGGAAATCGACCTCGATAGGGTGCCCTTTTGGAGCATCGGTGCAGACTCGATGGACCAAATAGCCTCCTTCTGCACTGCAAGAATTCTATGAATAATACCTTATATCGCCATGGATGTGCTGTGAACCAATATTTTTCAAAGTGTGGGTTGCGTCCCGTGGGTGGGTTGCAAGCAGGTGTTGGGAGGGTTGGCAAGCACCAAGAAACATTCTGCTAAACGTGCCCAAAAATGCGACTCTGTTCCTGTCCCGCTAAATCATGCCGAAAACGGCACAAAGGAACTGACTGAAGTCTGCACCTGATAGTGCATTTCCCTCTCCTCCTTTGAAACTGATTCAAGTGAGATGGTGAGGACTAAGCAGGCTCCCCTTTCGCATTAAAGGTAAGCCAACGTGGCATGTGCCGTGAAGGTTAGCCGGCGTGGGTCCTGATGGCCAGCTGGTTGGCAAGAGTGGGTCCCGGGAAAAAAACGTTTGAACACACTGCTCCAGACTGTGTCCTCCCTGCAATGTTGTCATCATCATTGGTACTCCATGTTTCTCCTGCTCTGCTTCGTGACCACACACTTACTGAATCTTCTACAACTGATTGGCTGCATGATGCTGGAAATGATCCTCGCCTTCTACACCCTGCAGTGACTCCATCTATGTTCTGCAAGCTCAGAAAACCTGAACTCAAGTTTGAGAAACTGGGCATGTGGTTATCCAGGACATGCAAACATTGGAAATGAGCAGCCTATTTATATATTGCGCGCTGCAACAATCTGCAAGGAGATAATCATCCTGCTTTAAGTCAGAGTTAGAATACATCAAACGCCAGAACTGATTTTGTTCAATCCACATTTTAAAACTGAGAGTGGGGCTCGGCTGTGGGACGGCGGGGAGGAGGGTAAATCTTGACTTTATGCGATACGGAGATCAATGGCTATGAAAACAGAGGGATGTAAAATAACCAGTTTACACAATCACACAATGTCATAATTACCCCTTAGAGTGACATCTCTGTTATTTGTTTTCAATATGCTGAGCATGATGTCCAGTGCCTCAGATGAATGACATTCCTGATTCATGACTCCACAGGGAGGTGGACAAACCTTTGTCAGTCTGGTGTATTTTAATCTGTTTGCAATTGGTGTTGGAATGTTTGATTGAGTGAGGTATGCCATTCTCATTGTCTATCGCAGCAGGTGGTAATGGGGCCTTAGCCTTAAGTTGCTTGAAGGGAGTTTTGTAACAAAATATCTTGACATCAGATATAACGTAACGTGCCACAGAACAGGAATGTGTGGCGATAGGGCGAGGGTTGATGCAGATCAGGTGAAAATTTGTTGTGTTGTTTGCAAAGCTGAGTGCAATGTGAGTTATTTAACCCGTGGAATGGTTCAGACTATAAATCTCCTGAGACAGTTAGTCTCACCACAGCAACTCAAAAACTTCAATTCAATTAACCACTCTGGAATTTAAAAATTAGCCTCGGTAATGGAATCTTAATGAACTTTAGGAAAGGTACCTTCAGTTGCATTCCGGCCGATATGTGACTCCAGACTGACCACAGTTGACTCTTATCAGTTCTAACAAGTCAATCAGTTGAATCAAACCACTACAAGAGAATTGAAATCAGGCAAATGACCTGGCATCGACCTCGGTAGCAGAAACAACAAAGGCACACCCAATTCAGATAGTCCTGCAAAGTCCTCCCCACTAACACCTAGGAACTTGCGGCAAAATTAAATTACGAGAGCTGACCCACAAACAAGGTGGGGGATTTGAATGTCCATCACCAAGAGTGGCTCGGTAGCACCACCACAGACCAAGCTGGCTGGGTCTTGAAGGACATGACAGGTAGACTACGTCTGCGGCAGGTGGTGAGGGAACCCTCATCCTCACCAATCTGCCTGTGGTAGAAACATTTGTCCATGGCAGTATTGGCAGAAGTGACCACCACTGCCCAAAGGGGAGGATCGTCTCCATCATGTTGTGTGACACTACCACCATGCGAAGTGGGATTGATTTCAAACAGATCTAGCAACTCAAGATTGGACATCTTGAGGCCTGTGGGCTACCAGCAGTAGCAGAATCGTAAACAACCACAATCTGCATCCTATCATTCCCTTCTCTACCATTACCATCAAGCTGGGGGAATCGACCCTGATTCAATGAAGTGTTACGACACCCTGGGCTAGTACAAAGTGGATTTCAGATTCACAGATCCCGGAGTCCCAACACAAATGAATTAACCAATAATTCGTATAACGTTTCTGAAATCTTTGGTCCTTGACTACTTGAATGATGTATAGGTGCCAGATTTGTAAGTGAAACACAACAATTATTTATTTATAACAAAAATAAAAATAAAAAAAGCAATAACTATAATAGAATAAGATCCAGCTAATCTTCTACTCCCCCTCTTTTACCGTCCCATCCTCTACCCAAACACACACACAAGGCAGACACACACGGGGAGGTGCAAAAATAATAAGAGAATTAATATGAAATGGAAGATGAATGTCCTGGCTTCGGATGTTGAAGTTGTTCCAGCAGCAGGCTGTCTTCCCAGGACGCAGAGTGATTGGAACCACCAGTTGGATCACTAATGAGGATCTTCTGGCATAGCATTTAATCAGAACTTCCAGCTGTAGGATAGGATTCCCGCACAGCCTCAGGCTGGTGTAATTCTTATTTGTTTCCAACCCCACCAGAATGACCAACAGCCTGAGATAAGAGCAGTGTTCCCCATGTGAGATTTTAAAAATGTTTTTAAACTACTGATCCTGCTTTTAGCTGGTGGCATGTCTGGATTTCCTCAAGATTTTAAGATTCCTTAAAATTATGTTTGTCTCCCCTCAAACCCAGTTCTCAGCCTGAGTTTTACTCTTGGCTTCCAGCCTCACTAGAATGTTCTCCAACCTTAGTCTCCAACCAGGTGCCTGAGAGTTTACCCTTTCAGGGAGAAAGAAACTCACAAGATCCTCCTTCAGCTGAGTTCAAAATGAAACTAAAACTGGAAACCCAGGCTCACAGAGGAAGGAACACGCCAGAGAAAAACCTGACCAATCAGCACCATCCATTAATAACACCTGGCAATTTGAAATAGTCTGTTGGTCGGCAGCCACCAGCACTGATATCAGTCCAAAGAGCAGGGCCTCTTGGAGTTTTCTGTTTCCAACTTAAAAATGAAGTTCATCTTTTTTGTGAGGGCCACGAGGAATCCAGCACGGGTTTGTAGAATAGAAAGAAATAACTTTATTTACAATTACATATGCTGGTCCCAAACTGGCCAGCTCTATTTATGCAGGGACTCTGCTCGTGATTTCTCCGCCCCCCCTCATTGGGGAAGCTCATACTCCCTAAGGATTGTGGGATTGCTATTCATCCCCAGCCAGTAGGAATTAGGCAGCTTACAGCATCCCTTCCCCAAAGTCCAAGGAATCCACCGAAGACACTGGCGAAGGAGGGAGTCGGACTCGTTTTGCCGCAGGCCGGAGACCAGTTGCACGAGGCGCTGGATCGGGCGGCGTGTAACGAGACGGAGAACGCCGCTTCTGTGATGAACGGCGTAACAGTTGTACATCCGCTCCCCATAGGACCGAGGACTCCCCCTCTGAGGCGTCCTGTGTCTCCATCTCGGAGTCGACTGCCTCCGTCACCTCGGCATCCTTATCTCCACATGGTTCTGCAACGACCTGCGCAGGCTTTGAGTGCGGCGCCAGAGGAAGATCATGAGGAATACCCTCCACTGTGTCTGGTCTCTGTGGCTGTAGAAGTGAGCTCCGGGGGCAGGGAATCTTTGGAAGAAACGGCCTTCTGGACGAATGTGGTGTAGCCACCTAAATTGGCCAGCTCCCGATTTAAAATGGCGAACGGCAAAGGCTGATTGGAAAGTCAGCCTACACAGGCAGAAACCAGCAGGTGCAGGTTTGCTGTGTATTTAACTCTGCAAAAGCCCAGACAGCATCGATACCAGCGACCATCAGCATAACAATGGAGCAGCCATCTACATACTGATGAGCAATCCCCGGGAACAATAGCAACATTTGGGACATTCAAAACTAAGCCAGACTTCCCGGCGCCAGCAGGAGCCAACACAAAAGCGGTTAACGAACACCTCAAGACCGCCCATCGATCAGGGAACCGCTCCAGTATTGGAGAAATCGAACCAAGCGATTGGAACAAAGTCCAATCACCTAGAACCAGGTAGAGGGTCCGCCCCGAAAGGCGGGAAGCCCCTGGGGACTATAAGAGTTAAGCCCCAAGTTCAACTCGCTCTCTTCGTCCTGCCCGGGTCACCCAGCAACGCGAACCAACCTTGACCGTGACCGGTGCAGTGACCACCGAAGTAAGTCTTAATTCAACGCTCGCTACGAGATAGGCGCTCCTGGCTACCAATCCGTACCAACTTCGAATCCCGCAGACTCAGAACCCGAACAAAAGGCCATTTGTTCCCCTGACCTGGTGGGCCAGTCCGAAGTTAAGTATAGGCCTGTTAGTTGTAGAAGTAGCTTAGACGTAGAATTTGTGCATGAGTAGCGATTACTGTGTATAATAAATGTGCTTTGATTCAAATCTTACTAATCGGTGTATTGAGTTTCTGATCATTACTTGGACTTGAACCTCGTGGCGGTATCATAAAGATACCTGGCGACTCGAGAGCAAAGGTAATAAAACAGAGCAATTGAACCAACCGGAAAGTTGGCAACAGTGGTCTACATGCTTGCACTGGAGACGACCTTGGGCTTGCACCTGGTAAGAGATTGGGCCCGTTCAGTGAAACATAATGCCAGGGACCCACTGGGCACCACCAGCAAAATTTAGAACGAACACTGGGTCACCGGGCGCAAACTAACGAATCAGCCGATGCCGAAAAAGGCCATGTCCCTGCCATTCTTGAGTGCGGCGTATTTTTGCGCCGATGTCTGGGAAAACCATGCTAAGGCGGGTGCGAAGTCCCCGGCCCATTGGGAGTTCCGTGGGAGCTACCCCTGTCACCGCATGTGGAGTGGTCCTATATGAAAACAAAAAACAAGCCAGTCTCGTGTCCATAGACCTGGAAGACTGTTTCTTTAGGTCCTGTTTGAATATCTGCACTGCGTGCTCCACCAACCCATTGGAAGCTGGATAGTATGGAGCGGTGCGGATATGATGTATGCCGTTCCACATCATGAACCTCGCAAACTCCTCAGTGTGAAAGGAGTGCCGTTGTCCGTGACGAGGCCATGCTTACTGAAAGACAAACGCATCTTCTCGATCGTTGCGCATGATGTTGTGCGTACCATCTTATGCACCTCTAGTCATTTAGACTGGGCGTCGATTAATAGAAGGAACATGGATCTTTGAAAAGGGCCGGCGAAATCCACCTGCAAGCCTGCCCAAGGCCGCCCTGGCCATTCCCAGTGATGTAGGGGCGCAGCCAGCAGAAGTTTCTGATGCTCCTGGCGAATGGAGCAGTTTTGGGCCACCTCCTCAATGTCGGTGTCGAGGCTCGGCCACCAGACATAACTCCGGGCCAACATTTTTATTTTGGTCACACTCTGAGCAAGTCCTGTAGTATCAGCTCCTGTCCTTTTTCCGGGGCGACCACACGCATCCCCCACAAGAGGATACCGTCTTCCATGCTAAATTCTGACAGCTTGGAGGAAAATGCCCGCAACTCGCCTGGGTGCTGTCTATGTTGCCCACCATACAGGACTATGTGCCGAACTATTGACAGGACTGGCTCTGTCTGGGTCCACTCACGGATCTGTGATGCCGTGACAGGCAAGGAGTCCATAAAATCTAGGGTTGCAACCACCTCACCGGTCGTGGGAGTCGACATGGGGCCGGTCGATAAAGTCAATCGGCTCAGTGCGTCGGCATTCGCTATCTGAGCAACAAAGCCCAGCGCTGGATCCGTGCGGAAGCAACGGCTTATTGGCTTATTCTCTCGGAAAAGTCCCAGCAGAGGCTTATGATCAGTCACGATAGTGAAGTGGCGGCCATACACGTACTGGTGGAAGCGTTTCACCGCAAAGACCCCTGCCAAGCCCTCCTTCTCGATCTGCGCCTACTTTTCCACTGCAGTCAATGTGCGGGAGGCGAAAACTATCAGCCGCTCGACCCCGTTCTCCATCTTGTGGGACAGGACGGACCCAATCCCATATGGGAATGCATCACATGTGACGAGCAAAGGCTTTCCAGGATCATAGTGGGTTAGTAATCCAGAGGACGACAATTGATGTTTTACCCACCGGAAAGCGGTTTCTTGTGGCTGACCCCAAACCCAGGTGTGATTCTTCTTCAACAGAAGGTGCAACGGGGCCAGCGTAGCTGCCAGATTGGGGAGGAACTTCCCGTAATAGTTTATGAGGCCAAGAAAAGAACAAAGATGCAAAGTGTCAGTCGGGATGGGGGCCGATTGAATTGTGCGCACCTTCTCTGTGACGGGGTGCAAACATTCGCGGTCCACCCGATAACCCAGGTAAACCACTTCCTTCGCTTGAAAGACGCACTTTGTACGACGTAAACGGACTCCAGCCTCAGAGAAGCGTCTAAGGACAGCCTCCAAATTTTCCAAATATCCCTGCTCCGGCGTCCCTGTAATCAAAACGTTGTCTAAGTAGTCAGCAGCACGTGGTAAACCTCTCAAGGTGGCCTCCATGATGCGTTGAAAGATAATGTAGACAGAGGATACCTCTAAGGGCAACCGTGTATATTCATACAGGCCCCTGTGTGTACTAATAGTTACATATGGCCGGGAGGCAGGGTCGAGCTACCACTGTAGGTAGGCGTGACTCATATGTAATTTCATGAATGAGAGTCCGCCTGCAAGCTTCGCGTAGAGATCTTCTATGCGGGGCTTTGGATATTGGTCGAGCCGGGAAGCCATATTCACTGTAAGTTTATAGTCACCGCTCAAGCGAACTGTGGCATCTGGCTTCATTACAGGTACAATTGGCGCTGCCCAGTCAGCAAAACGGACAGGCCTGACAATACCCAAGGACTCCAAACAAGTGAGCTCCCCTTCTACCTTCTTGAGCAAGGCGTAAGGCACTGGGCCCACCCGGAAATTGCGCGGCGTGGCCCCTGTTCGACCTGGATACGGGCTACGGCCCATTTTATCTTCCCCAAACCAGGCTGGAATACATTTAGGTACCATCCTAGTACCTCCGTCAACCCTCCAGAACCTGTTTGAAAGATGTGCTGCCACTGTAGCCGCAAATGGTGCAACCAGTCCCGATCCAACAGGCTCGGCCTGTGGCCGCACACCACGATAAGTTCATGGTACGGTGGCTGGCTCTGCTGCGCAGCAGGGCAGGAAGAAAAGTGGCAAGGCTATAGTAATAGTGGACTAAATCGTAAGGGGATAGACAGGCAGTTCTGCGGACGCAATCCAGTCTCCAGGATGGTATGTTGCCTCCCAGGTGCAAGGGTCAAGGATGTCTCGGAGCGGCTGCAGGACATTGTGGGGGGGGGGGGGGGGGGGGGGGTGAACAGCCAGCTGTCGTGGTGCACATAGGCATCAACGATACAGGTAAAAAATGGTACGAGGTCCTACAAGCTGAATTCAGGGAGTTAGTAGTTAAACTAAAAAGTAGGACCTCAAAGGTAGTAATCTCAGGATTGCTACCAGTGCCACGCGCTAATCAGAGTAGGAATGTCAGGATAGATAGGATGAATGCGTGGCTCGAGAGATGGTGCAAGAGGGAGGGATTCAAATTCCTGGGGCATTGGAACCAGTTCTGGGGGGGTGGGACCAGTACAAACTGGACGGTCTGCACCTGAGCAGGACTGGAACCGATGTCCTAGGGGGAGTATTTTCTAGAGCTGTTGGGGAGGGTTTAAACTAATGTGACAGGGGGATGGGAACCGATGCAGGAAGTTGGAAGGTAGTAAAACAGGGACAGAAACAAGAGGCAGTAAGGGGGGAAAGTGTAAGGCAGAGAAACCATCGTCAAAAATCAAAAAGGGCGACAGTACAAGGTACAGTGACTGAGGGGAGCTCAATGAATAGGCCCAGTAATGCTAAAAGGAATAAAACGGGAAGTAAAAACATAAATGGTAAGCGACGCGGCAGGTTGTTACATGAAGAATTTCGGCGGGAGCAGAGTGCAGGGGCCTGCCGGTAGGTGAGTATTTGAGTTAAAAGCACTTACCTTGCAGGAGCAGTCTAATCAACCTTTCCTTAAAAGACTCCCACATTTCAAATGTGGATTTACCCTTAAAGAGCTGCTCCCAATCCACATTCCTGAGCTCCTGCCGAATTTTGTTATACTTGGCCTTTCCCCAATTTAGCACTCTTCCTTTAGGACCACTCTCGTCTTTGTCCATGAGTATTCTAAAACGTACGGAATTGTGATCGCTGTTCCCAAAGTAATCACCGACTGAAACTTCAATCACCTGGCCGGGATCTTTCCCCAATACCAGATCCAGTATGGCCCCTTCCCGAGTTGGACTATTTACATACTGCTCTAAAACACTCTCCTGGATGCTCCTTACAAATTCTGCTCCATCTACGCCTCCAACACTACATGAGTCCCATTCGATGTTGGGGAAGTTAAAATCTCCCATCACGCCCACCCTATTGCTCCTACATTTTTCTATAATCTGCCTACATATTTGTACCTCTACTTCACCCTCGCTTTTGGGAGGCCTGTGGTAAAGTCCCAACAATGTTCGTGCACCCTTCCTATTTCTTAGCTCTACCCATGTTGCCTCAGTGCTCAAATCCTCCATCCCGCCCTCCTTAATCATAGCTGTGATATCATCTCTGACCAGTAATGCAACTCGTCCACCCCTTTTACCTCCCTCTCTATCCCTCCTGAAGCATCTATACCCTGGAATATTTAGTTGCCAGTCTTGCCCTTCCCTCAACCAAGTCTCCGTAATACCAATAACATCATATTCCCAGGTACTAATCCAAGCCCTAAGTTCATCTGCCTTGCCTGCTACACTTTTCGTATTGAAACAAATGCACCTCAGACCACCTGTCCCTTTGCGTTCATCATCTCTTCCCTGTCTACTCTTCCCCTTAGTCACATTGAGTTTATTGCCGTGCAGGGCAGCACGGTAGCATTGTGGATAGCACAATTGCTTCACAGCTCCAGGGTCCCAGGTTCGATTCCGGCTTGGGTCTCTGTCTGTGCGGAGTCTGCACATCCTCCCCGTGTGTGCATGGGTTTCCTCCGGGTGCTCCGGTTTCCTCCCACAGTCCAAAGATGTGCAGGTTAGGTGGATTGGGCATGATAAATTGCCCTTAGTGTCCAAAATTGTCCTTAGTGTTGGGTGGGGTTACTGGGTTATGTGGATAGGGTGGAGGTGTGGCCTCAGGTAGGGTGCTTTTTCCAAGAGCCGGTGCAGACTCGATGGGCCGAATGGCCTCCTTCTGCACTGTAAATTCTATGAAATCCTATTATCTAGTACCTTACTGGCTTTAGTTGCTGCCTCTTTACTGACCTCTAACTTCCTAATCTGGTACCCATCCCCCTGCCACATTAGTTTAAAACCTCCCCAACAGTGTTGGCAAAAGCACCCCCTAGGACATTGGTTCCAGTCCTGCCCAAGTGTAGACCATCCGATTTTGTAATGGTCCCAACGCCCCCAGAACCGGTTCCAATGTCCCAAAAATCTGAACCCCCTCCCTCCTGCACCATCTCTCAAGCCACGTATTCATTCTGACTATTCTTGAATTTCTACTCTGACTGTCTCGTGGCACTGGTAGCAATCCTGAGATTACTACCTTTGAGGTCCTACTTTTTAACTTATCTCCTAACTCCCTAAATTCTGATTGTAGGACCTCATCCCATTTTTTACCTATATCATTGGTGCCCATATGGACCATGACAACTGGCTGTTCACCCTCCCCCTTCAGTATGTCCTGCAGCCGATCTGAGACATCCCTGACCAGTGCACCCGGGAGGCAACATACCGTTCGGGAGTCTCGTTTTCAACCACAGAAACTCCTGTCTACTCCCCTTATGATTGAACTCCCTATGACTATAGCCCTGCCAGTTTTTTTCCCGCCCTTCTGTGCAGCAGAGCCAGCCACAGTGCCATGAGCCTGGCTACTACTGCCTTCCCCTGGTGAGTCATCTCCCCCAACAGTATCCAAAACGGTATACCTGTTTTGGAGGGAGATGACTGCAGGGGACACCTGCACTGCCTTCCTGCTCTTTCTCTGCCTTTTGGTCACCCATTCTCTGTCTCCCTCACCAATCCTAATCTGCGGTGTGACCAACTCACTGAACGTGCTATCCACGACCTCCTCAGCATCACAGATGCTCCAAAGTGAGTCCATCCGCAGCTCCAGAGCCGTCATGCAGTCTAACAGGAGCTGCAGCTGGACACACTTCCCGCACATGAAGGAGTCAGGGGCATCGGCCGCATCCCTGAACTCCCACATTGAGCACGAGGAGCATAACACGGGTCTGGGATCTCCTGCCATTTTTACACTTTACCTTAACTGATTACAAATATAATATCAAATAATGAATAAGTGAAAGGAATAAGGATTTTACTTACCAATCACAATACTTACCAACCCACAAAGTGTTAAATTTCTCCCAGCTACTTACATTCCCGACAGACCCCTGGCCACTGCTCCCGCCGAAAATCTGAAGCTATAACTTGCGGATAAAAGAAAAAGAAAAGAGAGAGCTTACCTGATATTCACTCACCCCCTTAGGTGAGAGGAGGTGGAAGGGTGGGAGACACTACAAGTGTAGTGTCTCGGGTTTAGCAACCGCCCAACTTAAATAGAGGTAAAAATCAAACACTTAAGCACGTACCTGATTCCCAAGCTGCACTCCGGCTCCCTCTCTCTCTCCCGCTCCTGAAAATGATGGCCGCTGGAACCTGGGGGCAAGTTTAAACACCTACCTGAATCCCAAGCTGCACTCGCTGCACTCCGGCTCCCTCTCTCTCTCCCGCTCCCGGAAATGAAGGCCGCTGGAACCTGGGGGCAAGTTTAAACACCTACCTGAATCCCAAACTGCACTCACTGCACTCCGGCTCCCTCTCTCTCTCCCGCTCCCGAAAAAATATTGGTCCTTTAGAGGATGAGAAGGGAGATTTAATAATGGGAGATGAGGAAATGGCTGAGGAACTGAACAGGTTTTTTGGGTCGGTCTTCACAGTGGAAGACACAAATAACATGCCAGTGATTGATAGAAATGAGGCTATGACAGGTGAGGACCTTGAGATGATTGTTATTACAAAGGATGTAATGATGGGCAAGCTAATGGGGCTAAAGTTAGACAAGTCTCCTGGCCCTGATGGAATGCATCCCAGAGTGCTAAAAGAGATGGCTAGGGAAATTGCAAATGCACTAGTGATAATTTACCAAAATTCACTAGACTCTGGGGTGGTCCCGGCGGATTGGAAATTAACAAATGTGACACCACAGTTTAAAAAAGGAGGTAGGCAGAAAGCGGGTAATTATAGGCCAGTGAGCTTAACTTCGGTAGCAGGGAAGATGCTGGAATTTATCATCAAGGAAGAAATAGCGAGGCATCTGGATGGAAATTGTCCCATTGGGAAGATGCAGCATGGGTTCATAAAGGGCAGGTTGTGCCTAACTAATTTAGTGGACTTTTCTAAGGACATTACCAATGCGGTAGATAACGGGGAGTCAATGGATGCGGTATATCTGGATTCCCAGAAAGCCTTTGACAAGGTGCCACACAAAAGGTTGCTGCATAAGATAAAGATGCATGGCATTAAGGGTAAAGTAGTAGCATGGATAGAGGATTGGTTAATTAATAGAAAGCAAAGAGTGGGGATTAATGGGTGTTTCTCTGGTTGGCAATCAGTAGCTAGTGGTGTCCCTCAGGGATCAGTGTTGGATCCACAATTGTTCACAATTTACATAGATGATTTGGAGCTGGGGACCAAGGGCAATGTGTCCAAGTTTGCAGACGACACTCGGATGAGTGGTAAAGCAAAAAGTGCAGAAGATACTGGAAGTCTGCAGAGGGATTTGTATAGGTTAAGTGAATGGGCTAGGGTCTGGCAGATGGAATACAATGTTGACAAATGTGAGGTTATCCATTTTAGTAGGAATAACAGAAAAGGGATTATTATTTAAATGATAAAATATTAAAACATGCTGCTGTGCAGAGAGACCTGGGTGTGCTAGTGCAGGAGTCGCAAAAAGTTGGTTTACAGGTGCAACAGGTGATTAAGAAGGCAAATGGAATTTTGTCCTTCATTGCTAGAGGGATGGAGTTTAAGACTAGGGAGGGTATACTGCAATTGTATAAGGTATTAGTGAGGCCACACCTGGAGTATTGTGTTCAGTTTTGGTCTCCTTACTTGAGAAAGGACGTACTGGCACTGGAGGGTGTGCAGAGGAGATTCACTAGGTTAATCCCAGAGCTGATGGGGTTGGATTACAAGGAGACGTAGAGTAGACTGGGTCTGTACTCGTTGGAGTTTAGAAGGATGAGGGGGCACCTTATAGAAACATATAAAATTATGAAGGGAATAGATAGGATAGATGCGGGCAGGTTGTTTCCACTGGCGGGTGAAAGCAGAACTAGCCTCAAAATAAGGGGAAGTAGATTTAGGACTGAGTTTAGGAGGAACTTCTTCACCCAAAGGGTTGTGAATCTATGGATTTCCTTGCCCAGTGAAGCAGTCGAGGCTCCTTCATTATATGTTTTTAAGATAAAGATAGATAGTTTTTTGAAGAATAAAGGGATTAAGGGTTATGGTGTTCGGGCCAGAAAGTGGAGCTGAGTCCACAAAAGATCAGCCATGATCTCATTGAATGGCGGAGCAGGCTCGAGGGGCCAGATGGCCTACTGCTGCTCCTAGTTCTTATGTAATGCCCCTCTTGGTGCCCATGAACAACAGGGTTCATCGTAGTTCCAGCAATGTCCCATAGTTCCCACGTGTAGGTGGCCAACCTGGCCTGTGTATAGTTTAATTTAAGGGTCTGTATACCTTGCTTGATGCGGTCGAATGTCCTCTGGGCGATCATGGGCACTGCTGCTCCAGTGTCCAACTCCATCTCAATCGTGTGACCATTGACCCGTACTGTCACCTTAATGAGAGCCACACAGGGAGCTGCCACACAATGCAGTCTTCACGTCTTCGGGAGTTGTCCCCACAGGCTCATCCAAATGTAAGGTAGGTCCCAGTTTCTGTCAGAACGACGGCACCTCTGGAGCCCCCAGGACCGGCGTCAGCGACCACATGTCCGACACTCACATGGCTCCTCATCCATCGGTTCTCGAGAAAACTTCCTTTGGGGAGGAACGTCCGGCGGCTACTGGCATCGATCCGGACACCGCCCCACCCAAGGCAGGGCTTGGGTGCAGGGAGACGTTTTTGGATGGAAGGGGTTGTGCACCAAGGCGTGCAGCTCCATTCCCTGTAGCTCCTGCACTCCCCGTTCTGCACTCTCTTGGGACAATACTATCCGAATGGCCTGGTGAAAAGTCAATATTTGCTCGGCTAACAACTTTCTCTGTTTGGCCGCGTTGTTAATACTGCAAACCAAACGGTTGCGTAACATTTCTGACTAGGTCTCACCATAGTCACAGTACTCCGCAATTCTACGTAGCCTGAATGGAAACTCTGCAAGGGATTCTCCTGGGGTCCTCTCAGCGGTATTAAACGGGTAACGCTGGACTATCGTGGATGGGGTTGGGATAAAATGTTGCCCTAATAAGGTCACAAGTTCATCAAACAGCTTGGTGTCCAGTGCAGCTGCGTACGTAAAGCTAATCACCCCAAATGTATGCGGGCCGCAGGCAGTGAGCAAAATGACGACCTGCCGCTCATTTTCGGTGATGTTGTTTTCCCGGAAATAGTGACGCATCCGTTGTGTGTACTGGTTCCTCCTTCCCAGCGCAGCATCAAAGAGGTCCAAGCGCCCATAAAGAGGCACGATGTAACAGAAAAAAACTTCCAACCTGTATCCAACAAAAATCCAGGGAGGTGGCTTCAGCAGTGTAGACAGCTATTCACTTTACCCCTCGTCGCCAGTTTTGTGAATGCCACGGAGAATCCAGCACAAGTTTGTAGAATAGAAAGAAATAACTTTATTTAGAATTGCACATATATATCTATATCTACCACAGCAGCAGTACTCCCTTGCTGCTCACTCCTCTCTCGCTGGTTCCATACTGGCCAGCTCTATTTATTCAGGGGCTCTGCTAATGATTTCTCCGCCCCCCCCTCATTGGGGAAGCTCATACTCCCTAAGGATTGTGGGATTGCCATTGGTCCCCAGCCAGTGGTAAGCAGGCAGGTTATAACAATCTTGAAGATGCTTTACGCCCATGTTCAAAAATTGAAATAACAGAAATGAAAAGGGACGTGGATTAACAGGATGATTCTTACAGACGAAGCAGGGGTAGCACTAAACATACCTAAAATTGAGATGTCAACTTGGTTAAGCTACAACACAGGACTACTTCCATGTTAAACAGTCATAGCAGTATGCTAAACAGAGTAATCTGATAACCAATGATTTGCAGTCCTGCCACATGCAGGCATTAGTGATGATGGATAATTAAGCAGCTACTCAGAGAAGGAGGCTTAGCAAATAAAGAAGGGGGTTTAGCAGTCCTAACATTCTTTGGCCAAAAGTGCCAAATGGATGATCCATCTTGACCTCTTGTCCCCAGCATCACAGATGTTAGTCTTTAACCAATTCGATTCAATCCACGTGATATCAAGGAACAGTTGAAAACCACTGGATAGACCCTGACAATATCCCAGTTATAGTACGGAAGACTTGTGCTTGAGAATTAGCTGTGCCCCTAACCAAACTGTTACTGCAAAGCTAGAATACTGGCATCTACAATCTTGGGCCAACAAAAAAAAAATGCAGAAAATTACCAGGTATGTCCTGTTCAGGAAAAAGCAGGACAAATCCAAACTAACCAATTACCGCCGCATCATTCTACTCTCAAAAACATCAGTAAAGTGAAGGAACGCATCATCAACAGTGCTACTAAGCAGCACTTACTGAGCAAATGACTCATTAACTGATGCTCAACTCACAAGAGGTCATAGAATCACAGAATTTATAGTGCAGAAGGAGACCATTCAGCCCATTGAGTCTGCACTGGCCCTTGGAAAGAGCACACACCTCCACCCCATAACAGTAACCCCACCAACCTTTTTGGACACTAAGGGCAATTTAGCATGGCCAATCCACCTAACCTGCACATCTTTGGACTGCGGGAGGAAACCGGAGCACCCAGAGGAAACCCACGCACACACGGGGAGGATGTGCAGACTCTGCACAGACAGTGACCCAAGACGGAAATCGAACCTGGGACCCTGGAGCTGTGAAGCAACAGTGCTAATCACTGTGCTCCCGTGCGCCCCCCCCTCCCCCCCCTGTCCCAGGTCCTGTGGTGCAGTGGGTAGTCCCCCTGCATCTGAGCCAGAAGCCTAAAGTCCCACTCTAGGACTCGATGACCACAGAAGGCGTGTTCATAACATGGCCAAATAGATTGATAATCGACTTGTAAAACCTTCCAACATACACCATTGACTGGTAGAAAAAGCAGGAGAGACACCTGGTCAGCCATCTGCAGAAGGTAACAGCAAATCAGTGCCCTACTGCTGCAAACATAACCAAGGACCAACACTGCATGTGGTGCCAACACCCTTTCAGAACATTGTACCTGAAGAGAGAAAAATGCTTAGTTTGGATTCTGCCAAGGCCCATCTGTCTCTTATCTCATTACAACCTTGGGCCAACAAAAAGAATTGAATTGAAGAGGTGAGGTAAGAGTGGCCATTCTTGACATCAAGGCAGCATTTGACTGAGTATGACATCAAGGAGCCCTAGCAAAACTGGAGTCAATGGGAATCAGGGGTGAAAACTCTCCACTGGCTGGAGTCATACCTGGCACAAAGGAAGATGATTGAGGTTGTTGTAGGTCAGTCGTCTCAGCTCCAGGGCATCACTGCAGAAGTTCCTCAGGGTGAGAGTACTATAGTTAGCTATCGCATTTCTATTAGAAATCTAGTGCTAGGAAACAGATAGTTGACAGTAACTTTGAAATTTAAAAAAAAATATTTTTAAAAAAGACTAATTTTAATTTTAATTAATTGATGCAATGTCAGTTAGAGGGGTGCTGTGCTCTGACTGTGAGGTGTGGCAGGTCCGGGAGGCTTCCAGCGTCCCGGATGGCTTCATCTGCAGAAAGTGCACCCAACTGGAGCTCCTCACAGACCGCATGGTTCGGTTGGAGCAGCAATTGGATGCACTTAGGAGCATGCAGGTGGCGGAAAGCGTCATAGATCGCAGTTATGTAAATGTGGTCACACCCAAGGTGCAGGCAGAGAAATGGGTGACCACCAGAAAGGGCAGGCAGTCAGTGCAGGAATCCCCTGTGGTTGTCCCCCTCTCGAACAGATATACCCCTTTGGATACTGTCGGGGGGGATAACCTATCAGGGGAAAACAGCAGCAGCCAGAGCAGTGGCACCACGGCTGGCTCTGATGTTCAGAAGGGAGGGTCAAAGCGCAGAAGAGTAATAGTAATAGGGGACTCTATAGTCAGGGGCACAGATAGGCGCTTCTGTGGACGTGAAAGAGACTCCAGGATGGTATGTTGCCTCCCTGGTGCCAGGGTCCAGGATGTCTCCGAATGGGTAGAGGGCATCCTGAAGGGGGAGGGCAAACAGGCAGAGGTCGTTGTACATATTGGTACAAACGACATAGGCAGGAAGGGGCATGAGGTCCTGCAGCAGGAGTTCAGGGAGTTAGGCAGAAAGTTAAAAGACAGGACCTCGAGGGTTGTAATCTCGGGATTACTCCCTGTGCCACGTGCCAGTGAGGCTAGAAATAGGAAGATAGAGCAGCTAAACACGTGGCTAAACAGCTGGTGTAGGAGGGAGGGTTTCCATTATCTGGACCACTGGGAGCTCTTCCGGGGCAGGTGTGACCTATATAAGAAGGACGGGTTGCATCTAAACCGGAGAGGCATAAATATCCTGGCCGCGAGGTTTGCTAGTGTCACACGGGAGGGTTTAAACTAGTATGGCAGGGGACTGGGCACGGGAGCAATAGGTCAGAAGGTGAGAGCATTGAGGGAGAACTAGGGAATAGGGACAGTGTGGCTCTGAGGCAGAGCAGACAGGGAGAAGTTGCTGAACACAGCGGGTCTGGTGGCCTGAAGTGCATATGTTTTAATGCAAGTAGCATTACGGGTAAGGCAGATGAACTTAGAGCTTGGATTAGTACTTGGAACAATGATGTTGTTGCCATTACAGAGACCTGGTTGAGGGAAGGGCAGGATTGGCAGCTAAACGTTCCAGGATTTAGATGTTTCAGGCGGGATAGAGGGGGATGTAAAAGGGGAGGTGGAGTTGCGCTACTTGTTCGGGAGAATATCACAGCTGTACTGCGAGAGGACACCTCAGAGGGCAGTGAGGCTATATGGGTAGAGATCAGGAATAAGAAGGGTGCAGTCACAATGTTGGGGGTATACTACAGGCCTCCCAACAGCCAGCGGGAGATAGAGGAGCAGATAGGTAGACAGATTTTGGAAAAGAGAAACAACAGGGTTGTGGTGATGGGAGACTTCAACTTCCCCAATATTGACTGGGACTCACTTAGTGCCAGGGGCTTAGACGGGGCAGAGTTTGTAAGGAGCATCCAGGAGGGCTTCTTAAAACAATATGTAGACAGTCCAACTAGGGAAGGGGCGGTACTGGACCTGGTATTGGGGAATGAGCCCGGCCAGGTGGTAGATGTTTCAGTAGGGGAGCATTTCGGTAACAGTGACCACAATTCAGTAAGTTTTAAAGTACTGGTGGACAAGGATAAGAGTGGTCCGAGGAAGAATGTGCTAAATTGGGGGAAGGCTAATTATAACAATATTAGGCGGGAACTGAAGAACATAGATTGGGGGCGGATGTTTGAGGGCAAATCAACATCTGACATGTGGGAGGCGTTCAAGTGGCAGTTGAATGGAATACAGGACCGGCATGTTCCTGTGAGGAAGAAAGATAAATACGGCAATTTTCGGGAACCTTGGATGACGAGTGATATTGTAGGCCTCGTCAAAAAGAAAAAGGAGGCATTTGTCAGGGCTAAAAGGCTGGGAACAGACGAAGCCTGCGTGGAATATAAGGAAAGTAGGAAGGAACTTAAGCAAGGAGTCAGGAGGGCTAGAAGGGGTCACGAAAAGTCATTGGCAAATAGGGTTAAGGAAAATCCCAAGGCTTTTTACACGTACATAAAAAGCAAGAGGGTAGCCAGGGAAAGGGTTGGCCCACTGAAGGATAGGCAAGGGAATCTATGTGTGGAGCCAGAGGAAATGGGCGAGGTACTAAATGAATACTTTGCATCAGTATTCACCAAAGAGAAGGAATTGGTAGATGTTGAGTCTGGAGAAGGGGGTGTAGATAGCCTGGGTCACATTGTGATCCAAAAAGACGAGGTGTTGGGTGTCTTAAAAAATATTAAGGTAGATAAGTCCCCAGGGCCTGATGGGATCTACCCCAGAATACTGAAGGAGGCTGGAGAGGAAATTGCTGAGGCCTTGACAAAATCTTTGGATCCTCGCTGTCTTCAGGGGATATCCCGGAGGACTGGAGAATAGCCAATGTTGTTCCTCTGTTTAAGAAGGGTAGCAAGGATAATCCCGGGAACTACAGGCCGGTGAGCCTTACTTCAGTGGTAGGGAAATTACTGGAGAGAATTCTTCGAGACAGGATCTACTCCCATTTGGAAGCAAATGGACGTATTAGTGAGAGGCAGCACGGTTTTGTGAAGGGGAGGTCGTGTCTCACTAACTTGATAGAGTTTTTCGAGGAGGTCACTAAGATGATTGATGCAGGTAGGGCAGTAGATGTTGTCTATATGGACTTCAGTAAGGCCTTTGACAAGGTCCCTCATGGTAGACTAGTACAAAAGGTGAAGTCACACGGGGTCAGGGGTGAGCTGGCAAGGTGGATACAGAACTGGCTAGGCCATAGAAGGCAGAGAGTAGCAATGGAGGGATGCTTTTCTAATTGGAGGGCTGTGACCAGTGGTGCTCCACAGGGATCAGTGCTGGGACCTTTGCTCTTTGTATATATAAATGATTTGGAGGAAAATGTAACTGGTCTGATTAGTAAGTTTGCAGACGACACAAAGGTTGGTGGAATTGCGGATAGCGATGAGGACTGTCGGAGGATACAGCAGGATTTAGATTGTCTGGAGACTTGGGCGGAGAGATGGCAGATGGAGTTGAATCCGGACAAATGTGAGGTAATGCATTTTGGAAGGTCTAATGCAGGTAGGGAATATACAGTGAATGTTAGAACCCTCAAGAGTATTGAAAGTCAAAGAGATCTAGGAGTGCAGGTCCACAGGTCATTGAAAGGGACAACACAGGTGGAGAAGGTAGTCAAGAAGGCATATGGCATGCTTGCCTTCATTGGCCGGGGCATTGAGTATAAGAATTGGCAAGTCATGTTGCAGCTGTATAGAACCTTAGTTAGGCCACACTTGGAGTATAGTGTTCAATTCTGGTCGCCACACTACCAGAAGGATGTGGAGGCTTTAGAGAGGGTGCAGAAGAGATTTACCAGAATGTTGCCTGGTATGGAGGGCATTAGCTATGAGGAGCGGTTGAATAAACTCGGTTTGTTCTCACTGGAACGAAGGAGGTTGAGGGGAGACCTGATAGAGGTCTACAAAATTATGAGGGGCATAGACAGAGTGGATAGTCAGAGGCTTTTCCCCAGGGTAGAGGGGTCAATTACTAGGGGGCATAGGTTTAAGGTGAGAGGGGCAAGGTTTAGAGTAGATGTACGAGGCAAGTTTTTTACGCAGAGGGTAGTGGGTGCCTGGAACTCGCTACCGGAGGAGGTAGTGGAAGCAGGGACGATAGGGACATTTAAGGGGCATCTTGACAAATATATGAATAGGATGGAAATAGAAGGATACGGACCCAGGAAGTGTAGAAGATTGTAGTTTAGTCGGGCAGCATGGTCGGCACGGGCTTGGAGGGCCGAATGGCCTGTTCCTGTGCTGTACATTTCTTTGTTCTTTGTTCTTTGTGCCCTAAGCCCAGCCATCTTCAACCGCTTCGTCATTAACCTCCCTTCCAACATATGGGAGTTCACTGATGATTGAATAATGGTCAGCAATATTCGCAACTCCTCACTCTGTGCCCGCATGTAGCAAGACATGGACAAGATCCAGGCACAGGCTTTTGAGTGGGCAGTATCACTCAAAGTGATACTTTGCACCAAGTGAGGACTTAAGTGGTTCGGTGCAGACTTGATGGGCCTAATGGCCTCCTTCTGCGCTGTATGTTCTATGTATCTATGTATCACACAAGTGGCAGTCATTAACAATCTCCAATAAGAGAGGATCAAACCATCTACCTTGACGTTCAATGGCGTTACCTTCGCTGAATCCCCCACTATCAACATCCTGGGAATTACCATTGACAAGAAACTGAACTGGGTTAGCTATATTAATACTGTGGCTTCAAGAGCAGGTCAGAGATCAGGAATCCGGTGGCGAGTGACTCATCCCCTGACGCCCCAAAGTCTGTCCAGCATCTGCAAGGCACAAGTCAGGAGTGTGATGGAAGACAGATGAAGCTTTGGAAGAATATCGGGAATGTAGGATCAATCTGAAACGAGGAATCAAGAGGGCTAAAAGGGGTCATAAAATATCTTTAGCAAACAGGAAAATCCCAAAGCCTTTTATTCATATATAAGGAGCAAGAGGGTAACTAGAGAAAGGGTTGGCCCACGCCAAAGGAAGAAAGTTATGCGTGGAGTCAGAGAAAATGGGTGAGATTCTTAATGAGTACTTTGCATCAGTATTCACCGAGGCGAGGGACATGACGGATGTTGAGGTTAGGGATAGATGTTTGATTACTCTTGGTCAAGTCGGTATAAGGAGGGAGGATGTGTTGGGTATTCTAAAAGACATTCAGGTGGACAAGTCCCCAGGTCCGGATGGGATCTATCCCAGGTTTCTGAGGGAAGTGAGAGAGGAAATAGCTGGGGCCTTAACAGATATCTTTGCAGCACCCTTGAACACAGGTGAGGTACCGGGGGACTGGAGAATTGCTAATGTTGTCCCCTTGTTTAAGAAGGGTAGTAGGGATAATCCAGGTATTTATAGACCGGTGAGCCTGACGTCAGTGGTAGGGAAGCTGCTGGAGAAGATACTGAGGGATAGGATCTATTCCCATTTGGAAGAAAATGGGCTTATCAGTGATAGGCAACATGGTTTTGTGCAGAGAAGGTAATGTCTTCCCAACTGAATAGAATTCTTTGAGGAAATGACAAAGTTGATTGATGAGGGAAGGGCTGTAGATGTCATATACATGGACTTCAGTAAGGCATTTGATAAGGTTCCCCATGGTAGGCTGATGGAGAAAGTGAAGTCTCATGGTGTCCAGGGTGTACTAGCTAGATGGATAAAGAACTGGCTGGGCAACAGGAGACAGAGAGTAGTAGTGGAAGGGAGTTTGTCAAAATGGAGAACTGTGACCAGTGGTGTTCCACAGGGATCCGTGCTGGGACCACTGTTGTTTGTGATATACATAAATGATCTGGAGGAAGGTATAGGTGGTCTGATTAGCAAGTTTGCAGATGACACTAAGATTGGTGGAGTAGCAGATAGTGAAGGGGACTGTCAGAGAATACAGCCAAATATAGATAGATTGGAGAGTTGGGCGGAGAAATGGCAGATGAAGGTCAATCCGGGCAAATGCGAGGTGATGCATTTTGGAAGATCCAATTCAAGAGCGAACTATACGGCAAATGAAAAAGCCCTGGGGAAAATTGATGTACAGAGAGACCTGGGTGTTCAGGTCCATTGTACTCTGAAGGTGGCTGCGCAGGTCGATCGAGTGGTCAAGAAGGCATACGGCATGCTTTCCTTCATCGGAAGGGGTATTGAGTACAAGAGTTGGCAGGTCATGTTACAGTTGTCTCAGACTTTGGTTCGGCCACATTTGGAATACTGCGTAGTCCTGGTCGCCACATTACCAAAAGGATGTGGATGCTTTGGAGTGGGTGCAGAGGAGGTTCACCAGGTTGTTGCCTGGTATGGAGGGCGCTAGCTATGAAGAGAGGTTGAGTAGATTAGGATTATTTTCATTAGAAAGATGGAGTTTGAGGGGGTCCTCATTGAGGTCTACAAAATCAGGAGAGATATAGACAGGGTGGATAGCAAGAAGCTTTTTCCCAGAGTGGGGGACTCAATTACTAGGGGTCACGAGTTCAAGGTGAGCGGGGGAAAAAAGTTTAAGGGCGATATGCGTGAAAAGTTCTTTACGCAGAGGGTGGTGGGTGCCTGGAATGCATTGCCGGCGGAGGTGGTAGAGGCGGGCACGATAGCGTCATTTAAGAGGTATCTAGACAGATACATGAATGGGCGGGGAGCAGAGGGATACAGATCCTTAGAAAATAGGCGACAGATAGAGGATCTGGATCGGCACAGGCTTGGAGGGCCGAAGTGCCTGTTCCTGTGCTGTAATTTATCTTTGTTCTAATTTCTATTTGTGTGGATGAGTGCAGCTCCACTAAAACTTGATCACCACCTATCCACCATCTTAAACATGCACTCCCTCCACCACCAGTGCACAGAGGCTGCAGTGTGTACCATCTACAAGATGCACCGCAGCCCAACACCCTCAGCCTCCTTTGATAGCAATCTTCAGAACCAAAACCTGTATCATCTAGAATGACAACAGATGCATGGGAACAACATCCCCTACAAAGTTCCCTTTCATGCCACACACCATCCTAGTAGGTTTGTTTCGATGTCACTAGCTTTCGGAGCGCTGCTCCTTCCTCAGGTGAATGAAGAGGCATGTTCCAGAAACACATAGATAGACAAATTCAAAGATGCCAAACAATGCTTGGAATGCGACCATTAGCAGGTGATTAAATCTTTACAGATCCAGAGATGGGGTGACCCCAGGTTAAAGAGGTGTGAATTGCATCAAGCCAGGACAGTTGGTAGGATTTCGCAGGCCAGATGGTGGGGGATGAACGTAATGCGACATGAATCCCAGGTCCCGGTTGAGGCCGCACTCATGTGTGCGGAACTTGGCTATAAGTTTCTGCTCGGCGATTCTGCGTTGTTGCGCGTCCTGAAGGACGCCTTGGAGAACGCTTACCCGGAGATCAGAGGCTGAATGCCCTTGATTACTGAAGTGTTCCCCGACTGGAAGGGAACATTCCTGCCTGGTGATTGTTGCGCGATGGCCGTTCATTCGTTGTCGCAGCGTCTGCATGGTCTCGCCAATGTACCACGCTTCGGGACATCCTTTCCTGCAGCGTATGAGGTAGACAACGTTGGCCGAGTCGCACGAGTATGTACCGCGTACCTGGTGGGTGGTGTTCTCACGTGTAATAGTCGTATCCATGTCGATGATCTGGCACGTCTTGCAGAGATTGCCATGGCAGGGTTGTGTGGTGTCGTGGTCACTGTTCTGAAGACTGGGTAGTTTGCTGCAAACAATGGTTCGTTTGAGGTTGCTCGGTTGTTTGAAGGCAAGTAGTGGGGGTGTGGGGATGACCTTGGCAAGATGTTCATTGTCATCAATGACGTGTTGAAGGCTGTGAAGAAGATGACGTAGTTTCTCCGCTCCGGGGAAGTACTGGACGACGAAGGGTTCCTTGACCAACCGCAGCATCGTCATCAAACCAGCAGACAAAGGAGGGGCCACTGTCGTACTGAACAGAACGGACTACTGCAAAGAAGTATACCGACAACTGAACAACCAAGAACACTACAGACAGTTACCTGCAGATCCGACCAAGGAACACATCCGCCAACTTAACAGACTGGTCAAGACCTTGGATCCAGATATTCAGAGCACCCTACGTGCTCTCATTCCACGTACTCCCCGCATTGGAGATCTCTACTGCCTCCCGAAAATACATAAGGCTAACACACCAGGCCGCCCTATCGTTTCAGGCAATGGGACCTTGTGTGAGAACCTCTCTGGCTACATCGAGGGCATCTTGAAACCCATCGTACAAGGTACGCCCAGCTTCTGTCACGACACGACGGACTTCCTACAGAAACTCAGCACCCATGGACCAGTTGAACCAGGAACATTCCTCGTCACAATGGACGTCTCGGCACTCTACACCAGCATCCCCCATGACGACGGCATTGCTGCAACAGCCTCAGTACTCAACACCGACAACTGCCAATCTCCAGACGCAATTCTGCAACTCATCCGCTTCATTCTGGATCACAACGTCTTCACCTTCGACAACAAGTTCTTCATCCAGACGCACGGAACAGCCATGGGGACCAAATTCGCACCCCAATACGCCAACATCTTCATGCAGAAGTTTGAACAGGACCTACTCACCGCACAAGACCTTCAACCGACATTATACACCAGATACATCAATGACATTTTTTTCCTTTGGACCCACGGAGAAGAATCACTGAAACGACTACACGATGACATTAATAAGTTCCATCCAACCATCAAACTTACCATGGACTACTCTCCAAAATCAGTTGCATTCTTGGACACACTCGTCTCCATCAAGGACGGTCACCTCAGCACTTCGCTTTACCGCAAACCCACGGATAACCTCATGATGCTCCACTTCTCCAGCTTCCACCCTAAACACATTAAAGAAGCCATCCCCTATGGACAAGCGCTCCGTATACACAGGATCTGCTCAGACGAGGAGGAGCATAACAGCCATCTACAGACATTGAAAGATGCCCTCGTACGAACAGGATATGGCACTCGACTCATCGATCGACAGTTCCAACGCGCCACAGCGAAAAACCGCACCGACCTCCTCAGAAGACAAACATGGGACACAACCGACAGAATACCCTTCGTCGTCCAGTACTTCCCCGGAGCGGAGAAACTACGTCATCTTCTTCACAGCCTTCAACACGTCATTGATGACGATGACGACTCGGCCAACGTTGTCTACCTCATACGCTGCAGGAAAGGATGTCCCGAAGCATGGTACATTGGCGAGACCATGCAGACGCTGCGACAACGAATGAACGGACATCGTGCAACAATCACCAGGCAGGAATGTTCCCTTCCAATCGGGGAACACTTCAGCAGTCAAGGGCATTCAGCCTCTGATCTCCGGGTAAGCGTTCTCCAAGGCGACCTTCAGGACGCGCGACAACGCAGAATCGCCGAGCAGAAACCTATAGCCAAGTTCCGCACACATGAGTGCGGCCTCAACCGGGACCTGGGATTCATGTCGCATTACATTCATCCCCCACCATCTGGCCTGCGAAATCCTACCAACTGTCCTGGCTTGATGCAATTCACACCTCTTTAACCTGGGGTCACCCCATCTCTGGATCTGTAAAGATTTAATCACCTGCTAATGCTCGCATTCCAAGCATTGTCTGGCATCTTTGAATTTGTCTATATATGTGTTTCTGGAACATACCTCTTCATTCACCTGAGGAAGGAGCAGCGCTCCGAAAGCTAGTGACATCGAAACAAACCTGTTGGACTTTAACCTAGTGTTGTAAGACTTCTTATTGTGCTCACCCCAGTCCAACGCCGGCATCTCCACATCATACACACCATCCTGACTTGGACTTTTTCGCCAATTCATCATCACTGGGTCAAAATCCTGAAACTCCCCTCTAACAGCACACTGGGGTGTACCTACACCGCAGGGACTGTAGCAGTTCAGGAATGCAGCTTACCACTACCTTCTCAAGGGCAAATAGAAATGCTGGTCTAGCCAGCGAATTTCAAACCCCCAAATGAATAAAATGATCTCAAAGAAGCACGACGATCTTTGCCCATGAGTTACATTGCCATCCTTCCGGGAACGTCCTGGTGCAGAAGCTTTCAAACACATTTTATGTAAGAAGTCTTACAACACCAGGTTAAAGTCCAGCAGGTTTATTTGGAATCACTAGCTTTCAGGCGAGTGCTCAAATGAAGGAGCTACGCTCCAAAAGCTAGTGATTCCAAATAAACCTGTTGGACTTTAACCTGGTGTCGTAAGACTTCTTACTCTGGCCACCGCAGTCCAACTCCGGCATCTCCACATCATTTTATATGATGATAACCTGCAATTGTCTTGCACCATTAGAACAAAGAAAAATACAGCACAGGAACAGGCCCTTCGGTCCTCCAAGTCTGTACTGGTCATGATACCAACCTTTGCCAAAACCCTCAGCACTTCCTTGTGCCGTATCCCGCTATACACATCCTATCCATGTGTTTGTCAAGATGCCTTTTGAACATTGTTACTGTATCTGCTTCCACAACTACCCTGACAACACGTTCCAGGCACTCACCACCCTTTGCGTAAAAGACCTGCCTCGCACGTCTCCTCTGAACTTTGCGCTATGGACCTTAATCCTATGCCCCCTGGTGACTGACCCCTCCACCCTGGGAAAGAGTGCCAACCCATCTACTCTATCCATGCCCCTCATAATCTTGTAGACCTCCATCAGGTCACCCCTCAACCTCCGTCTTTCTAATGAAAACAGTCCGAGTCTATTCAGCCTCTCCATATAGGTAACACCCTCCAGACCAGGCAGCATCCTGGTAAACCTCCTCTGTAGCCTCCACATCCTTCTGGTAGTGTGGTGACCAGAATTGTGCGCAATATTCCAAGTGCGGCCTTACCAAGGTTCTATACAACTGTAGCATGCCTTGCCAGTTTTTATACTCGATGCCCCATCCAATGAAGGCAAGCATTCGCACGCCTTATTGACTACCTTGTCCACTTAATAATAATAATAACTTATTTTCTCAAGTAGGCTTCAATGAAGTTACTGTGAAAAGCCCCTAGTCGCCACATTCCGGCACATGTTCGGGGAGGCCGGTACAGGAATTGAACCCGCGCTGCTGGCCTTTTTCTGCATTACAAGCTAGCTGTTTAGCCCACTGTGCTAAACCAGCCCCTCCAGTGGCAATTTGTGTTGTCACCTTCAAAGATCTGCGGACCTGCACGCCCAGATCTCTCTGACTTTCTATATTCCTACGAGTTTTAACATTTACGGTATATTTCCCCTCTATTTTAGACCTACCAAAATGCATCATGTCCAGATTAAACTCCATTTGCCATTTCTCTGCCCAAATCTCCAACCTATCCATGTACTGCTGTATCTTCTGACAGTCCTCAACACTATCTGCCACTCCACCAACCTTGGTGTCATCCGCGAACTTACTAATCAGGCCAGCTACATTTTCCTCCAAATCATTTATGTACACCACAAACAACAGAGGCCCAAGCACAGATCCCTGTGGAACACCACGAGGCACAAGCTTCCATTCAGAAAAACACCTTCCTAGACATAGACACAGAAAATACATACAGTGCAGAAGGAGGCCATTCAGCCCATCGAGTCTGCACCGACCCACTTATGCCCTCACTTCCACCGTAACCCAAGAACCCCTCCTAACCTTTTGGACACTAAGGGCAATTTAGCATGACCAACCTACCTAACCTGCACGTCTTTGGACTGTGGGAGGAAACCGGAGCACCCGGAGGAAACCCACGCAGACGCGGGGAGAACGTGCAAACACCGCACAGACCGTGTGACCCAAGCCCGGAATCGAACCTGGGACCCTGGCGCTGTGAAGCCACAATGCTAACCACTGTGCTACCATGCTACCCTTTGCCTTTTGTGACCGAGCCATCTGTATCCATCTTACCACCTCACCTCTGATCCCGTGTGACTTCACCTTTTGTACCAGTCTGCCATGAGGCACCTTATCAAAGGCTTTACTGAAGTTCATGTAAACAACATTCACTGCCCTCCCCTCATCAGTCATCTTTGTCACCTCCTAAAAAAACGCAATCAAGTTAGTAAGGTACAACCTCCCCTTCACAAAACCATGCTGTCTATCGCTTATGAGTCAATTTGTTTCCAAATGGGTATAAATCCTGTCCTTGAGAATTCTCAATAATTTGCCTCCCACCAACGCGAGGCTCACCAGCCTAGTTTCCAGTATTATCCCTGCTACCTTTCTTAAACACGCGGTACCACATTAGCTATTCTCCAGTCCTCTGGGATCTCACCTGTAGCCAATGAGGATACATAGATTTTACATAGAACATACAGTGCAGAAGGAGGCCATTCGGCCCATCGAGTCTGCACCGACCCACATTAATCCCTCACTTCCACCTTATCCCCGCAACCCAATAACCCCTCCCAACCCTTATGGACACTACGGGTAATTTAGCATGGCCAATCCACCTAACCTGCACGTCTTTGGGACAAAGATGTCAGTCAAGGCCCCAGCAATTTCCTCCCTTTCTTCCCAGTATTCTGGGGTAAATCCCATCCGGCCCAGGAAACCTATCCACCTTAATATCTTTTAAAAGATCCAAGACCTCCTCCTTTTCGATGTTAACATGATCCAGACTGTCCACACACCCTACCCAAGAATCAACTTCCACTAAGTCCCTTTCTTTAAACAACACTGATGCAAAGTATTCATTTAGTACCTCGCCCATTTCCTCTAGCTCAACACATAGATTCCCTCCACTGTTCTTAAGTGGTCCAATCCTTTCCCTGGCCACCCTCTTGCTTTTTACATATGAATAAAAAGCTTTGGGATTCACCTTAATCCTATTTGCCAAGGACTTTTCATGACCCCTCCTAATTTCCCACTTCAGTACCTTCCTACTTTCTTTATACTCAAGGGTTTTGACTGTTCCCACCCTTCTAGACCGTAAAAAGTCTCCTTTTTACTGCTGAAGTCATCCCCGTGCATGCGCGCGGGGGGGGGGTGTTTCACCTACGCGCCGGCCATGGTGGTGGCTGCCATGGCCGGCGTGGAGGGAAAGAGTGCCCCCAGCGGGACCGGCATAAACCAGCGGGACTTCGGCCCGTCGCGGGCCGGAGAATCGCGGCGGGGGGGCCCCCCCCGGCGATTCTCCGACCCGGTGTGGGGTCAGAGAATCCCGCCCCATAAGTCTGGGCCTCTGGATTACGTGTCTAGTGACATTACGGTGATGTCACCTTCACCCCTTAAATCTGTCGCCTTTGGTTATCAACCCGAGAATAATGTCATTGGAAACAGTTTCTCTTCGTTTATTCTGTTACATCCCTTCTGATTCTGAACATCTCTATTAAATCTGCACTTAGTCGGGATGATTTAAACTAGTATGATGTGGAGATGCCAGCGTTGGACTGGGGTGAGCACAGTACGAAGTCTTACAACACCAGGTTAAAGTCCAACAGGTTTGTTTCGATGTCACTAGCTTTCGGAGCGCTGCTCCTTCCTCAGGTGAATGAAGAGGTCTGTTCCAGATACACATATATAGACAGATTCAAAGATGCCAAACAATGCTTGGAATGCGAGCATTAGCAGGTGATTAAATCTCTACAGATCCAGAGATGGGGTAACCCCAGGTTAAAGAGGTGTGAATTGTATCAAGCCAGGACAGTTGGTAGGATTTCGCAGGCCAGATGGTGGGGGATGAATGTAATGCGACATGAATCCCAGGTTCCGGTTGAGGCCGCACTCATGTGTGCGGAACTTGGCTATAAGCTTCTGCTCGGCGATTCTGCGTTGTCGCGCGTCCTGAAGGCCGCCTTGGAGAACGCTTACCCGGAGATCAGAGGCTGAATGCTGAAGTGTTCCCCGAATGGAAGGGAACATTCCTGCCTGGTGATTGTTGCGCGATGGCCGTTCATTCGTTGTCGCAGCGTCTGCATGGTCTCGCCAATGTACCACGCTTCGGGACATCCTTTCCTGCAGCGTATGAGGTAGACAACATTGGCCGAGTCGCACGAGTATGTACCGCGTACCTGGTGGGTTGTGTTCTCACGTGTAATAGTGGTATCCATGTCGATGATCTGGCACGTCTTGCAGAGATTGCCATGGCAGGGTTGTGTGGTGTCGTGGTCACTGTTCTGAAGACTGGGTAGTTTGCTGCAAACAATGGTTCGTTTGAGGTTGCGCGGTTGTTTGAAGGCAAGTAGTGGGGGTGTGGGGATGACCTTGGCAAGATGTTCATCGTCATCAATGACGTGTTGAAGGCTGTGAAGAAGATGACGTAGTTTCTCCGCTCCGGGGAAGTACTGGACGACGAAGGGTATTCTGTCGGTTGTGTCCCATGTTTGTCTTCTGAGGAGGTCGGTGCGGTTTTTCACTGTGGCGTGTTGGAACTGTCGCTCGATGAGTCGAGTGCCATATCCCGTTCGTACGAGGGCATCTTTCAACGTCTGTAGATGTCTGTTACGCTCCTCCTCGTCTGAGCAGATCCTGTGTATACGGAGCGCTTGTCCATAGGGGATGGCTTCTTTAATGTGTTTAGGGTGGAAGCTGGAGAAGCTTTACCGCAAACCCACGGATAACCTCATGATGTTCCACTTCTCCAGCTTCCACCCTAAACACATTAAAGAAGCCATCCCCTATGGACAAGCGCTCCGTATACACAGGATCTGCTCAGACGAGGAGGAGCGTAACAGCCATCTACAGACATTGAAAGATGCCCTCGTACGAACAGGATATGGCACTCGACTCATCGATCGACAGTTCCAACGCGCCACAGCGAAAAACCGCACCGACCTCCTCAGAAGACAAACATGGGACACAACCGACAGAATACCCTTCGTCGTCCAGTATTTCCCCGGAGCGGAGAAACTACGTCATCTTCTTCACAGCCTTCAACACGTCATTGATGACGATGACGACTCGGCCAACTTTGTCTACCTCATACGCTGCAGGAAAGGATGTCCCGAAGCGTGGTACATTGGCGAGACCATGCAGACGCTGCGACAACGAATGAACGGCCATCGCGCAACAATCACCAGGCAGGAATGTTCCCTTCCAGTCGGAGAACACTTCAGTAATCAAGGGCATTCAGCCTCTGATCTCCGGGTAAGCGTTCTCCAAGGCGGCCTTCAGGACGCGCGACAACGCAGAATCGCCGAGCAGAAACTTATAGCCAAGTTCCGCACACATGAGTGCGGCCTCAACCGGGACCTGGGATTCATGTCGCATTACATTCATCCCCCACCATCTGGCCTGCGAAATCCTACCAACTGTCCTGGCTTGATGTAATTCACACCTCTTTAACCTGGGGTTACCCCATCTCTGGATCTGTAGAGATTTAATCACCTGCTAATGCTCGTATTCCAAGCATTGTTTGGCATCTTTGAATCTGTCTATATATGTTTCTGGAACAGACCTCTTCATTCACCTGAGGAAGGAGCAGCGCTCCGAAAGCTAGTGACATCGAAACAAACCTGTTGGACTTTAACCTGGTGTTGTAAGACTTCATACTGTGCTCACCCCAGTCCAACGCCGGCATCTCCACATCATACTAGTTTAAATCATCCCGACTAAGTGCAGATTTAATAGAGATGTTCAGAATCAGAAGGGATGTAACAGAATAAACGAAGAGAAACTGTTTCCAATGACATTATTCTCGGGTTGATAACCAAAGGCGACAGATTTAAGGGGTGAAGGTGACATCACCGTAATGTCACTAGACACGTAATCCAGAGGCCCAGACTTATGGGGCGGGATTCTCTGACCCCACACTGGGTCGGAGAATCGCCGGGGGGGGCCCCCCCGCCGCGATTCTCCGGCCCGCGACGGGCCGAAGTCCCGCTGGTTTATGCCGGCCCCGCTGGGGGCACTCTTTCCCTCCACGCCGGCCATGGCAGCCACCACCATGGCCGGCGCGTAGGTGAAACCCCCCCCCGCGCGCATGCACGGGGATGACTTCAGCAGCTGCTGACGCTCCCGCTCATGCGTGGACCCGCGCTGGACAGCCGAGTCTCTTCGGCCCCGGCTGGCATGGCGCCAAAGGCCTTCCACGCCTGCCGGCAGGGCGCCAACCACTCCGGGGCGGGCCTAGCCCCTAAAGGTGCGGAGGATTCCGCACCTTTGGGGCAGCCCGACGCCGGAGTGGTTCACGCCACTCTGCCCCGCCGGGACCCCCCGCCCCGCTGGGTATGGGAGAATACCACCCATGATCTGGGACAAGGGTTCAAATCCCACAACTTCAGCTGGGTGAATTTAAATTCAGTTAATAAATCTGGAATATAAAGCTGGTCTCAGTAATGATGCCCATGAAACTATTGTTGTCATAAAAACCCATCTGGTTTACTAATGTCATATTCGGTAAGGAAATCTGCCGTCCTTATGTGACTCCAGACCCACAGCAATGGGGTTGACTCCTAAATGCCATCTGAAATGGCCGAGCAAGTCATTTGGTTCAATGGCAATTCGGAATGGGCAATAAATGCTGGCCCAGCCACCAACCCCCACATCCCAGAAAAGAATAAAAGGGAATTGGCAAAAGAACCAAATGTGATGAGTTTTATAGACAGTTTTTCTATCTGGGATGCACTGTGTGAAAGGATGGGTGAACAGATTCAGTACAACTTTCAAAAGTGAATTAAAGGTGTAAGCTGGAGGGCTATGGGGGAAAGGGAGGGGAGTGGAACTATTTAGAAACTCTATGACACACGCCTGGTGAATAGCCTGCTCTTCAACCACAACTCAGAGCCCCAGCCAATGGTATTTGACATTTTGGTGTACATGCGCTTCAGCCAAGAAACAGACAGAAAAGCATGAAGTGATAGTTATTTTTCATTTTATTCATGAAATGTATACTGACATTCCAATACAAAAATCCCCATGTCTTGAGAGTTCACATCAATAATTTCAAACAACTGCAAACCATACAGAATGCTGCAGCAATCTCAGGATATGGTGCCCTAAGGCAAACCCTAGAGTTTACATTTAAATACTTATATAAGTTACTCAATAATAATGCAGTTTGTCATCTTTGGCATGAAGGTCAATGGCACTAGAATGCAGCCGGTGTCAGGTAAATATATTCATACAAAATATATTAACATTTTTTTATTTTTTTTTGCTTCACAATATTTTTTGTAAACGGTGTGAATGCTGTCATGAAGTAAAGGCAATGGCCAGCAATTGCACATTATTATCTGAGAAAATCTAAAAAGCTTAGCAATTCCAACTAGTGAATTGCAAAGTGAATTTCCCCCTGCTGCTCATTTCCGATAGGCTTGGACCCTCACCATGTATGGTGAAAATTGATACCCCATCACACACATGTCCCTTGGATAAAGATCCAGCAAATTACCTTTCAGCCCAGATGTTTTGGCAGCTGGCTATCTGACCATGTGGAGCATCACAGTCCCATCCTCAACTTACAGCTGCAGCCACACGCTTCCCGGAATGTGCTATTGGGCAGTCACCAGGGTTTGGCTGCAGCCTGGCCCAATAGCTGACAAAGGGATAAGCAGATGGTCAAATGGAGCCTTTAGTTCCACTTGGTCCACACACCAGGCTTCCAGGTTTTGTAAATGACCAGTACTTGTCATTGTGGCAGAAGCCAGCTGCCACAACCCTGTGCCTTGCACTAGTACTCTGCATCCTCCTGAACTGGGATTGATGAAGTCTGCTGTATCACCCGGGTACCGAGAACATGGAATAAACACCGGGATAATTCAGAACACATGGCCACGGAACACTGCAAATTGAGATATGCTCTTGTCAAACCCAATGATAAACTGGAGGCATACGGACAGGCAAAACTATAAAAGTTAAGGGGGGGAAAGGATCCCCACCCCTGAAAATTCACATTTCCAGTCACTTATACATGAAATAGTGACCAGTCACATTATCAATTATGTTGTCACCTCCTGAATCAGCTGCCACTGTCATCAATTCCAACCAGAGCGAGGGAGTCAGAATCACAAGGCCTGAGGAACACACAAGTAGAACGCCACCCACAATCTGAAAACTGCAGGTTGAGAGTCACCACTGTACCAAACAGTGTTTCTCTAAAACGATGACAGCAGACAAACAGGAACCCACCTCCACAGCGCGGATCAGTATTGGTATGTGAATGTTGGAGAAACAGATGGTCAAATACTCAGCAGCATTGTGGTTTTTGACTAGAAAGAGCATGGGGCAGTCTGCACACTGACATATCCCATTATAATGCGCTGAAATAACTGCTTAAATATTATTACAGAGGTGTGATGGAAGTTGAAGGTGAGATGTAAATATGTCTCTATCCTGCTCACTAAACTGGAATCTATAACTGGCAAATGGTTCCATGTTGTTGGGAGCATGCATTGCTGTTAAGGTGCAGCTTGCAGTTACTGTGGAGACTCTTGCAGACGGCATCAGTTGGCAACACCCATTTCATTTTCCTCTTTTAGAAAGGATTGTCTTATTGAGGACGGTGCAGATTGTAACACTGACTGATGCCATGCCACACACACAGGTCGCCACTGGCAGAATGTTATCCCAAGAAGGGCTCAGTCGCGACAGTGCCCCCTTTGAGGAAGGTGGTCCAATGAAGCCTGATTGTGACAGTCGTGGCAGCAATTGGGGCTCAGACAGTATATGCAGCCTGAAAAAGCTGCTTTGATTCACGTCCAGTAAAAACCGAATGCAAGAATCTGCCAGTCACAAATAGAAATCTTGGGAAACGTTCAAATCAAAATGGAATTTATGTATTCCAAATATAAATGTTGAGCATTAGTTCCATGGAATAGGACAACTGAAGAAAATAGAAAACAGACATCTAAGCAAAGGAGGAGTGAACGTGTCTGCTACCAGCAGAAAATTGAAGTTAGCTTTTAAAAGATGTCTTTAGCAACAGCAGAGTCTAAAGCTGAAACAAAAAAGGTGCTAAAAAGGTCAGATTTACAGCAGTATATGCAGTATATATTATGCATAGCACCGTCTAGTGCTATGTATTTTATTTATATATATTTATGTTGCTGTGAAGCTTTTATGCTTGGCAGTTACGTGTAAAAATACTGACTCCTCCTACGAGACCTTGCTTTCCGTCACAGAATTCAGCTTCACAGCAATTTGAATCATTTGAGTTAGTTCATGAGGGGTACACACTTGGCACAAAGAATAGCTCAGCTCTTCCCATGTGTACAACAGTCATTATAGCAGCTTATGGATATGGTGATTTAGGCTACATCTCCCCCGCTTTTCCCCAAATACAAAGTTTAGTCTCAAAGTCTTTCACGTGCAGAACTCTCATTTTCTTGTTGTTCTGACATCTGGGTTGAGGGGAGAATAAGGCTTTCTAAAGAAGGAGATATTTATGTTTCACAGAAATCCTTCGTTTCCTGCCACAACAGTCCTTGTCAGATAAGAATTTCAACCATTTCGCTGTCTGACGAATCCTGGTTTCTGGAACTGCTGTGAACTATCTGAGCCGCTGGCTGCAAAGTATCTGTGAGGATGAAAAGCAAAGAAACATTCCTCGTCAAACTTTCTTCTCTTCAACTAACACAAAGAACCTTCTCCCGGCCTCACCCTCATGCTGCCCCTCCCCTTCCCTCTCAAGGGTTTCAGGATCACCTGCATCCCATCTAAACTGCATAGCTGGAATTCCTGAAGATTAATCCAATCTGCAGGGGTCTAATGTGAAGAGGCCAGAAATGGGAATCAACACAGCATCCAAGTTTGCAATCTATGGCGAGGTTACTGGGCAGTGAATCACAAGCCATGTGTGCCCATAGCAAAGCACTCAATCCCTCCTTCTGTCTGACCTCCTCTAACTCAGTGTCACTGGCAACCACACGGGCACTCACTTGGTGAAGTCACTGGAGGTTTGATGATCCGCAGGCTGACTGCACCCTCACTATCCTGCGAGTTTCCCTGGGCTGAGACTGCAGATTCGGTCTCCCCCACTTTCTCAGTCTGTGTGCTGCCGTCTCTGCTCCCATGTTTGGAATGGGATGTCACAGGATGGGAGGTCAAACTGGCTGCCTGATCCTCTGCGAGGTCTGGAAAGATGAAGAGATTTTCAGCATTTTATAGTGCTGTAAAAACACAATTTAAACCTCGTCTTCAGCAAACTAATGTTCCCTTTTCTTTACTGATAATATCTTTGCTGGCTGTTTCAATATAGATTTTTGCAGATCACATGAAACAAACTCATTAACAAGGTCCAAACAGATGTACAAAGTTGCAGGTCAATGGATTACTTTCATAGGTGCTAATCCTTAAATCATAAAAACTGGCACAAAGTACCAGGCAACCGCCCCAGATCCCTTGGCACTGGTCAATGGGTGGCTTATTTTTACTGGCGATAGTTCTTTTGAAGCTGATACATTTTCTGTCGTCTCCGAACATAGGAAATAAGACAGGGGGCCATTCAGCCTATCGAGCCTGCTTTGAAAATGGCTTGTCATTTTCCTCTTACACCATTTTCCCCACTATCTCTCTAACCCTTCATATGACTATCCAGAAATTTATCGAGTTCAGTTTTCAACATACTCATACTCAATGATTGAGCCCTCATAGCATTCCAGGATAGCGAATTCCAAATATTCACCACCCTCTGAGTGAAAGAATTCCTCCTCATCTCAGTCGTAAATGGCCTGTCCTTTATTCTGTGAGATTGTGTCCCTGGGTTCTAGGCCAGGGGTAAATATCTATATTTACCTCACCATACAATGTAAGAATTTTTGTATGCTTCAATGAGATTACCTGACATTCGTCAAATCTCTAGTGTATACGGACCCAGTTTCCTCAATCTCCTCATAAGACTATCCCACCGTCCCAGGAGTTAGTCTGGTGAACCTCTGTTACACTCCCTGTAGGGTAAGTATATCCTACCTTAGATAAGGAGACCAAAGCTGTCTGCAATTACATTTGTTCAACCCCAGGCTTCGGCCGAACCTTTCCTCTGGGACAGACAGGATTTTAACAAAGGCCTATCACCGTAATTGCACCTAAGCTGCACATCTTTGGACTGCAGGAGGAAACCGGACCAGCCGGAGGAAATCCACGCAGACACGGGGAGAAAATGCAAACTCCACACAGACAGCCACCCAAGTTGTAATTGAATCCGGGTCCCTGGCGATGTGAAGCAGCAGTGCTAACCACATAATGCAAGATTAATGATCGACATGTGAATAATTAGTTTGAAAGAAGACAGGGAGAAACTGTTTCAATGGAAAGTGAGTTAATAGAACAATTGCTCAAAATACTGGCAGAGTGCTGAGGAGAACATTTTTTTTTACACAGTAAGTTATTCTGGTCCAGAATGTACTGCCTGACCAGGGTGGTGAAAATACCTTCAATATAGGGGAAAAGGGGAGAGATATGCAGAGTCATGGGGGTACAGTAGGAAAACGAATATGGTCTCACCAGGGTCATGTACAGTTGCAGCATAACCCTGGGGTTCATGTCCACAGATCTCTGAAGGTTGCCACTCAAGTGGATAGAGCCGTGAAGAAGGCCTATCATGTGTTAGCGTTTATTAACAGGGGGCTTGAGTTTAAGAGCCGTGGGGTTATGCTGCAACTATACATGACCCTGGTGAGACCACATTTGGAGTGTTGTGTGCAGTTCTGGTCACCTCACTATAGGAAGGATGTGGAAGCATTGGAAAGGGTGCAAAGGAGATTTACCAGGATGCTTGCCTGGTTTGCAGGATAGGTCTTATAAGGAAAGGTTGAGGGAGCTAGGGCTTTTCTCTTTGGAGCGGAGGAGGATGAGAGGCGACTTAATAGAGATTTATAAGATGACGAGGGGGATAGAGTGGACGTTCAGAGATTATTTCCTTGGGTGGATGTAGCTGTTACAAGGGGGCATAACTATAAGGTTCAGGGTGGGAGATATAGGAGGGATTGTCCGATGTAGGTTCTTTACTCAGAGAGTGGTTAGGGTGTGGAATGGGCTGCCTGCTGTGATAGTGGAGTCGGACACTTTAGGAACTTTCAAGCGGTTATTGGATAGGCACATGGAGCACACCAGAATGACAGGGAGTGGGATAGCTTGATATTGGTTCGGACAATGCTCAGCACAACATGGAGGGCCGAAGGGCCTGTTCTGTGCTGTACTGTTCTATGTTCTATGAAACTACTTGGATATCTGGCATGGAGAGAGGACTGGCTAATTAACACGAAATAAGAGAGTCAGGATAAATGGATCATTTTCAGGTTGGCAAACTAATGAGTGGGGAGCCACCGGGATCAGTGCTGGGGCCTTAACTATTTACAAGCTAAGTTAATGACTTGGCCTTGTGGCTCAGTGGGTAGCGTCCCTGCCTCTAAGCAAGAAGCTCCAGGTTTGAGTCCCACTCCAGGACTTAACGGCCAAGGAAGGTGCGTTTATAACGCGGTCAAACAGATTGAATACCAACTTGCAAAATGCTTCCAATTTTCCAATGGCTGGCGGTGAGAGCAGGAGAGACTCCTGATCAGCCACGCCTGATGTGGAGTGGCACCCCTCAAGGTATAAGCCCCTGATGACAGATTAGCGACCTGTTCCAGAAATAACAAGCTATGGAAACAGACAAAAATCTGCCTTAGTGCACCATTAAGTGCAGGAAGAGCATTGGAACATTAATGACTTGGATGACGGGACAGACTGCATTGTAGTCAAATTTGCGGATGATATAGAGATATGTAGGTAAGCAAATTGTGAAGAGGATACAAAGAGTTTGCAAAGAGATATAGGTAGGTCAGGTAAGTGGGCAAAAATTTGGCAGGTGGCATATACTGTAGTAAATTGTGAGATTGCCCACTTTGATAGGAAGAATAGAAAATCAGTTAAATCTCAGGCTACAGAGATTGTGGTAAAAAGGGATCTGGGTGTCCTTGTACATGAATCACAAAACATTAACATGCAGGTGCAACAAGTAATTAGGAAGATAAATGGAATGTCGGCCTTTGTTATGAGGGGGATCGGGTAGGGAAGTCTTTTTACAACTATACAGGGCATTGATCAGATCACCCTTAAGACTACTACATCCTTGTTCAGCTTACTTAAGAAGCGACATACTTGCATTAGAATCTGTTCAGAGGAGGTTCACTTGGTTGGCTTCTGGGATGAGTGGTTTGTCACTTTAGGAACGTTTGAGCAGTTTAGGCCTATGCTCATTGGCATTTCAAAGAATGAGGTGATCTTCATAAAGTCATAGAATCCCTACAGTGCAGAAGGAGGCCATTAGGCCCAACAAGTCTGCACTGACCCTCCAAAAGATCACCTTACCAAGGCCTATTCCTCCACACTATCCCTGTAACCCCACCTAATCAGCACATCCCTGGACACTAAGGGGCAATTTATCATGGCCAGTCCGCCTAACCTGCACACCTTTGGACTGTGGGAGGAAACCGGAGCACCTGAAGGAAATCCACACAGACACGGGGAGAACGTGCAAACTCCATACAGACAGTGTCCCAAGACTGGAATCAAACCCGGGTCCCTGGCAATGTGAGGCAGCAGTATTGGCAAGTCATGTTGCAGCATGTTGCAGCTGTATAGAACCCTAGTTAGGCCACACTTGGAGTATAGTGTTCAATTCTGGTCGCCACACCACCAGAAGGATGTGGAGGCTTTAGAGAGGGTGCAGAAGAGATTTACCAGAATGTTGCCTGGTATGGAGGGCATAAGCTATGAGGAGCGATTGAATAAACTCGGTTTGTTCTCACTGGAACGAAGGAGGTTGAGGGGCGACCTGATAGAGGTATACAAAATTATGAGGGGCATAGACAGAGTGGATAGTCAGAGGCTTTTCCCCAGGGTAGAGGGGTCAATTACTAGGGGGCATAGGTTTAAGGTGAGAGGGGCAAGGTTTAGAGTAGATGTACGAGGCAAGTTTTTTACGCAGAGGGTAGTGGGTGCCTGGAACTCACTACCGGAGGAGGTAGTGGAAGCAGGGACGATAGGGACATTTAAGGGGCATCTTGACAAATATATGAATAGGATGGGAATAGAAGGATACGGACCCAGGAAGTGTAGAAGATTGTAGTTTCGTCGGGCCGTATGGTCGGCACGGGCTTGGAGGGCCGAAGGGCCTGTTCCTGTGCTGTACCTTTCTTTGTTCTTTGTTTGTTCTATTAACAACTGTGCCACAATGCCACCTTTACTGAAATATTTAAGACTCTGAAAGGGTTGGACAAGGTAGATGCAGGAATAATGTATTCCCTCAAGAGGGAGCTAGAACTAGAGGGGCACAGTTTCAGATTTAAGATGAAGATGAGGAGGAATTTCTTCTCAGAGGGTCACTAGTCTTTGGAATTCCTTTCCCACAGTGGGAGGCTGGATCATTAAATATATTCAAGATCAAGTTAGACAGGTTTTTGATACACAAGTGACTCAAAGGTCACGAGGGACAGGCAGAAAAGTAATTTACAGCCACAATCAGGTCAACAATGATCTTACTGAATAGGGGAACAGGCTCGGTGAGCTGACTGGCCTACTCCTGCTCTTATTTATTACGATCTTATGGAATGGGAAGACTTTTATGTTAAAGCAACTAAAAGCATTTATTTACCTGATATGCCTCTTGCTGCTTTGCCCAGGAACTTCTCACCACTCAGTTGGTTGATGGAGCTGGCATGGCTCACTCCTGTGGCCATTGTGATGGATGGGACTGATCTTGCAGGCCGGAGAGCAGGCTGCTCGGCCTTTACCTGGTCCCTTCTCGAGCGCTGCTGGAGGACCTTGATGATGGCATCCTTCTCCAAGATTTGTGCATGCAAGGCTTTAATCCTAAAAGAGAACACACACCTTTACTTACAGCCAACATTGCTTCTGATGTTTTTCTCAAGTACACAGGCAATCCCTTTAAGTGCACAGACACTTTGGGCAGGATTCTCCAATCCGCCAGCTGTGTTTTCCTGGACGGCGAGCCTTCTCCGGCAGCGGGATACTTCGTTCCCGCCACCTGCCAATGGGATTTCCCATTGTGATCACCACACTCTGCTGGGAAACACGGGGGTGCGCTACCAGCACAATGGAGAATCCCGCCATTAGAGAGTCCAACCCCTTTTTTTTTGTGTGGCCATGCACCCAAAGTGACTTAAAGGGACAGAATTGTGTGTGTACTTTCAGGTTGCTGCCTGGGGCGTGCACTCTGCCTGGGGCGCGCACTCTGCCTGGGGCGCGCACTCTGCCTGGGGCGCGCACTCTGCCTGGGGCGCGCACTCTGCCTGGGGCGCGCACTCTGCTTTTAGTGTCTGTTACCCAGGGTCAGTCCTAACCTGGCTGACAACAGCTCAGCTAGCACTAACCAGAAATGGAACTCACTAACTAGTGACTGTTCGGAAGTAACTACTTAAAGTGTGTATTTATCAGTTGGTGGAGAGATGGATACTCAGTACTGAAGAAATTAATGAATATATAACTTCAATACATTTCAATTTAGGTTCCAAAATAAAAGGCTCTACCTGCTCTCCATCTCTTGATGATGATGACTGCTCACAATGACCTCTCCACACTCGTAGTAAACATGCTTCCCAAAGGAGCCATCGTTAAAGCTGCTGTTAGGGGAATGACGAGGTGAGTGATTGATGATTGTGGTGTCTCTGCAGAAATAAAAAAAACTATTCATTTCTCTGGATCAGGCTGAGGGGTGACATGAATGGGGTCTTTAATATTCTGAAAGGGTCTGTTTGGGTAGACGGAGGGACGATGTTGCCTCTTTAGGGGGAATCATAATCCAATGTTCAGCAATAAAATATAGTCACTGATGAACCCAAAAGGGAATTATAGAGTCATAAAGGTCTCCCTCACAGAAAAGGCCTTTCAACCCATCGCATCTGCACTGGTCAAAACAACAAACTTCTTTACTCAGAGGGTGGAGAGAATATGGAACTCCAAGCAGAATTTTGTTGAGATCAGAGGCTAACAACTCTTGGGCTGGAGGTGGCCTCATGGTATGGGGGTGATAGTTGGGTGGAGGGAGGGTTAGCAGCAAAGATAGGGTTGCTCCCAATGCCTCTCCCTTCCCAATGTCGAGTCCCTTGATTAGGCACTGAGTGCCTTTGATTGAGGGATTGCACCATCCACTTCCCCATCTCTCCCCAATGGAGGAGACAAGCTAGCCGCATGGTTTTAGCTGTCGTGTGCACCACGTGACAACAGACCCTCCTGTTGCTGGGCTAATACCAGCGGTGGTGGGATGAGGCTGTCAAGTGGTCACTAACTGGCGATTTAAGGATCTCAACTGGAGAAGGGTCAAGAATGTCAACCATGGGCCTGCTTGCCCAGAACTTAATTCCGGCGGAGGACGGAATGTGATGGAATCCCAGTACTTCACCATCTCACCTAGTTACCTACCTTTCTCAGCTCACCAACAGTGAGAGAGAAGATTCTGCCCTCACTAAAGCAGGGAGTAGCTAAGGTGAATAGCTAAGGTGATTAGTTTTGGTATTAAGACAGGGAAAGGAATAGAAGAATATGGTGATGGGGAAATGAAGTAGGATTGATGGAGGCTCATGTGGAGCTGGCATGGAACTGATGGGATGAATGTCCTGTTTCTGTGCTGTAAAAGGTTTATGCACTTCCATGTAAAATAATTCCCAGTTTTAGCAGTTACACTTCCTACAAAAAGGAGAGAAAGACTGTTTTGAAAACTGGGATAATAAAAAATAAATGGAAAAGTCAAAAAGTGGGGTTTAAATTCTCAGGCTGTCCAACTCCCAGTACAAAATATCCCCAAGTATTTGACTAATTGAGATGGAAGGACGGAGAATTTATTCAGAGACTCAGTAATGGGGAGGATTAAAGAGAAGTTGTCCAAACATGGCACCTACCGCTGGGTAGCCGCAGTGGCAGCTGCGTCCATTGCAAACTGACGCATGGTGCTCTCTTCCAGATATTTCTGCTCCCATTTGGTCATGTCAGCTTCGAGAGCTAGGATCCGCTCTTCCTTCTCACGGAGCAGCTCCATTAGTGCCGGAGCGCTGTATTCCGAGGTCCCAGGATTCTGGGTCATTGCCTGACGCTGCCGGCGGAAAAAGTGTGAACTCATTTTACACATAAACAAACAAATCAATTGCTATGATAGGCTGCCATGCCAGTGGGGTACTGAGGGAGTGCTACACTGCCAGCTTTCAGATGAGATGCCCACTCAGATGCTTGTAAAAGATCACGTGGCACTACTTTGAAGAACAACAAGGGGAATTTTCTCTAGTCTTGGCCACATTCATCGGATTACTATCACATGGCTGTTTGTGGGAGCTTAATGTGTATAAACTGGCTGCTGCATTTGCTTGATTACAACCACAGAATTCCTACAGTGCAGAAAGAGGCCTTTTGGCCCATCGAGTCTTCACCGACACTCTGAAACAGCACCTTACCTAGGCCCATTCCCCTGCTCCAGCCCAGTAAACCAGCCCAATCTGTACATCACTGGACACTAAGGGGCAATTGATCATGGTCAATCCACCTAACCTGCACATCTTTGGACTGTGGGAGGAAACTGGAGCAGTTGGAGCAAACCCACACAGACATGGGGAGAAAGTGCAAATTCCACACAGTGACCCAAGGCTGGAATTGAACCCGGGTCCCTGGTGCTGTGAGGCAGCAGTGCTAACCACTGTGCACCAATGACTACACTTCAAAAGCCCCTCTGCAAAGTACTTTTGGATATCCTGAGTATGTAGATAGCAATATATAAATGCAAGTTGTTCACAATCCATACAACAAAGACATGAGTTAGACAAATTTTCATCTAAATCTCTTCAAACCTCAATTTAACTTTGGGGTGATTCCATGACCTGATGATTCAAGACTTCTTTTACCCATTACATCAAGTCATGAACCTGTAGGGTGAGATTTTCTAGTCCCACCAAAGACAAACCCCTCGCGGTGGGTTCCCTGGTTGTCGGACAGGTGAGCCATACAAAACACCGTAGACTTCGGCAGGACCGGAATATCCTGCCGGCAGCCAATGGTGAGCCGCCCTGGAAAACACGCCTGAGGGCCGGAAAATCGGACTCATAATGTCCCCAGGGAGCACCGCTGGACGGCAGAATTCATCTCTTGTTGATCAGTGACAATCTAGTTTTCATCAGTAAATCCACCCACTTACACACCGAATCACTGAGGAGGAATTTAAAAATGTAAAGACAATCTGAAAGGCACAATAGGCTCGGTGCAATAGCCTGAAAGATTCAGGCTCTTCAATTACCTGTTGTGTTCGCAGATTCTTCAGTTCCTGCTCCAATCTATTCCTCAGTCGCAGTTCCAACTGTTCTCGTTTCTCACATGCTGCCTGTAGCTGAGATAATGCATGCTGCAGTTTCTCCACCTTTTCGACATATGCCCTTTTCTTCCTCAGCTGATAGATAAAAGAAACACACCCGGGTTTAAGTGGCCCCACTTTTTCGCAGTGGTCTTTAATTCAGGAATTTGGATAGAATTTGTGCTAATTACCTCATCTTCCAGCCGTACTGCTTTGAACTGTGTGCTGCTCAGTGCCTGGTCAAGAAGCTCCAGACGTTTGTGCTGTTCTTCACTCCTGCTGCGCGAAAGGGTTAATTCCCTCTGGAGCTGCTCCTTTTCATGCTGTTGTTCTCGATCTGTCGGCACACAAACAGCAAAACAATCATTCCCACTTCCTTTCCCAATTTGGAAGATTTTAAAACAAATGTTGCCTGGGAATTTATGTGTAATTTTTTTTAAAAATCGACACAGATAGCAAGTCAAATTAGACATCCCCTTGAAGACAAGTTAATGGACTACAGCAAGTGTTGGACATAGCTGCATAAGTAAAAAACTCCCACAACCCAAACAATTTCTGAATGTTAAGTGGGTGAACTGCCCAGTGCCATGAAAGGAAGGACTGGAGTTATGGCGACAGTGCTCTGCTGGACTGGGGAGAGCAAGAGGAAGGATTCATCCCTTTGTTGTTCCAGTGGATGTCAGACCACAGCCTAACATCAAGTACAGATCCTGGCTAACTGCAAGGTGCAGGGCTGGGGTGCTCCATTGAGCCCAGGTTGAGCTATGAGGATGAAACCCACCAATGAGACAAGGTCCTTTGATGGTCCTGTGGCACCACTAGGAGATACAGTTTCTGTGCTGACGGCACTGATCACAGATCTGGCTCACTGTGAATGCAGCATCCATGGGCAAGGAGTTAAAAGCTCCAGATTACAGTGCCAATATATATTGATATCTTATTCCAGTGTTATGTAATCAATCAATTGCTGCAGTTTACTCATCTGGCCACCTGGTGCAGCTGTGGGGGAATATTTCACTTTTAACCCTGGCTCACTGAAATTGTGTCTAATTGTCTAGCAGTGCACTGTTTGAGCAATGTTCCTCACTGACTGTTCACAGAACACAGTTCGACATGAAACAAATGTTGGGAACCTTATTGAAGGACAAAATGTATTCCTGCATTCGATAATTAAGGGAACAGCATCGAGTCCAAGGACACTAATCGCTGCACAGACTGTGGATACTAAAGACACGACTCAACAACATGAAACAGTTTCCAAAAGAAAGTGAAGGCTCTACTTTACATTCAAGTTCACAATCATTCTTTAGCAAGTTTGCAAATAATTGTGCTAAAGCATCACAAATCCTGACATTCTTTCTTGTTTAACTTAATTCTTCCAGTAAAAGCTCCAAGTATTAATATCAACAAAAACCCACATTCCACATTCCTCTCCCCTCCCCTACCCTCAAGGGAATGACGGAAAGGCCTGGGTAGGCTCCTAACTTCCTGCTATAAAGTTTAAGCATTTAACAAAGAATGTGCTTCAGGGCGGGAAGGCAGGAGGGAAGCTCGGCTGTTGGTGCAAGTCATGGGACACATCCCTCCTGACCTAGATACTTAACAATCACACACATTCCAACAGCAATACCTCGCAGAGCAAATCCAAATTAACACTTTCCTGGCCATGGGAGGGTGTGATTACACCCTCAAATAAATCCAAATGACATAGGCTGAGGCCTCAAGAGGATTAGAAATGCAGTGAGCAACCCAGATTTTGGCGTTTTAAGAAATCCTACACCTTTCCTGATCTCAAACTGGCTCGAGGTGAAGTGAAGAGGCTATGAACATATCACAGTCTGTGTTACAGCAGCTCGATATGCAGTCAAGCATTTCTGTGGAGTGATCTTTTCAATGTTCATTTGTTTTACTCTGCAGTCTGATTTACACCTCAATTTTTAATATTTTAGTTTACTGTGATTTGAACAGATCCAGTGAGATATACAGCTGACCATGTTTGGGATTAGTGGAACTGTGCAGTTATAGCCCACTCCTCTTTGTTCCTATATCCAGCATCTCAGCATTTTCCCCGAGATTGTGTTAACCAGACACCCTCAATATAACCGACCCCATTGCCTTTTCCTCAGACATATATTCTGCCGATCCCCTGCCCAAATATATCACCACACACTCACTCACACGCTCACTCACTCACTTACTCGCTCCCTCGCACACTCACTCATGCATTCATTCACACACTCACTCGGTTAAAGACACACAAACATACATTCATACTCGCACTCACACATAGTCACACTCACACACACAATGGATTATAGCATTGACTGGCTGTTCAGTGGTCAGAAGAAAGATGAAAGTGTTCAGTAGGGCAGAGAAGGAATGCAGTTAGATCAGGGTTAATGGTGCACATTCCCTTCGTGCTATGCTCTGCTCACTGGGCATGGCAATTGTTCAACTGTGACTAACAGAATCGCACTCTGTGTCGGTACAACCAACATTGCACAACAGAGTCTGTATCTGAAAACCCAAACACAGCTGGACAGACTCCCAAAGGCCAGGGTGGGGAGGGGGGGTGGGGGGTGGTGGGGGGGCAGGAACTCAGTTTGCGGTTAAGGACAATGTTGGATGGGGATGGAGGGAAAAGTAAGATCTAAGCTCCCATTCCTGGGGTCTTGCAGTGGTGTGAAAAAGTCAGTAAGGGTCATGTACATAAAGCAGTGCAGGTGTTCTAACAACCCCATGGCAGAGGAGCAATAACTGCACGGATTGCGGTATTTATTAGCACACTGTGCCATCAGCTGCATCCATTCGGTGAGAATGCCGAGATAACCTTGCTACAATTCCAACCTATCTGGTTGCATTGCTATCTTGAAACAGGACGTGTCTCACACACTCAGCTGCCTGTAATGATTCACCTACCCAGAAAAGTATTTTTGCACACATCGTTCTAGGGTAAGGCTGCTTGCTCAATTTCCTGCTTTTTATCTTCGTCTGCAGGGTATGGGTCTCACTGACAAGGCTGACTTTTATTATCCAATCCTGACAATTGACTTTCTCAGCACTTTCAAGGGCAGATGGATGTGAGTCTGGAGCCACATAGTGCAGATTGGGTAAGAGTGGCAGGTTTTCTTCCCTGAAGGAATAGTGAAACATTGGAGGGCTCTTCCGGATGTACCTGGCTCGCAATGCCTCTGGATTTCGCGAGATGTCGCGATCTGTTTCCTGCCCCTCGCAATGCCTCAGTATTTCGCAAATCTACATAATAGAGTGAGTAGCTAGTCTCACCCTAATATACAGCTCGCCTGATCTACCCGAAACATCGAGATCTAATCCCTTTGCCATGGAGACCTTAGGCGAGCGCCATTCAGTGTTGGTCAACACAAACTGTGACCAGGCAAATGGCACTTTGCGGGGGAGGGGGGGTCCTGGGTTGGAGGACCTCGGGTGGTTGCCCTCTGGGCAGGGTGGTACCCTGGCACTACTGGTGCAAACTGGGCACCTTGGCAATGCCATCCTGGCACGCTTGAGTGCCCGAGTTCCCCCTGATAGGTGAGTTAAGACTTCGGGATTTCCGGGGGTCACATTGCGCCGGACATGAGATAAAGACCAAAGAAATGTACAGCACAGGAACAGGCCCTTCTGCCCTCCAAGTCTGCGCCATCCATGCTGCCCGTCTAAACTAAAATCTTCTACACTTCCTGGGTCCGTATCCCTCTATTCCCATCCTATTCATATATTTGTCACGCTGCCCCTTAAACGTCACTATCGTCCCTGCTTCCATCACCTCCTCCGGCAGTGAGTTCCAGGCACCCACTGCCCTCTGTGTAAAAAACGTACCTCGTACATCTCCTCTAAACCTTGCCCCTCGCACCTTAAACCTATGCCCCCTAGTAATTGACCCCTCTATCCTGGGAAAAAGTCTCTGTCTATGCCCCTCATACTTTTGTAGACCTCTAACAGGTCGCCCCTCAGCCTCCTTCGTTCCAGTGAGAAAAAAACAAGTTTATTCAACCATATTGGGGCGCTAATTAAAAATGGCATCCCAATCAGCCCTTAGTTCTGGGTGGGGTCACTGGGTTATGGGGATAGGGTGGAGGTGTGGACTTCGGTGGGGTGCTCTTTCCAAGAGCCGGTGCAGACTCGATGGGCCGAATGGCCTCCTTCTGCACTGTAAATTCTATGTAATCTCCTCCTGCACTGATGTGGAATAATATGTGGAAAATGGCGGTGATGGAGAAGATCACCCATGATCTTGTTGAATGGTAGAGCAGGCTCGACAGGCTGAATGGCCTCATCTTGCCCCTATTTCCTATGGGCCTAGGTTGTATTTTTGCAACAATCCGACAGCTTGGTAGCCACTTTACTGGTCCAAGCTTTTAATTTCCAGATATATTAAACTGAATTCAAATTTCCAAACTTCCGTGATGGAGTTGGAGCTCAGGCTCTCTCTGCATTGTTAATCCTTGAGGAACAATGTTGGCACAGACAAATACTGGCATTAGCTGTGCTGTTGCAGTACACACTCCGAAAAGCAAACAAAGCTTCAAAATTAACCTTTACTGACTTTAAATGTACAATTCAAATAGTAATAATAATAGCACCTCCCAATAAATCTGAAACAGGTCTCGCTCTTCTAAAATTTCTGCTTTCTATTCCTGATACAGGGTGGCTTACACATCCAGATTGTGAATGTCAGCAAACAAGAACAAAGAAATGTACAGCACAGGAACAGGCCCTTCGGCCCTCCAAGCCCGTGCCGACCATGCTGCCCGAGTAAACTACAATCTTCTACACTTCCTGGGTCCGTATCCCTCTATTCCCATCCTATTCATATATTTGTCAAGATGCCCCTTAAATGTCACTATCGTCCCTGCTTCCACCACCTCCTCCGGTAGCGAGTTCCAGGCACCCACTACCCTCTGCGTAAAAAACTTGCCTCGTACATCTACTCTAAACCTTGCCCCTCTCACTTTAAACCTATGCCCCCTAGTAATTGACACCTCTACCCCGGGGAAAAGCCTCTGACTATCCACTCTGTCTATGCCCCTCATAATTTTGTATACCTCTATCAGGTCGCCCCTCAACCTCCTTCGTTCCAGTGAGAACAAACAGAGTTTATTCAACCGCTCCTCATAGCTAATGCCCTCCATACTAGGCAACATTCTGGTAAATCTCTTCTGCACCCTCTCTAAAGCCTCCACATCCTTCTGGTAGTGTGGCGACCAGAATTGAACATTATACTCCAAGTGTGGCCTAATTAAGGTTCTAGACAGCTGCAACATGACTTGCCAATTCTTATACTCAATGCCCCGGCCAATGAAGGCAAGCATGCCTTATGCCTTCTTGACTACCTTCTCCACCTGTGTTGCCCCTTTCAGCAGGAGCGCATTGTAGTGAGAAGTGTGCAAGGAGTGAAGGAGGGTGAGTAAGGAGTGAGCATTGAAGGAAGACTGAGTGAAGGTGAGCGAGCAGTGGGCAAGAAATTCATCACAATGAGGAATGGTCACAAGTAGGGCATGAATTCCCCCCACAACCCTATCCCAGGATACACACATTCCAACACCACTGACTGCACAGCGATGAGGTCCGGGGTCTTCTGTCGCCCAGAGGTACTGATACTGACTGTACAAGTCCTACTGGTACCCTGCCTGGGATCGGTTAACACTGCACTCGGCAGTGTATTAGTGACCTGTGCCATCGGGAAAAGACATCGTGGGGCTGTTACATTCAAACATCTGACATCCGTGTAATGTGCAAGTGACTGACACAGGAATCTTTTCAGAAAAAAAACCCTCACCTCCAGTCTGTATTTATTTCAGTGAAAAGAGTTTGCACGCATTCAGAGAGTAACATTTTACGGTCAAAGTGCCATTCATATCTGTTTATCATAACTATCTGGTAACCAATCAGCTCCACACTCACTAGTAATCTGTGTGCTAAACCAACCAACAAAAGATGCAATAGATTCCTAGTAATTTATTTTAATAATCAGCCTTTTGAGCAGAATGGGTTCTCTGTTTCAGATTTTGCATTATATCTGCCTCGCTATTTGTTTTGGAAAGTGCAGCAGCCACAGGCTCAACACAGCTCTCGGGAGAATGGAAGCTTTCGAAAGATTCCAATCAGCCAGTGAATAGCGCTTGCTCTCTGCCTCCCTCCTGACCTTACCACAAGGACACATTAGCAAGGGCAAGAGCAAACATGTCTGCATGTGATACAGTACATGTGAGTGGTGTGTTCATAATGCTGCACAAAACTTAACCTGTCCCTTAATTCTGTCCCTGTTACTTAAGATCAATTTACTGGTGTTTGAGGATTGGCGGAGGGAGGTGCACAACAGCCAGAATCACCTGAGGTATGCAAGGAATTTAAACTGCCTTTATTATCACAGGGTATAAGTGTTACAGTGCCAAGAGCAATTTGTTTAGTCCTCGGGTTTCTGTCTCCTTAAGCTTTTGTATAACTGAACTAAACCCTGAAGAATTTACCAAGTTTGAGTATATTTGAAGTGCCATCTCTTCAGAGTCGAGTAGAGTAGTAGGGAATGACAGGAAGGGGTGGCAAGGCTACTGTTTGATAGCGTTATACTTACAAGCTATGAGGGTGTTTTTCATGATATTTTCATCTTGCTCACTGGTTGCTGGGGGAAACCACACAATGCTCCCACTATTGCTGACACCTGGGGCCCTCTGACCTCCAACAGCCTAGCTGCTGACACCCATCAGTGATGCAGCGGTCAACATTTACCCCAGATCAAGCTGGAGGCAAGGTACAGAACCCACCTTCAGCCCGCAATGTGACGTCAAAGGCCACACAGCACCACATTGCACTGACGCTGGGTAAAACCACTGGCATAAACCTAGATCCTTTACTCCACCAACTCAATCTCGTGACTGGCTGAGCTGCTCAAACCAGGACGATCTGAGGATCAATCTAGTGTTGTGATAAGTGGTCTGAGCTCAGGAAGAGGGACTAACATTAGCCTCAGCATTTGAGGAATACAGTGGAAAAACTGTCCGGGATTCCCTTTCATGGCAGCTAAAACGTGCTCGAAACGTTTGGACCAGGGCTTTTGCTTGAATGTGAATGAAGGCTGCGAACAGTAAGGTACAGAGTTCATGGAATATTCCCCACTGAAGGAATCTGAAGGAGGGGCAAGGTTAGGGGTAAGATTGGTTGAGGAAAACGATGGGAGCAGGGCGTGCTGAAATAATTCTAACCTTCCCTCAATATATGGACTGCAAATAAAACTACTTCATTGGATAAGTCATCGTAAACCTGTCTAAAAACTCAAAGAACAGTTTAAGAAAAATTAATTGATGTTATTTTTTAACCAAGCCTTCACCAAGCCAGAAGAACCTTACTTGTTTTTCTGGATTGTAGTTACATAATTTTAATGGATGATTAACTTACTTTGAGTAATCAGCTTGCTGACAATGCTTTGTCCGTCTTCTGAGATCTCACATTCTTTATTGGTCAGCAGTTTATTGGCAGAGTTGAGCTTTTCTGCAAAACAATTATTGGGCAGAAAGTAACATTATGAATTGAACAGAATTGTAAGCTCAAAGAATCATAGAACAATAGAATTCCTACAGTGCAGACGAGTCTACACCACCCCTCTGAAAGAGGACCCTACATCAGTCCACTCCCGTGCTAGCTCCAATTATAACAGTCAAAGGCGATCATTCAATTAACCTGCCAATTATGTTATCTATACAGCTCCTTTCACATCCTCATCTCCTTCTTACAGTATTTTAATTTAATTATTCCTACAAAGTTCATTTGAAAGAGCAGTCAGATTCCTCCATTACAGTCACTTGTTTCCAGTCTGACAAATTTAATCGTGCTCTCAATGTAATTTCTTCTTCCATTGATTCTTTCAATTTGGTCGACTTCAACCATTTGGACTCCACAAATGGAGATGGAAAGGTGTGAAGTTCCAATGGATGGTGCAAACATTTCTTTAGAAATATAGGAACGTTTATATGTCAAACAATGCTCAACCAGAATGAACTCCATTAACCCTTTAAAGATGCAGTTCCCTGGCAATTTCAGTTTAGTTTAAATGTGAGCAATTCTCATATTTGCTTGTATTAAATCTTTTGATTGTTTACATTGGTGAAATGGGAAACATGGAAGATGTCCGCCACCAATTTCCTGGTTACAGTTGGGGATTGATTTGTAAGCATACCTTTCAGATCACAGTTGAAATCGTGAAGCCTCTTGATCTCGCCTTCCATTTTGTTTCTCATTGTTTTTTCCAGTGCCTCCCGTTTTGAAGACGCCTTCATGAGGTTATCATAGGCTTGGGAAATCCGCTGGATCTCTCTCTCCAACTGCAGGGCAAACACAGGGGTAAATTGGGATAATGAAGCATAATAAAATGGGATATAGCAGCATGTGTAACACTAAATTCAATCAATGACAGTATGATCAGTAAGATGCTGTTATCTGAGAAGAGATATTTGGTTGAAATCGATGCAAAGGTGCTCAGAAGTCCCATCATATTTTATTTAAGTTTTCATAGAGTGATCTTCTGCATTGTAGGGTTTCTATTCTATGACACATCACAGAAGGAGGCCATTGGGCCCATCGACTCTGCACCGACCTTCCAAAAGAGCACCCTACCTAGGTCCACCCTCCCACCCCATCCCTGTAACCCTGTGCATTTATCATGGTCAATCCACCTAATCTGTACATCTTTGGACAATGAATTCCTTAAAACAGCCTTTCAATCATAAGCTAATTTAAAAACATCATCTGTTTTAGAACACACATAAAATATGGGATTTGACAGGATTAGCTTTGGGAAAATATCAGTTCCCCCGCGCACTCTAAATCAGCTGGTTAAGGTTCATGGAAATAGCTGGCAAAAAATAATGAGAATCAGGGGCGAGATTAATCGCCGGGGGCTGGCGAGAATCCCGCTCCCGCCGGTTGCCGAATTCTCCGGCACCGGATATTCGGCGGGGGCGGGAATCGCGCCGGCTGGCGGCCCCCCCCCCCGTGCGATTTTCCGGCCCGGATGGGCCGAAGTCCTGCTGCTAGGATGCCTGTCCCGCCGGCGTAGATTAAACCACCTACCTTACCGGCGGGACAAGGTGACGCGGGCGGGCTCCGGGGTCCTGGGGAGGGGGCGCGGGGTGATCTGGCCTGGCCCGCGATCGGGACCCACCGATCCGCGGGCGGGCCTGTGCCGTGGGGGCACTCTTTTCCTTCTGCCTTCGCCACGGTCTCCACCATGGCGGAGGCGGAAGAGACTCCCTCCACAGCGCATGCGCGGGGATGCCGTGAGCGGCCGCTAACGCTCCCGCGCATGCGCCGCCCGGAGATGTCATTTCCGCACCAGCTGGCGGGGCACCAAAGGCCTTTTCCGCCAGCTGGCGGGGCGGAAATCAGTCCGGCGTGGGCCTAGTCCCTGAAGGTTGGGGCTCGGCCCCCCAAGATGCGGAGGATTCCGCACCTTTGGGGCGGCGCGATGCCCGACTGATTTGCGCCGTTTTGGGCGCCGGTCAGCGGACTTCGTGCCGATACTGGAGAATTCCGCCCCAGGATCCAGACACACAATCTGCAATGCAAATCCTGAAGCCCCCCAGTCATGATTTTAACAAAATAATGGGCAAAGCTGCAATGGTACATTTCTTTAATAAAAGTGATGTGTGAGCACTGTGCCCAAGCAGAATTCAGCAGCTGAAGGGTGAATACAGATATGTAAGAAGAAACCACAGTCAAAGGGGCAATAGGTCAGAGACAGGCTCACAACGCTGATTCCGTGGGCTACATTCTCTCTGGGATAAGGGGGAATTTTCCTTCAACTTATCTGACATGAAACACTTTCACAAACATTCCTCATTAATTCCACTGACTCTGACATCCCTCTATTGCTGTGGTAAGGCTTATGTGAGTTAACACTTCTGTAGTTTTACCCAGGTAGCAACCCTTAGTTAAATGATGTGAGTGCCTCAGAGTTCAAATTTCCTCTGAGTTTATCTGACATCCTCACATACAACTATCCAGCAGAGCTTGGTGGGTAGCGATCAGAGGGGCGGAACCCAAAATGGTTTTCCAGTCCCCTTACCTCATTGGCACTGGGGTCAACAGCAGACATCCTGGCACTACCTCCCACCCATACCTGCCCTCACCGCTCCAGGCTCTGGCTAACATCAGCTAACCCAACACAAACAAGCAATCAACGTTGGGACTTTCCCAGTTCAGTTACTCACTGGGCTTTCTGCCTGAGCCTGTTGAATACTGGTAATCCCCCCGTCTACACACAATCCTGAACATTCTTAAACCAGGGGCAAAGCCTGGATATGCTTACATTTGGAGCCCTACCTCCACAAAAGGCTTCTATTTTTAACTCAACAAGAGTTACATAGATGAACTTGTCTCCATGCACCTGACTGAGAAGCAAATGAAAGAGGGTCTTTCATTTGAAAAAAAACAACTGTTGCCTCCCTCTTCAAGTCTCAGCTAATTTCATTCCTTAACCATTACAGCTGAGGTCAGATGGGGAAATGGCACAAGTTTAAATTCATTGTACCTCTGCCAACGTTATGGTCACGGCAATTACACTCATATAATAGACACCAGATAGCCCCATAGTTAAAATGATTTTAAAAACATTTTTTATAAATTTAGAGTACCCAATTCTTTATTTCCCAATTAAGGGGCAATTTAACATGACCAATCTACCTACTCTGCACATCTTTGGGTTTGTGGGGGCGAGACCCCACGCAGACACGGGAGGAATGTGCAAGCTCCACATGGACAGTGCCCCATGGGCAAATTCAAATGATTTTTTTTACCTCGGTTGTTATCATTTACTGTTTGTCAGGAATTTAGTGCCTCCAAGTTGTGGGTGGGATTGGAAACCTTCCAGGGAGTTATTAAAGTAAAGTAATGAACTGATTCAGCTTTAAGGAGGAGATTCAGCAATAAAATCTCTCAAGTGTTATGGCGAGCATTGTCAGTCACTGACTTTGGTTGCTTGATCCTTACTTGATGTACTGACTTCTCAGTAAAATCTTCTGTACCTAAACTACAGGTTGGCCCATAGCAGGAGCAGTCGCTCCCTTCTGATCACACACATTCCAATCTGATTCCACAGTAAACACTAGAATGAGGTCTTGTCGCCTCTTCCTCAGAGTTTTCAGTTTAAGGTACGCCCAAACGCAGGCAGTTATATTTTCAGAAACTAAAATTCTGTTGAGAGATAAAGTATTTGAACTGCTCGTCAACTACCCAAGAAAAGACTCAATTTTTTGTTTTAATAAACATGGTTTAGTAGAGTGTGAGTCATGTGCTGATTATAAGATGGTGGAATTCAGTTCCTTAAAAGTGCAGGAACGTATTGCACAAATCTGGCCTGTTAAAACCTTGCAGAACATTCCTACTGTGGGTGACAATTTGTCACTGAAAATTGATGAACGTATGAGATATAACCAACCTAACAATGCAACAGCTATCATAGTTTCAGCAGTGGAAAATGACACATGGTCAACAAAGATAAGAAACCATTCAAAGAATGCAGAAAAATAACAGATTAAGGCGCACCTGATTGGAGAATGGGACCAGAGGTTCTTGGGAAGCTACAGAAGAGCATGCAGTTAACCAAGTTCAGCAGGCAGCAGTGTTCTAGAGTTTTTGAACCTCCTGTTGAGTACATCTGAAACTATTCAAAACTATCTAATCCAAGGACAGCAAAGTTATAGCAGGAAATGGACATCAGCTATTTCCAAATGACAGAATATTTGCAGTAATCAGCTTCCACTGCCTCACCATTCATCACTTCTGACTTTTCTACAATTCTACAACTTGTATTGCATTTGGTTTTAACGGCAAATACTTCCAAGCTGTATCCATTGGCATTGAGCTATACTGTCAGACACTTGTTTATATACCCAGTGCTAAGTCAAAAAGATGCAGTTTACAAATATATTCCTTCGTACCTTTTGGATTTTAGCCGATTTTTCAGTGTGGCCATCGAGTTCTTTCCTCAGATTCTCATTCTCCTTCAACAGCATCTCAACCATTTGCTGGGCACGGTTTATGAGTGCCACATGATCAACCGTCACCATCTGGCTGCTGCTATGAGGCTCCTCAGTAATCATCACTGCTTCCATTTGTGTAGAGGTTGGAGAGGACAGGAGGCTGTGTCTCTGCTGCTGGGCAGGATGCAGAGCTTGAGCTTGAGTCATCCTGAACAAAACATTGACACAAATGGACCAGACGTCATGACAGGTTCCATTGTCTGGAATGTAACCTTGCTGCACCAACAGCTTACTGTTTGCTTCAGTATTTAACTGCAACTTCAGGTTTCTTATGTCACCACTGGCTCAGGGTCAGACAAAAGCCTTGTTTTAAAAGGAAGGTTTAATTGAACAAGAAGTATTGTTTAAATATCCCTGTTCATAAAACCCAGGAAAAAACCTGAATAGGAATGATTAAACTCTATCCAAGTTCAATTAATCAAATCAAGTAACATTGATACAACCACTGGAGAAAATAGATCAAAAATTTCAATATTACAACAAACATTCCTTGGATTGCTTCTAGGTAAATCAGAGACTCTTACATCACTCACAGCAATGACTTAGCAAAGATTGTTAATCTGTTTGCAAATGTAAATGTAAAGAAATATACTGTACTAACAAGTGGAATATGTTCTACCGGCTCTTTCAAAGTTGTAAAGCAGTATTCTCAATTACAAGACATGCACAGTCGGATATTTTGTCAAATGATAGGATCGCACTGTCTCAGACCTTTCAAATCTCTCAAACTGTGACTGCTGCTCAATAAAAGTCAAATCTACAGAAAACTTTTAATACTATGCAACATTAAGACTATCAGCTAGGAGTACAGAAATAATCGGCGGCATGGTGGCATAGTGGTTGGCACTGCTGCCTCACAGCTCCCGGGACCTGGATTCAATTCCGGCCTCGGGTGACTGTGTGGAGTTTTGCAGTTTCGTCCCACAGTCCAAAGATGTGCAGGTTAGGTGGATTGGCCATGCTAAATTGCCCTTAGTGTCCAAAAGGTTAGATGGGGATAGGGTGGAAGTGAGGGTTTTAGTGGGTTGGTGCAGACTCGATGGGCCGAATGGCCTCATTCTGCACTGTATGTTCTAAAAAAAAAGTAACGTGCTCTTTCCAAGGGCCGGTGCAGACTCGATAGGCTGAATGGTCTCCTTCTGCACTGTAAGTTCTATAATCAGATCACCATCAATGAGCCACAACTCTCTTTATTTATCTTACGTAATTTGTCAATGAGAATTTTTGTCTCTTGCACAAATTTGGGCAGCACGGTAGCACAAGTGGCTTCACAGCGCCAGGGTCCCAGGTTCGATTTCCCACTGGGTTACTGTCTGTGCAGAGGCTGCACGGTCTCCCAGTGTCTGCGTGGATTTCCTCCGGGTGCTCCAGTTTCCTCCCACAGTCCAAAGACGTGCAGGTTAGGTGGATTGGCCATGATAAATTGCCCTTAGTGTCCAAAAAGGTTAGGAGGGGTTATTGGGTTGTGGGAATAGGGTGGAAGTGAGGGTTTAAGTGGGTCGGTGCAGACTCGAAGGGCCTCCTTCTGCCCTGTATGTTCTATGTTCTTTGTTTGTTCTATTCTACTGAGGCTAACCTCTCTTGTTTCCTAAATAATACGCTGAAACCAGTTCTCACTTTGCTCTGAGGAAAAGAGGAATAAGATTCAGAACTCTGTCTTAACACAGTTGTTATTCTGTTCAAGTCTGTGGACATTGTAAGTCTGTTCACAATAATAAGTCTCCCTTGGGATGTGATCTTCCCAGTTGACATTTCCAACAGCCTATAGCTGCTATCTTTGAACAACGATGATGAGCATGATCAGAGTTTTACAGACTCAGTATGAAGGCAGAAGATGGGCCCACAGAAGAGATTTTCTAGCACACAAAATAAAACCACTACTCGTGTAGAAATAGCTTTACAACCTCTCAATCTTGCTGATCATAAATGTCACTCGTAACAATGTCACAAATTCCTGTTGGTGAACAAGAGTGAATTACACACCTTCCTGGAATGTGACAGGACGCGCCTTCACATTGCTGCTTGTTTCCACTATACCAATACTTTCAAATACCTTTCAAACCTCACCAACATACTTAAAACCCAAGAAAGAAACAATTGACAGCCTATCTGGTAATCTAATATATTTATTTAACTTATAAAACCAACAGAGTAGGAAAGCAAGCAGAAAGATATGTTTTAATTTTAATTAGAATAGTTTATGTGTTTCAGTAGGTTAGATTTTTGTAAATGGATGTGATATGGTCATGACATGTTTACCATTGGTCCAATATCAATACCTCATACACCAGGCATTCTCAGTCTATAGAAAACAAGTCAAATGATTTCTTCTTCCTGGGTTTGGTTTTGTTACTAAAGATATTTACAATAACTAATTGACTATAATAGAGGTCACAAAGGAAGTCTGAACTCCTCAAACAAAGGATTACAACTTCTGACAAAGCCTGTGGAATGCACAATGTAGGTCATTAAAGTTGCCAATTTATTCCACACAGGAAGACCAGATTTCCCTTCTGAGGTTATCTCACTTGGGCACTGGGTGCAGGGGACTTGCTCTACCCCATTTCACCTCTCAATGTGTTCACCCAAACAAGTGATTAATGACCTTGGCGAGGAAGGGCATGGCAGGAAGGGGATTAGTGAAAGGAAAATCACAAGCTGATAGTCATTTTTGTGTCAAGGTTGTTCTTCATGATTAGTTAAATAAATGGGTCATTGAATGGTTCGGCTGCAAATGTGTCAGTGTAAAAGAACATAGAACAGTACAGCACAGAACAGGCCCTTCAGCCCTCGATGTTGTGCCGAGCATTGTCTGAACCAAGATCAAGCTATCCCATTCCCTGTCATTCTGGTGTGCTCCATGTGCCTATCCAATAACCGCTTGAAACTTCCTAAAGTGTCCGACTCCACTATCACAGCAGGCAGTCCATTCCACACGCTAACCATTCTCGGAGTAAAAAACCTACCTCGGAAATCCCTCCTATATCTCCCACGCCCCCTTGTAACAGCTACATCCACCCGAGGAAATAATCTCTGAACGTCCACTCTTATCTATCCCCCTCGTCATCTTATAAATCTCTATTAAGTCGCCTCTCATCCTACTCCGCTCCAAAGAGAAAAGCCCTAGCTCCCTCAACCTTTCCTCATAAGACCTATCGTGCAAACCAGGAAGCATCCTGGTAAATCTCCTTTGCACCCTTTCCAATGCTTCCACATCCTTCCTATAGTGAGGTGACCAGAACTGCACACAATACTCCAATAACACACTATAGGCCTTCTTCACGGCTCTATCCACTTGAGTGGCAACCTTCAGAGATCTGTGGACATGAACCCCAAGATCTCTCTGTTCCTCCACATTCCGCAGAACACTACCATTGACCCTGTAATCCGCATTCAAGTTTTTTCTACCAAAATGAATCACTCGCACTTATCAGGGTTGAACTCCATCTGCCATTTTTCGGCGCAGCTCCGCATCCTATCAATGTCTCTTTGCAGCCTACAACAGCCAGTTACTTATCCAATTGGCCAAATTTCCCTCGATCCCACACCTCCTTACTTTCTTCATAAGCCGACCATGGGAAACCTTATCAAACGCCTTACTAAAATCCATGTATACGACATCAACTGCTCTACCTTCATCTACACACTTAGTTACCTCCTCAAAGAATTCAATCAAATTTGTGAGGCAAGACTTACCCTTCACAAATCCGTGTTGACTATCCCGGATTAAGCTGCATCTTTCCTGATGGTCATAAATCCTATCCTTCAGGACCTTTTCCATTAACTTACCGACCACCGAAGTAAGACTAACCGGCCTATAATTACCAGGGTCATTCCTATTCCCTTTCTTGAACAGAGGAACAACATTCACCACTCTCCAGTCCTTTGGCACTATCCCCGTGGATGTGATGACCCAAAGATCAAAGCCAAAGGCTCTGCAATCTCATCCCTTGCCTCCCAAAGAATCCTTGGATATATCCCATCTGGCCCAGGGGACTTGTCGACCCTAAGGTTTTTCAAAATTGCTAATACATCCTTCCTCAGAACATCTATCTCTTCCAGCCTACCTGCCTGTATCACACTCTCATCCTCAAAAACATGTCCCCTCTCCTTGGTGAACACTGAAGAAAAGTATTCATTCAATGCCTCTCCTATCTCTTCTGACTCCATGCACAAGTTCCCACTACTGTCCTTGACCGGCCCTAACCTCACCCTGGTCATTCTTTTATTTCTCACATATGATCCCTGCCCTTCAAATCCTTCTGTGTGAGACAATGAAGTCCGCTCCTGAACACAAATAATGCTGTGTATTCCTTCTGCTCTCTGTACAAATGCTCTTGCAAGTTGGTTGAGACGGGGCATGACATATTAGTAAATGATCATTATTAGTAATTAATTTCTAGAGTATTAGTCCTGAAATTCACTATGCCAAATATTCCTAAATTGATTGTTCATGGATTAGGGACTTATAATTTGTAATTATTCTAACTGTGGGATCTCCCTACTCCACACCCTCTGCCTGTGGCTGAAATTGTTCTCATTTGATTTTACCTTCCCTGTTCAAGCTCATAGTTAAAGAGAGAATGCTGATTGTGAAATCAAACCCAGCAAGCAATTTGAAGAGATTCAGCGTTTTCACTAAACCTAGACTCTCCCATACAACGGCTAACAATTGTGTCTCACCCTGTAGTTCTCTGTTGCTGGAGCTAATGATTGGATTGCAATGTAGCTCCCTAAATACTGATAACAGAGCATCTCCCGTGGGCATTCTTCAGGTGAGAGTCTTTACTGGTGGTCCTAAGCTATTTCACTGAGAGGCTGTCACAGTTGAGACATTTATGGGAGCGAGAATAGGCCATTCAGTCCCTTGATCCTGCTCCGCCATTTAATAAGATCAGGACTGAGCCTAGTGTGTTCTCATCCATTGCCCATTAATATGCACACACTTCATCACATATATCTGGACAGTGACGGGGAAAGGACTGCAGGTGGATTCCTTAGTATCATATCCCCCATCCATGGACAGCACTGCATCAGGGATCATCAAGGCTTTGTACCCTCCTGATCTCCATAGCTCAGTGATGCTCTGCAGTCCAATTACCAACTGACCCACCACAGGTACTCTGTGGTAGAGGGAGTTGAAGAGTTTAAGATGGTTTGACGTGTGAGATTGTATGGAACATATATACCTGTCTGCTTGTATTTGGTTGCAGTAACCATAGCCACCAGGCGCATTCTGCTGACAGTTGAAGTATGGCGCAGCAGACTCATTATAAAAGTGACCATGTTGTTGGGAACGGCTGAACATTGGAGCTGCTGACTTCATACGGAAAGGGTATTCTGGGGGAGGACCACGGGGCTCTGTGGAATGATAGGACATCTGATATCCTGCAGGAACTGGCTGCTTCTGATGTTTGGATAGCTGAGGGAAACTCTGCGAGGAGCTCATCATCATCTGGCCTTTGGCTCCATTCCTCTCCAGAGAAAGCTGCATGAGTCTCTCACTGAGAGACCGCACATGCCCATGTTTCAACTCTTTGAGGATATCATCTTGAAGGCTCTGGTCAGGACACGCACCGTGCATCACAAACTTCTCTTCAGTGGAAGCATTCTGGATTGTGCCAGCAACCATGTAAGACCCCATGCCCCCAGCCTGCTGGTTCCTCTGCACTGCCAGGAGCTGAGACTGGGCTTTGGCTTCTTCATAGGAAGGAAGTTCTTCTCCATTGAACTGAAGTTGCTGTAAGCGATGCAGCAGGTTTTCTGAATGCGTATGGTCACCCTGATGCTCTTGGCCCTGTGGTTCCTGTCGTGTGGAATGCTGTACGATTTGACACTCCTCCTGAGTAAGACTCTCCAAAGAGGAGCGAGGGCTGCCCATCCCTCCCCTCATTGCCTGTTGTTGGATAGCCAACAGTGTGCGGGTATCCGTAAGATTCCCATAACGTAGCTGCTCCTGGATCAGTCTGTGGAGGACAGTACCAGACGAATCTTCTGCTGTTCTCATTGTCTTTCAGTGAATGGATAGATCCTAAAAGACAAAAACAGGGCAATGAGTTTCAGACATTCACACGCTCACACAAATACAATCTCACACACACTGATACACACACACACTCATATACTGAAACACACTCACAAACACTACACACTAGCACACACTGACACTAATGCACTCACACCAACACACGCGCATAGACATACAAAGACACAGACACACACAAATATACTGACACACAGACACAATCACAGACACACAAATTCATTCAGACACACTCAAACACACAAAAAAATGCTGACACACAAATGCACACACACACTCATACACATACTGACATACACCCACACACGGGCATACAGATACACACATGCAAACACAGACACACGCACGCACTCAAGACAGGTATAGGCATAAACAGTAAAATCATTCAGTTGAATAGTTATATATTTCATAGAATCTTCCAAAAGAGAATAAGGCAGCTATTTGGTCCAGTGAATCTATGCTGTCTCATAGAATTTACAGTACAGAAGGAGGCCATTCAGCCCATCGAGTCTGCACCGGCTCTTGGAAAGAGCACCCTACCCAAAGTCAACACCTCCACCCTATCCCCATAACCCAGTAACCCCACCCAACACTAACGGCAATTTTGGACACCAAGGGCAATTTATCATGGCCAATCCACCTAACCTGCACATCTTTGGACTGTGGGAGGAAACCGGAGCACCCTGAGGAAACCCACGCACACACGGGGAGGATGTGTAGATTCCGCACAGACAGTGACCCAAGCCGGAATCGAACCTGGGACCCTGGAGCTGTGAAGCAATTGTGCTATCCACAATGCTACCGTGCTGTCTCTTTGAACAAGCTTTAGTCTTGCTCCCCCTCCTCTTTCCTCATTTCCCCGATTTATTTTTCCATTTCAACCATTTATCCAATTCCCTTTTGAAAATCTTTTTGGGCAGACAATAACAATTCACTACACTCCAGTATTCTCCAGCATGCTAGTTGTGTCCTCTGGTTATCGACCCTCCACCCAACACTGAAAACTCCAGATCTACTTCAACAAAACCCTGCAGGAGTTTGGACAGGTATCACATCTCCCGCCCCCCCCCCCCAACTCCCCTGCCCCCTGAATCATGGGCAGCATGGTGGAACTGTGCTCAGCACTGCTGCCTCCCAGTGCCAGGGACCCGGGTTCGATTCCGGCCATGGGTAACTGTGTGGAGGTTCTCCCCATGTCTGCGTGGGTTTCCTCCGGGTGCTCCGATTTCCTCCCACAGTCCAAAGATGTGCAGGTTAGGTAGATTGGCCATGCTAAATTGCTCCTCAGGTGGGGTTACTGGGATAGGGTGGGGGTGTGGGCCTGGGTAGGGTGCTCTTTCCAAGGGTTGGGACAGACTTGATGGGCCAAATGGCCTCCTTCTGCCATCCCTCCACTGAAGGGATTCTATGATTCAATCTTTTACAGAGAAGAATCGCAGGTTCCGCAATCTCTCTGCATAACTGAAGTCTTTCACCCCTGTTGCAATATTCCAGTCAAGCTCTCTATATCCTTTCCATGGCCTTTATATCCGTAATCAACACATTCAAATTAGTTTTTGAAACCTAGAGAAAGCATTGCCAAAGTTGCAAAATTAAGCGTGATCATTGCGAGAGGGCAAAGCTGGACTATACACAACCTCCCTCCTTCTCGCTGCAAATCCTCACCCTGCTTCCAAGAAAATGACAGAGGATGCAATTTAGCAGCACTCGCCCTGTCACACACTGTTCCTGAGTCTCCCCTAGCCCAATAACTGCCCTGGGAACCGTCTCCTTAGTGATAACACGTCAGCCTAGCAAAAACAGCCAGCCAGACTCGCGGTAGGTGTTTTACCAATCACAAGATATTGGCGGGAATTTGAGGAATGTGAGGCATTAAAGTGTAAGTATGAAATGAAGGAGGGTCAAGACTGGTTTGTTGGGAAGCTGAGCAAACATCAGCCTGAATATTTACAGTTTCCACAATCAACCGTGAAAACTAAAGATAGTGCAATTAAAACCATCCGTATTTAATCATTGATGGCAAATCGTTAACTATATAGAACATAGAACATACAGGCAGAAGGAGGCCATTCGGCCCATTGAGTCTGCACCGACCCACTTAAGCCCTCACTTTCACCCTATCCCCGTAACCCTTGCGCCATCTAACCTTTTTGGACACAAAGGGCAATTTAGCATGGTCAATCCACCTAACTTGCACATCTTTGGACTGTGAGGGGGGACTGGAGCACCCGGAGGAAACCCACGCAGACACGGGGAGAACGTGCAGACTCCGCACAGACAGTGACTCAGCGGGTAATCGAACCTGGGACCCTGGAGCTGTGAAGCCACAGTGCTAGCCACTTGTGCTACCATGCTGCCCAATATAGAACAACTCTTAATAAAGTTGGTGACAGACTGTAAGTAGGTGGAAAACTGATTGCGCATTTTTAAATCAGAATCCTCGGGAAGTATACATTTAAACAATCTTTTTTTTTTAAATTTTGAGAGGACGATTCCAAAACCACACACATGTTGCAATCCCCCAGGACTGCAGGCACTATAAGGGAACGCTGGTACAAATAATAGGACAACCAAGTCTAAATCATTCAGAGAGGAAAATCAGAAAATTGTGTTGGGGGGGGGGGGGGGCGCAGCACGGTAGCATGGTGGTTAGCACAATTGCTTCACAGCTCCAGGGTCCCAGGTTCGATTCCCAGCTTGGTTCACTGTGTGCAGAGTCTGCATGTTCTCCCCGTGTGTGCGTGGGTTTCCTCTGGGTGCTCAGGTTTCCTCCCACAGTCCAAAGATATGCAGGTTAGGTGGATTGGTCATGCTAAAATTGCCCTTAGTGTCCAAAATTGCCCTTAGTGTTGGGTCGGGTTACTGGGTTATGGGGATAGCGTGTGGGATTGGGTAGGGTGCTCTTTCAAAGAGCCGGTGCAGACTCGATGGGCCGAATGGTTCTGCACTGTAAATTCTATGAATCTGTAAATCCCAACTTTATTCCTGACAAATCCTTTAATGTTTGTGTGCTTCCAATATTACTGCGGTTTGGACAACACAACACTTAACTCCCATGATGTTTAAAATGGCAAGTGAATGACCATTTCCCTCACCATCCGAATACACATTCAAATGTAACAGGATTGTTCCCAAAATTCACTTGCAGAATGGAAGAGGCTGATCTGCAGCAAATAACAATAGATTGTAAATAAAAAAAACATGTTCTTTGATATTGGGGGAGCATTTCTTCTCGGTGGTGTCTGATTATCCCTTGAATGGGGCCACTGGGAAAACACATCAGCCTCACAAATGGAACCGCATTCCTAAAGGGTTCCAAAAACAATAGCCCATTCAACTACCTGTAACATCCTCGGGCACAGCACACATTCCGAAGTGAAATGTGAAAACATCTCCCCTTGCACTACTCAATTTGAGAACCTGCCAGTTTAACTCTCCAGATTTAATCCATCTCTTCGGATTTAAATAGTGCGAATGTTTTATAATCTGGCATTTTTACCAGCAGAGTGAATATTACATTCTGAAATTTTTACAAACACGGGGGGATTATCACAATTTGTCATCTTTCCTCACACGGGGGGAATATTTCATCTCTGTTCTTTACACATAGGGGGGATATTACAATCTGTAATCTTTCCTAACACGGGCAATATTACAATCTGTAATCTTTATTAACTAGGGGGAATATGACAATCTGTAATCTCTACCAACACATAGTGAATATTACAATCTGTACTCTTTACTAACATGGGTGTATATTACAATCTGCAATGTCTACTTGCACAGGGGGAAATATCACAATCTGTAATCTTTACTAACACATGGTGAATATTACAATCTGTACTCATTATTAACACGGGGGGATATTAAAATCTAATGTTTACTTACACAGTGGAAGATTACAATCTGTAAACTTTACTCACATAGTATGATTATTACATTCTGTATTCTTTACTCACGGGGAGAATATTACAATCTGTAATCTTTGTGAACACGTCGTGAATATTTCATTCTGTAGGCTTCACTAACACCAGGGGAATATTACACCCTGTAATCATTAATTGCACAGGGTGAATAATCTTTACTAACACTGAGGGAGTATTGCAATCTGTAATCTTTACTAACAGAGGGGGAATATTACACTCTGTAATCTTTACAAACACATGTTAAATATTACAGCATGTAATCTTTATTAACACGAGGGAATATTACAATTTGCAATCTTTATTAACAGGGGGAACATAATACTCTAATCTTTATGAAGACCAAGGGGAATGTTACAATCTGTAACATTTACAAACACAGTTTGAACATTACACTCTGTAATAATTACTAACACAGGGGAAATCATACAATCGGTCATCTTTACTACCACAAGTGGGATATTACAATGTATAATCTTTACAAACACAGTTTGAATATTACACTCTTTAATTTTTGCTAACACAGATTGAATATGACACTGTAATCTTTACTAACACAGGGAATATTACAATCTGCAATTTTTACCAACACAAGGGGAATATTACACTCTTTAATCTTTACTAAGGGGGGTAGGATTACACGCTGTAATCTTTACAGACACAGGAAAATAACTTTGTGAACCCCCAGGGGAATATTGCAATCTGTAATCTTTACAAACACAGGTTGAATATTACACTCTATAATCTTTACCAACACGGAGGAATATTACAATCTGTAATCTTTACAAACACAGGTTGAATATTACAATCTGTAATCTTTACTAACACGGGGCAATATTTCCTTCACTGGCTCCTTTTTGTTAACACATTCTCGCTGAGTGACATCATTCTCCAGTGGGCAGTTTGATGGGATGATGTGGGGAGCCGGGGAAAGAGGAATTGACCAAGGAAGACCTATACTGTCAAGCTAAAATCTCTGAAATGCAGCTATCTCCATCTGCGCTGAGTGTAAATCTTTAATGTTACCTTCAGAAAATGGACGCGAGAAGCCTGATGGGATATTCATAACAGTTCGAAGTTTCACAAGTGCAATGAGAATTATTTGAAGTAATTCGGCATTGGGACAATAAAGTTAATGAACACAGGGTGAGATCCGTGCGTGGGGCTGAGTCGGACACAGAGAAATATGAAACTGACCTGAAATTACAATTTCCTATCATGAAGCGAGTCGCGGATTGGAGTGAATACACCGAGTAATCCTCAGGGTCCGGATTCCGTGCCCGATGTCCCCCCAGTAGGCAGAATGTGGAGCTAGGAGCTGTGATCCTGAGCTGCCTGTGTGCCTGTCTGCCTGCTGTGGAATGGCTGGATCCCAGCAACAGCAATCGATGCAGCAGCGACAGGAATTTGAGGAATGCGTGTTCCTCGGTTTATCAAAGGCAGCCAGCCAACCAGCAACCAGGATCCCTGCTCACTGAGGCACAGCAAGACTCAACCTGCAGAGGGCAGGCAGGCAGTCAACAGCCTCCCAAAACCCCAGCACACATCCACATACACCTAACCTGGACATCCTCCGAAACCAGTCAAATCCAGCCAAGGACCCTGGAACAAGGATCAACCATTCAGGGTTCAATAGCATTTCCCCCCACAAAGTTCAGTGGAAATCTGAAACTCTCTCAAAAGACTGGAGTCAATTACATATTTCAGCCCCCCCCCCCCCCCCCCCCGCCGAGATCCGTAGATTTTTGTAGCTGATGGTATCACTGAATAAATGGCGGGTAAATGGAGATATAATCCCTTTCGCCATCCTGATGGCGGACAGGATTTGAAGGGCTGAATTGACCCGCCCCAATTGTTTGGTGAAATATTCAGTGTGATTTCATGCATAGCAAATTTGTTTTGCATTTCATATTGTCTGCCATTTGCCACTGCGAACTCTCCCGTCAGAACTGTGCAAACTTTGCTGCCTTTATGGGCACATTCTGCATTTCAGTCTAAGTTTAAATCCCCTCTTCCTTTAAAACTAAATCCCAAACTGCGTGTACCAGGAATCCTGATCCAAGATTAACCCGCAAAACACCAAGAAATGCTCTCAGCAAACCTAATAAATTCCAACGTTTAAACGTCAACAGTTCATGAATGTAGAAAAATAGGAGCAGGAGGCCATTCGGCCATTGAAGCCCGCTCCGCCATTCATTATGATCATGACTTAATAGCCTAATCTCGCTTTCCCTCATACCATTTGATCCCCTTCGCCCCACCTGCTATATCTAACTGCCTCTTGAAACTATACAATGTTTTGGACTCAACTACTTCCTGTAGTAAGGAATTCCACAGGCTCACCACTCTCTGGGTGAAGAAAGTGCTCCTCATCTCTGTCCTAAATGGTCCACCCTGTATTCTCAGACTATGACCCCTTGTTCTGGACACATCCACCATCGGGAACATACTTCTTGCATCTACCCTGTTTAGTCCTGTTTGAATTTTATAGGTTTCTATGCTATCTCCCCTCATTCTTCTGAACTCCAGTGAATACAATCCTAACTGATTCAATCTCTCTTCGTACATCAGTACTGCCATCCCTGGAATCAGTCTGGTAAACCTTCGCTGCACTCCCTCTATAGCTAGAACATCCTTACAAACCATAAGGAGACCAAAACTGCATACAATATTCCAGGTGTGGCCTCACCAAGGCCCTGTATAATTGCAGCAAGACATCCCTGCTTCTGTACTCTAATCCTCTTGCAATGAAGGCCAGCATACCATTTGCCTTCTTTACCACTTGCTGTACTTGCATGCTTACCTTCAACGACTGGTGTACGAGGAATCCCAGGTCTCATTGCATGCTCCCCCTCTCCTAATTTATGGCCATTCAGAATTGTGAACTTCAGGGGAAGGATTGTGTTTTTTAAATTTTTTGATGTGATGTGGGTGTGGCTGGCTTGGCCATTTCAGAGGACATTTAAGGGTCAAGCACATAGCTGTGGATCTGGAGTCACAGGTAGGCCAGACCAGGCAAGGTTGGCAGATTGCCTTCCCAAAAGGAAATTAGTACCTGATGGGTGTTTGCAACAATCAATGATAGTTTCATGATCAGCATTACCAGGACCAGCTTTCAATTCCAGGTTTTCTGTCTTACTTGCCAAGGGGATAGTAGTTGTAGTGTGATTAAAATTAAGGTTCTCATGCCAGGGTGATTAATTTGGATGAAGTATTGTCACCCAACCCTGAACACCAGAATGCAGCTTTAGTCGATCAGCCGTTGGAAGGGGCAGAGCTAGAGTCAGAGGATGAGGGTGGGGGGATTTGCTTTGCAAGGATTTTGACCAGATTTGGATAACTAGTCAATACTGACATGTAAACAGGAACAAGTGACTCTGAGATCACAGATTCAAACTATGTCATATCATAGGCGCAATGGCAGACTCCAATGTGGTTTGTATCACTCTTAGTAACTTGCATCTGTATCACACATTTAATATTTCTCAGATATATTGTTGAACACAATTTCACATGATCCATATAAGGCGATTGCATATCAGATGACCAAAGGTTTAGTCAAAGTGGAGCAACTTATATGAAGTTGCGGAACGTAGGGCCGAGATTACCAATGGTGGAAACATTGGGCCTTGATCCTGTGGAGTGGCAACAGAGCTGCATCAGAGCCACCCCTTTCTCAGGCTGGGTGAGAACAATGCAGCACCTTCCTGAGGTCAGGTGTCAGTAGGGGAGTGGGGTTGGGTGGGTAGCAGTGTGGTCGGGTGGGTGGTCAGTTTGGGGGGGGTCAGGTGGTCAGGCGGTGATGTGAGGAGTCCAATGGGGAGGGGGGGAGTTGGGGTCATTGCAGGGGCTGGGGAGGAGGGGGGGTGGCGGGTAGGTGGATTGAGGTCTGTATGTCAGGGTTGGTGAGTGAGTCAGAGGTGGTTTTAATTCTCTTAATTTTTCCTGGGTAACTCTCACTGTTGAATAGTCAGGACCATCCAAAGTTTGTGATTTATATTGTACTTTCAGATGGTTCCCAGTGCAGGGCAAGTGCCCAATGGAAGTTTGAACTTCCCAAGCTATTTCTGTGCAATCCTTACCTGGGCACTTCCCAGCTCATATTTGAGGGACCCCAGTTACAATGTACCATAGATCAGAGTTTATGGGCCATTAATGGCCCATAGTGATACTCAAAAGAGCAGCATTGGAACAATACGTATAAAATGGAAGATTGTGGAGCTGGAGGAGATAACAGAGAAAGGGAGGGGTGAGGTAGGGAGAGATTTGAATAAAAAATTGAGAGTTTGCTAATTGAGGCATTGCTCAACCGGTCAACAAGTACAGGGAATAGGAATTATGTGTCGTGTTACCAAAATAATAATCACTCACAGGGAATCGGGTAAACATATTGTGGGTTCATTTATTAAGACTAGGAACGGTTATGTATGGGTAGAAAGTATCAGAAATGGGCAAAAGTGCTCTGCTCAAAGCACAAGTGAAACAAAGAATCCATCACATGGGACCTTTCATAATGATACCTCTTAAAACAGTGTTTTTCAAACATTTTTTCACAAGACCCAACCAGCTGACTATATTCGAAAAAAAATAATAATTGGGTAATCTAAATTTTTTAAAATTAAAAATAAACTTTTTAGAGTACCCAATTTTTTTTTTCCCAATGAAGGAGCAATTTAGCGTGGCCAATCCACCTAACCTGCACATCTTTCTCACCACCCCCACCCCCCCCACCCCCTGCGACGAACAGCTCCTCAAACACGGTCACAAACATCCCCCACCTTTTCCCAAACCCTCCTGCTGAGCCCCTTAACTCATACTTTACCTTCTCTAATCGCAGGAAGTCCACACAGGTCACCCAACCAAGCCGCCACCCCTGGTGGCGATGCCGACCGCCACTCTAGCAAAATTAGCCACGGTGTATTCAGAGAGGTGAAGGCCACAACATCGACCTTCCTCCTCTCCATGAGCTCCGGCTTCTCTGAATCCCAAAATATCACCACCAAAGGGTTTGGGTCCACCTCCTCCTCCACCATCCAGACCGCGAACACTCCCACGCAGAATCTTCCCAATTTTTCGCAACCCCAAAACATGTGTTCGTGATTCACTGGCCCCCGCCCACACCTCTCACACTCAGCACGGTAGCATTGTGGATAGCACAATTGCTTCACAACTCCAGGGTCCCAGGTTCAATTCCGGCTTGAGTCACTGTCTGTGCGGAGTCTGCACGTCCTCCCCGTGTGTGCGTGGGTTTCCTCCGGGTGCTCCGGTTTCCTCCCGCAGTCCAAAGATGTGCCATGGTTAGGTGGGCCATGATAAATTGCCCTTAGTGTCCAAAATTGCCGTTAGTGTTCGGTGGGGTTACTGGGTTATGGGGTAGGGTGTAGGTGTTGACCTTGGGTAGGGTGCTCTTTCCAAGAGCCAGTGCAGTCTCGATGGGCCGAATGGCCTCCTTCTGCACTGTAAATTCTATGATCATCTGCTACCCTGTGAAAGAGCCCACTCATTCTCGCCCAAGTCATATGCACCCTGTGCACCACCTTAAACTGTATCAGGCTCATCCTTGCACAAGAGGAAGTCCCGTTTACCCTACGCAGTGCCTCACTCGATACTCCCCAATTGATCTCCTCTCCCAACTCTGCTCCCCATTTCTTCTTGATCTTCACCACCCGCTCGCCTCCTGCTGCCCCCCCCCCTCCCCCACTTGTATATATCCCCAAATATTCCCTCCCCTTCCACATCCGGAAGCAGCAGTCGCTCCAGCAGGGTGTATCCCGATAACCTAGGGAACCCGCTCCAGACCTTTTACGCAAAGTCCCTAACCTACAGATACCTGAACTCACCCCCCCCTCAACAGTTCTACCCTCTCTAAATTGTACTCAAATGTCAATGAGTAAGTTCCATGCAAATAAAGGTACTCAAAAAAACGAAGGCTCTTTATCTGAATGTGTGGTGTATTTGCAAGAAGATAGATGAACCAGTGGCATAAATAGAGGTGAATAGTTTAGATCTAACCGCTATTCAATACCGAGGCCAGGGTTAACACAGAAATGGTGACTCCACACATTCACAGAATCACAGAATAATACAGCACAGAGGCCCTTTGGCCCTTTGAGTCTGTACTGATACATAGAACATACAGTGCAGAAGGAGGCCATTCGGCCCATCAAGTAAGTCTGCACCAACCCACTTAAGCCCTCACTTCCACCCTATCCCCGTAACCCAATAACTCCTCGTAAACTTTTTTTTAGTCACTAAGGGCAAGTTATCATGGCCAATCCACCTAACCTGTACGTCTTTGGACTGTGGGAGGAAACCGGAGCACCCGGAAGAAACCCACGCAGACATGGGGAGAACGTGCAGACTCTGCACACACAGTGACCCAGCGGGGAATCGAACATGGGACCCTGGCACTGTGAAGCCACAGTGCTATCCACATGTGCTACCGTGCTGCCCATGATTAGAAAGTTGCTGGAAGCCTGTCTCCACTGGCCCATGAAGCTCCAACTCTATTTTTTTTTCTTTACATGAGACTGTGGTTTTCATTGCCCTGAGGCTGGATGTGCTGCTGCCAAGAGGTGCCGGCCACTCCAAGTGTCAATGTTCTTCATTCCCAGCAGTGCCAGCGGGAGTAGTGGCCTCTGCTGGGAATGTAGCAGGCCAGGGACAAAAGCAGGCCTGAAAGGGAAGTCATGAGGCAGGATGCCCAGGGTCAGTTAGTTAGGCCCTGACGAGTGGTAGGTGGGAGTCGGTGTGAGGTATCGAAGGCAAAGACAGAGTGAGATCTTCCAGTGGAGGATGCCCTTGCTGTAGCTAGAATTCTCCCAGGGGCACAGGGTGCTCAAATAAGAGCAATCCACTCCCCAAGCTCACAGGCAGACAGGCCATCAATGTTTACCTGACTGCTGCACCACATTGTATGGGCCCTCCCACATCTCGTAAAGTACCAATGGTGGCAGGAGGAGTTCCGTCAATTCTGCAGAAGAGTCGTATGCAACTCAAAATGGTAATTTTGTTTCTCTCTCCACAGAGGCTGCCAGATTTTCCAGCAACTTCTGTTTTTACGAATGAATTAAAAAGGAGTAGGAGTTGCCCTGATAATAAATGATGACATAAGGAAATTAACGAGGCAAGATCTCGGTTCAAAAGATCAGGAAGTAGAATCAGTATGGGTGGAGATTCGAAATAACAAACGTGAGAATACTGTTGGGACTGGTATATAGATCCCTAACATAGCTATCCCATTGATCAGAACAAGAAACTATTGGAGTTTGCAACAAAGGCAATGTGGTAATTGTGGGGACTTTAATCTTCATATCGAGTGGACCAACCAAACTGGCAAAAGGTGGTCTGGAAGATATGTTTGTAGAATGCTTTTGTGATACTTTCCTGGACTTAGAGACAAGCACATGAGAAATTACCATGGGGAATGAGGAAATCGCAGAGAAAATGTATTGGAGAAACCTAGGGACTAAAACTTGACAAATCCGCAGGAACTGGTGATCTAGATCCTCGGATTATAAAATAGAGAACTGACAGGGTAGACACGGAGAGGTCATTTTCTGGGGAAATTCTGGGGAATGTAGAAAAAGAGGGCACTGTTTCAGGATAAGGGTTAAAAATGTAGGACTGAACTGAGCTGAGAAGAAATTTCTTCACTCAAAGGGATGTGATATTTGGAATTATCTACCCCAGAAAGTTGTGGATATTGCATGGATGAATATATTTAAGGCTGGGATTGATAATGTTTGGATTCCCGGGAACTAAGGGATTTGGGGAGGAGGCAAGAAAGTGGAGTTGAGGTTGAAAATCAGCCAGAATCGTATTGAATAGTGGAGAGGTTATGGTCTACTCCTGTTCCTATGTCTTATGTTCTTGAGTATTGCTGAAAAAGACAAATGGTTTCAAAGCTTTGTATATTAAATACATTGCAGCTTAAGATTCTTATTTGGGATTGACCTCACATTGACCTCCGTTTCTCACTTAGCCTCGATACTCCTTTGTAACTACCTGCTCAATTTAACAAACATCAAAGAACAAAGAAAAGTACAGCACAGGAACAGGCCCTTCGGCCCTCCAAGCCTGTGCTGACCATGCTGCCCGACTAAACTACAATCTTCTACACTTCCTGGGTCCGTATCCTTCTATTCCCATTCTATTCATGTATTTTTCAAGATGCCCCTTAAATGTCACTATCGTCCCTGCTTCCACCACCTCCTCCGGCAGCAAGTTCCAGGCACCCACTACCCTCTGTGTAAAAAACTTGCCTCGTACACCTTCACTAAACCTTGCCCCTCGCACCTTAAACCTATGGCCCCTAGTAATTGACCCCTTTACCCTGGGAAAAAGCCTCTGACTATCCACTCTGTCTATGCCCCTCATAATTTTGTGGACCTCTATCAGGTCACCCCTCAACCGCCGTCGTTCCAGTGAGAACAAACCGAGTTTATTCAACCTCTCCTCATAGCTAATGCCCTCCATACCAGGCAACATTCTGGTAAATTGCTTCTGCACCCTCTCTAAAGCCTCCACATCCTTCTGGTAGTGTGGCGACCAGAATTGAACACTGTACTCCAAGTGTGGCCTAACTAAGGTTCTATACAGCTGCAACATGACTTGCCAATTTTTATACTCAATGCCCTAACCTAGTCTATTCAGCCTTGATGAGGCTTAGAGATTGGGAGAGTCTTGTTTAAGATTAGCATTGGAGTTGAGAAAGGTGCTCTGGTGAAAGGCCATTGACATTGTTTATTTCTCCCAGATGCTGCCAGACCTGCTGAATATTTACGGCTCTTTTCGTTTTTATTTGACACTTCCAGCATCCGCAGTATTTGTACCAGGGAAAAGAGTGTCTTGTTTGGGATAGGATTTGGAAGAGGTGCTTTGTTTGAAGTTGTGTTAGAAAGAGAAGACCCTTGGTTCAGAATAAGGATGTGGAGAGTGTTAAAGGTTGTTTTTTGGTTTAGGATTGAGCTGTAGGTTAAGGAAAGGATGGCAATGCATAACAGCAAAGCATCTTGTTCTAGCCATTCATATCACATAGATAGAAAATTAGCACTAGTCTTTATCCCAGTAAATGTTTTTAACATTTTTCCAATTAAGGGGCAATTTAGCGTGGCCAATCCACCTACCCTGCACATCTTTGGGTTGTGGGGGTGAGATCCATGTAGACACGGGACCACGTGCGAAGTCCACACGGACAGTGACCCGGGGCCGGGATCGAACCCGAGTCCTCGGCACCGCGAGGCAGCAGTGTTAATCTCAGTAAACATGATACCCTTTCTAACATCATCCATACTATCAAAAGACTTTTTGTGATGTTTAAAAAAAATGTTCTGTTGACCCGGACAAAGCAGCAACTGCAGTTCAGCTGTACGATTCACTTGACGACACTTGCAAAAGGCAAGTTAGAAAAAACAGTGGTGGAGATTTAAGGGACCATTTGGTCGCATTTAACTTTCAAATATTTGAGTAATTGAAGTGTGCTGATTGCCGGGAGTGTGTTTGGGAGTTGGAGGAGCAGTCTGCCAGCTGGCCAGACACAACCCTTGCATGCAGCAGGCCCATTACCCAGAGAAGAGCTACCATTGTACTGTCAAAACAAAGAGCGGGACATCTGTTCACTCCAGATCTGCTCCAGCACAAAGACAGGAATGTTAGAACTATATAACACAAGGAGGGAAAATAAAACTCCAGCCAGACTTACCTTCATTTAAATACACGTGTTGCAGCCTGGGTAGCACGGGGAGAAAAAGAAGAATGCTATTCAACTATTTTATTTATTTAGCCACTTTGCTTGCTAATTAAAGCGGTTCTCAGGGGGTGCTTTACTGTTTTCCCCTTTTATTTTAACCTGCGCTGAAGCTGAAGAAACTATTTTAGCTGTCGTTAATCTTTCTGTAAAATAGAGGCTTGGATTTTGAACGGTTGACTGCTGGTTGAAATTTAATTCCTTTTTCTCTGGAGTTGGTTCTTAAAATCACTTCCATTAACCCCCTCATTCCAACCTCCCAAATTCATCAGTCAACTTCTGCTGCTCATGATCTTTCTTCCAATGTCTATATACCAGTACTGTGCTTGGCTGTTACTGTTTGTAGGAATCGGCTGCATCTCAGCAGGTAGCATTCTCACCTGAGTCTAAAGCAAGCGGTTTCAAGCCCCATTCCAGACAGGGTGCCACCTTCCAGATAAGATGTTAAACCGAGATCTTATCTACTCTCTTATGTGGACTAAAGGAACCCACAGCACAATGCTAAAAAAGAGAAGGCACATTCTCCCTGGCTAATATTTATCCATCAGTCAACATTTTCTCCGATCTTTATTATGTCACTGTTTGTGACGTAATTGTGCTGGTACATGCACCAGTGTTCTCTTATGGTTCACACACCAGCGTTCTGTTATGGTATATGCACCAGCGTTCTGTTATGGTATGCACACCAGTGTTATGTTATGGTACACACACCAGTGTTCTGCTATGGTACACACACCAGTGTTCTGTTATGGTACACACACAAGCGTTCTGTTATGGTGCACACACAAGCGTTCTGTTATGGTACACACACAAGCGTTCTGTTATGGTGCACACACAAGCGTTCTGTTATGGTACACAAACCAACGTTCTGTGATGGTACAGGCACCAGTGTTCTGGCATGGTACATGCACCAGCATTCTGGTGTGGTACGCTCATTCGCATTCTGTTATTCTACACACACCAGCAAGTTGTGATGGTGCACACACCAATGTTCTGCTACGGTACATGTACCAGAATTGTGTTATGGTACATCACCAGCGATCTGATATGGTACATGCACCAGCGTTCTGGTAATGTACACCCGTGAGCATTCTGGTATGGTACACTCACCAGCATTCGAATAAGGTACACCCATCAGCATTCTGGTATAGTACACACCTGCTTCTGGGCAGCACAGTAGCACAGTGGTTAGCACAGTTGCTTCACAGCTCCAGGGTCCCAGGTTCGATTCCCAGCTTGGGTCACTATCTGTGTGGCGTCTGCACGTTCTCCCCGTGACTGCGTGGGTTTCCTCCGGGTGCTCCGGTTTCCTCCCACAGTCCAAAGATGTGCAGGTCAGATGGATTGCCATGATAAATTGCCCTTAGCATCCAAAAAGGTTGGGTGGAGTTACTGGGTTACGGGGATAGGTTGGAGGTGTTGGCTTGGGTAGAGTGCTCTTTCCAAAGGCTGGTGCAGACTCGATGGGCTGAATAGCCTCCTTCTGTACTGTAAATTCTATGATACTATGATATTGGTATGGTACTCACACCAGCGTGCTGGTATGGTACACCCACCAGTATTCCTGTAAGATACACGCACCAGCATTCTGGTACGGTAAACATATCAGCGTTCTGATATAGTAAACGTGCCAATGTACACACACCAGAACTAGATGCTTGGACATGTAGAACCAGTTGAATTTTCTCACACTATCAAAAATGTGTATATAGATTTGTGTAAAGAGGAAAGAATTTGCAATTATGTAGAATCTTCCACACACCCTTTTCAACCAATGATGTCATTGTTGTTATATTGGCATTGTTGCAATGTCAGTAACACCACAACTAATATATGCAAAGTAAACTCCCACAAACAGTAACGTAATAAAGATCGGAGAAAACGTTTTTGTGATGTTGACTGATGGATATATATTAGCCAGGATGCCAGGGAGAATGTGCCTTCTCTTTTTTAGCATTGTGCTGTGGGTTCCTTTAGTCCACATAAGAGAGTAGATAAGATCTCGGTTTAACATCTTATCTGGAAGGTGGCACCCTGTCTGGAATGGGGGTTGAAACCGCTTGCTTTAGACTCAGGTGAGAATGCTACCTGCTGAGATGCAGCCGATTCCTACAAACAGTAACAGCCAAGCACAGTACTGGTATATAGACACTGGAAGAAAGATCATGAGCAGCAGAAGTTGACTGATGAATTTGGGAGGTTAGAATGAGGGGGTTAATGGAAGTCATTTTAAGAACCAACTCCAGAGAAAAAGGAATTAAATTTCAACCAGCAGTCAACCGTTCAAAATTGCTGGTATGTGTATCTTAACAGAATGCTGGCATGTGTACCATACCAACGCTGGTGCGTGTACCATAATGAAACATTGGTGAGTGTACCATAACAGAACACTTTTGTGTACCACAAGGGACCACTGGTGCATATACCATAACAGAACGTTGGTGTGTGCAAAATAAGGGAGCATTGGTGCGTATACCATAACGGAACGTTGTTTTGTGTTCCATCACAGAACGGTAGTGTGTGTACCATAACAGAACGCTGGTGCGTGTATCATCACAGAACGCTGGTGTGTGTGTACCATAGCAAAATGGTGGCATGAGTACCTTAACACTGGTGCATGTACAGTAACAGAACATTGGTGCGTGTACCAGAACCGAACGCTCGTGTGTGTATCATAACAGAACACTGGAGTGTGTACCATAACAGAACGCTGGTGTGAGTACCATAACAGAACACTGGAGTGTGTACCATCATAGAAAACCCTCTGATTCAGTGGAGAATCTGATTTACTTGAGCACTCTTTTTTTTCCTACACATCCATTGCTGCTGCTCTTAGTTAACCCATGTTTCATATTCTCCAAATTAATATTGACAAGTGTTACAAAACCTTGGGTAAGTGTGCATTGAATTCCAGTCCCACGTGCCCCAGAGTCACAACACAAGTGAATTTGTCAATAATTCTTATAAAAATACCAAAATCGCAGTCACCCAGTTTGTTCATTTAGATATTCTGTGGTTCAAACATGCAATACTTACAGCTTTTCCATGCGAGTCCCCTTGGTTCATATCAAACTCTGTAGTCTCAGGAATTCAGGCTCCACAGGCTTTCAGGAGAAAGACTCAGCCTCACAGTAGCCTTCTGGAGAGAGTTAGCTGGATTTCTCAGGAGAGAGTTAGCTGGATCTCTCTGGAGAGAGTTAGCTGGATCTCTCCGGGGCGAGTTAGCTGGATCTTTCTGGAGAGAGTTGGCAGGATCTCTCTGGAGAGAGTTAGCTGGATCATTCTGGAGAGAGTTAGCTGGATCTCTCTGGGGAGAGTTAGCTGGATCTCGCTGGAGAGAGTTAGCTGGATCTCTCTGGAGAGAGTTAGCTGGATCTTTCTGGAGAGAGTTGACAGGATCGCTCCGGGGCGAGTCAGCTGGATCTTTCTGGAGAGAGTTAGCTGGATCTCTCTGGAGAGAGTTAGCTGGATCTCAGTGGAGAGAGTTAGCTGGATCTCATTGGAGAGAGTTAGCTGGATCATTCTGGACAGAGTTAGCTGGATCTCGCTGGAGAGAGTTGGCAGGATCTCTCTGGAGAGAGTTGGCAGGATCTCAGTGGAGAGAGTTAGCTGGATCTCACTTGGGAGAGTTAGCTGGATCTTTCTGGAGAGAGTTAGCTGGATCTCGCTGGAGAGAGATAGCTGGATCTCAGTGGGGAGAGTTAGCTGGATCTCGCTGGAGAGAGTTAGCTGGATCTCAGTGGGGAGAGTTAGCTGGATCTCTCTGGAGAGAGTTAGCTGGATCTTTCTGGACAGAGTTAGCTGGATCTCTCTGGAGAGAGTTGGCAGGATCTCTTTGCAGAGAGTTGGCAGGATCTCAGTGGAGAGAGTTAGCTGGATCTCGCTGGAGAGAGTTAGCTCGATCTCTCTGGGGAGAGATAGCTGGACCTCTCTGGAGAGAGTTTGCAGGATCTCAGTGGAGAGAGTTAGCTGGATCTCGCTGGAGAGAGTTAGCTGGATCTCAGTGGAGAGAGTTAGCTGGATCTCGCTGGAGAGAGTTAGCTGGATCTTTCTGGACAGAGTTAGCTGGATCTCAGTGGAGAGAGTTAGCTGGATCTCTCTGGAGAGAGTAACTGGATCTTTCTGGACAGAGTTAGCTGGATCTCTCTGTAGAGAGTTGGCAGGATCTCAGTGGAGAGAGTTGGCAGGATCTCAGTGGAGAGAGTTAGCTGGATCTCTCTGGAGAGAGTTAGCTGGATCCCTCTGGAGAGGGATAGCTGGATCTCAGTGGAGAGAGTTGGCTGGATCTTTGTGGAGAGAGTTAGCTGGATCTCTCTGGAGAGAGTTGGCAGGATCTCACGGGTGAGAGTTAGCTGGATCTTTCTGAACAGAGTTAGCTGGATCTCAGTGGAGAGAGTTAGCTGGATCTCTCTGGAGAGAGTTAGCTGGATCCCTCTGGAGAGGGTTAGCTGGATCTCAGTGGAGAGAGTTGGCTGGATCTTTGTGGAGAGAGTTAGCTGGATCTCTCTGGAGAGAGCTGGCAGGATCTCAGTGGTGAGAGTTAGCTGGATCTCGCTGGAGAGAGTTAGCTGGATCTCAGTGGAGAGAGTTAGCTGGATCTCGCTGGAGAGAATTAGCTGGATCTCAGTGGAGTGAGTTAGCTGGATCTCAGTGGAGAGAGCTAGCTGGATCTCTCTGGGGAGAGTTAGTTGGATCTCAGTGGAGAGAGTTAGCTGGATCTCTCTGGAGAGAGTTAGCTGGATCTCTCTGGGGAGAGTTAGCTGGATCTCAGTGGAGAGAGTTAGCTGGATCTCTCTGGGGAGAGTTAGATGGATCTCACTGGAGAGAGTTAGCTGGATCTCTCTGGGGAGAGTTAGCTGGATCTCTCTGGAGAAATTTAGCTGGATCTCTCTGGAGACAGTTAGCTGGATCTCTCTGGAGAAAGTTAGCTGGATCTTTGTGGAGAGAGTTAGCTGGATCTCTCTGGAGAATGTTAGCTGTGTCTCTCTGGAGAGAGTTAGCTGGATCTTTGTGGAGAGAGTTAGCTGGATCTTTCTGGAGAGAGTTGGCAGGATCTCTCCGGGGCGAGTTAGCTGGATCTTTCTGGAGAGAGTTAGCTGGATCTCTCTGGAGAGAGTTAGCTGGATCTCTCTGGAGAGATTTAGCTGTATCTTTCTGGAGAGAGTTAGCTGGATCTCTCCGGGGCGAGTTAGCTGGATCTTTCTGGAGAGAGTTAGCTGGATCTCTCTGGAGAGAGTTAACTGGATCACTCTGGAGAGATTTAGCTGTTTCTTTCTGGAGAGAGTTAGCTGGATCTCTCCGGGGCGAGTTAGCTGGATCTTTCTGGAGAGAGTTAGCTGGATCTTTCTGGAGAGAGTTAGCTGGATCTCTCTGGAGAGAGTTAGCTGGATCTCTCTGGAGAGAGTTAGCTGGATCTTTCTGGAGAGAGTTGGCAGGATCTCTCTGGAGAGAGTTAGCTGGATCTTTCTGGAGAGAGCTGGATCTCTCTGGAGAGAGTTGGCTGGATCTCCCTGGAGAGAGTTAGCTGGATCTCTCTGGAGAGAGTTAGCTGGATCTCTCTCTCGAGAGAGAGCTGGATCTTTCTGGAGAGAGTTGGCAGGATCTCTCTGGAGAGAGTTAGCTGGATCTTTCTGGAGAGAGTTAGCTGGATCTCTCTGGGGAGAGTTAGCTGGATCTCTCTGGAGAGAGTTAGCTGGATCTCTCTGGAGAGAGTTAGCTGGATCTCTCTGGAGAGAGTTAGCTGGATCTCTCTGGAGAGAGTTAGCTGGATCTCTCTGGAGAGAGTTAGCTGGATCAATCTGGAGAGAGTTGGCAGGATCTCTCTGGAGAGAGTTAGCTGGATCTTTCTGGAGAGAGTTAGCTGGATCTCTCTGGAGAGAGTTGGCTGGATCTCTCTGGAGACAGTTAGCTGAATCTCTCTGGAGAGAGTTAGCTGGATCTTTCTGGAGAGAGTTAGCTGTATCTTTCTGGGGAGAGTTAGTTGGATCTCTCTGGGGAGAGTTAGCTGAATCTCTCTGGAGAGAGTTAGCTGGATCTTTCTGGAGAGAGTTAGCTGTATCTTTCTGGGGAGAGTTAGTTGGATCTCTCTGGGGAGAGTTAGCTGAATCTCTCTGGAGAGAGTTAGCTGTATCTTTCTGGAGAGAGTTAGCTGGATCTCTCTGGAGAGAGTTAGCTGGATCATTCTGGAGAGAGTTAGCTGCATCTTTCTGGAGAGAGTTAGCTGGATCTCTCTGGAGAGAGTTAGCTGGATCTCTCTGGAGAGAGTTAGCTGTATCTGTCTGGAGAGAGTTAGCTGTATCTGTCTGGAGAGAGTTAGCTGGATCTCTCTGGAGAGAGTTAGCTGGATCTTTCTGGACAGAGTTAGCTGGATCTCTCTGGAGAGGGTTAGCTGGATATTTCTGGACAGAGTTAGCTGGATCTCTCTGGAGAGAGTTAGCTGGATCATTCTGGAGAGAGCTGACAGGATCTCTCTGGGGAGAGATAGCTGGATCTTTCTGGAGAGAGTTAGCTGGATCTCTCTGGAGAGAGTTAGCTGGATCTCTCTGGAGAGAGTTAGCTGGATCATTCTAGAGAGAGTTAGATGGATCTCTCTGGAGAGAGTTAGCTGGATCTCTCTGGAGAGAGTTGGCAGGATCTCAGTGGAGAGAGTTAGCTGGATCTCGCTGGAGAGAGTTAGCTGGATCTCAGTGGAGAGAGTTAGCTGGATCTCGCTGGAGAGAGTTAGCTGGATCTCAGTGGAGAGAGTTAGCTGGATCTCGCTGGAGAGAGTTAGCTGGATCTCAGTGGGGAGAGTTAGCTGTATCTCTCTGGAGAGAGTTAGCTGGATCTTTCTGGACAGAGTTAGCTGGATCTCTCTGGAGAGAGTTGGCAGGATCTCTCTGGGGAGAGTTAGCTCGATCTCTCTGGAGAGAGTTGGCAGGATCTCAGTGGTGAGAGTTAGCTGGATCACGCTGGAGAGAGGTAGCTGGATTTCAGTGGAGAGAGTTTGCTGGATCTCGCTGGAGAGAGTTAGCTGGATCACAGTGGAGAGAGTTAGCTGGATCTCAGTGGAGAGAGCTAGCTGGATCTCTCTGGGGAGAGTTAGTTGGATCTCAGTGGAGAGAGTTAGCTGGATCTCTCTGGAGAGAGTTAGCTGGATCTCTCTGGGGAGAGTTAGCTGGATCTTTCTGGAGAGAGTTGGCAGGATCTCTCCGGGGCGAGTTAGCTGGATCTTTCTGGAGAGAGTTAGCTGGATCTCTCTGGAGAGAGTTAGCTGGATCTCTCTGGAGAGATTTAGCTGTATCTTTCTGGAGAGAGTTAGCTGGATCTCTCCGGGGCGAGTTAGCTGGATCTTTCTGGAGAGAGTTAGCTGGATCTCTCTGGAGAGAGTTAACTGGATCACTCTGGAGAGATTTAGCTGTTTCTTTCTGGAGAGAGTTAGCTGGATCTCTCCGGGGCGAGTTAGCTGGATCTTTCTGGAGAGAGTTAGCTGGATCTTTCTGGAGAGAGTTAGCTGGATCTCTCTGGAGAGAGTTAGCTGGATCTCTCTGGAGAGAGTTAGCTGGATCTTTCTGGAGAGAGTTGGCAGGATCTCTCTGGAGAGAGTTAGCTGGATCTTTCTGGAGAGAGCTGGATCTCTCTGGAGAGAGTTGGCTGGATCTCCCTGGAGAGAGTTAGCTGGATCTCTCTGGAGAGAGTTAGCTGGATCTCTCTCTCGAGAGAGAGCTGGATCTTTCTGGAGAGAGTTGGCAGGATCTCTCTGGAGAGAGTTAGCTGGATCTTTCTGGAGAGAGTTAGCTGGATCTCTCTGGGGAGAGTTAGCTGGATCTCTCTGGAGAGAGTTAGCTGGATCTCTCTGGAGAGAGTTAGCTGGATCTCTCTGGAGAGAGTTAGCTGGATCTCTCTGGAGAGAGTTAGCTGGATCTCTCTGGAGAGAGTTAGCTGGATCAATCTGGAGAGAGTTGGCAGGATCTCTCTGGAGAGAGTTAGCTGGATCTTTCTGGAGAGAGTTAGCTGGATCTCTCTGGAGAGAGTTGGCTGGATCTCTCTGGAGACAGTTAGCTGAATCTCTCTGGAGAGAGTTAGCTGGATCTTTCTGGAGAGAGTTAGCTGTATCTTTCTGGGGAGAGTTAGTTGGATCTCTCTGGGGAGAGTTAGCTGAATCTCTCTGGAGAGAGTTAGCTGGATCTTTCTGGAGAGAGTTAGCTGTATCTTTCTGGGGAGAGTTAGTTGGATCTCTCTGGGGAGAGTTAGCTGAATCTCTCTGGAGAGAGTTAGCTGGATCTTTCTGGAGAGAGTTAGCTGGATCTCTCTGGAGAGAGTTAGCTGGATCATTCTGGAGAGAGTTAGCTGCATCTTTCTGGAGAGAGTTAGCTGGATCTCTCTGGAGAGAGTTAGCTGGATCTCTCTGGAGAGAGTTAGCTGTATCTGTCTGGAGAGAGTTAGCTGTATCTGTCTGGAGAGAGTTAGCTGGATCTCTCTGGAGAGAGTTAGCTGGATCTTTCTGGACAGAGTTAGCTGGATCTCTCTGGAGAGGGTTAGCTGGATATTTCTGGACAGAGTTAGCTGGATCTCTCTGGAGAGAGTTAGCTGGATCATTCTGGAGAGAGCTGACAGGATCTCTCTGGGGAGAGATAGCTGGATCTTTCTGGAGAGAGTTAGCTGGATCTCTCTGGAGAGAGTTAGCTGGATCTCTCTGGAGAGAGTTAGCTGGATCATTCTAGAGAGAGTTAGATGGATCTCTCTGGAGAGAGTTAGCTGGATCTCTCTGGAGAGAGTTGGCAGGATCTCAGTGGAGAGAGTTAGCTGGATCTCGCTGGAGAGAGTTAGCTGGATCTCAGTGGAGAGAGTTAGCTGGATCTCGCTGGAGAGAGTTAGCTGGATCTCAGTGGAGAGAGTTAGCTGGATCTCGCTGGAGAGAGTTAGCTGGATCTCAGTGGGGAGAGTTAGCTGTATCTCTCTGGAGAGAGTTAGCTGGATCTTTCTGGACAGAGTTAGCTGGATCTCTCTGGAGAGAGTTGGCAGGATCTCTCTGGGGAGAGTTAGCTCGATCTCTCTGGAGAGAGTTGGCAGGATCTCAGTGGTGAGAGTTAGCTGGATCACGCTGGAGAGAGGTAGCTGGATTTCAGTGGAGAGAGTTTGCTGGATCTCGCTGGAGAGAGTTAGCTGGATCACAGTGGAGAGAGTTAGCTGGATCTCAGTGGAGAGAGCTAGCTGGATCTCTCTGGGGAGAGTTAGTTGGATCTCAGTGGAGAGAGTTAGCTGGATCTCTCTGGAGAGAGTTAGCTGGATCTCTCTGGGGAGAGTTAGCTGGATCTCTCTGGAGAGAGTTGGCTGGATCTCTCTGGGGAGAGTTAGATGGATCTCACTGGAGAGAGTTAGCTGGATCTCTCTGGAGAGAGTTAGCTGGATCGCTCTGGTGAAAGTTAGCTGGATCTCTCTGGAGACAGTTAGCTGGATCTCTCTGGAGAGAGTTAGCTGGATCTTTGTGGAGAGAGTTAGCTGGATCTCTCTGGAGAATGTTAGCTGTGTCTCTCTGGAGAGAGTTAGCTGGATCTTTGTGGAGAGAGTTAGCTGGACCTCTCTGGAGAGAGTTGGCAGGATCTCAGTGGAGAGAGTTAGCTGGATCTCAGTGGAGAGAGTTAGCTGGATCTCGCTGGAGAGAGTTAGCTGGATCTCTCCGGGGCGAGTTAGCTGGATCTTTCTGGAGAGAGTTGGCAGGATCTCTCTGGAGAGAGTTAGCTGGATCTTTGTGGAGAGAGTTAGCTGGATCTCTCTGGGGAGAGTTAGCTGGATCTCGCTGGAGAGAGTTAGCTGGATCTCTCTGGAGAGAGTTGGCAGGATCTCTCCGGGGGGAGTTAGCTGCATCTTTCTGGAGAGAGTTAGGTGGATCTCTCTGGAGAGAGTTAGCTGGATCTCTCTGGAGAGATTTAGCTGTATCTTTCTGGAGAGAGTTAGCTGGATCTCTCCGGGGCGAGTTAGCTGGATCGTTCTGGAGAGAGTTAGATGGATCTCTCTGGAGAGAGTTAACTGGATCTCTCTGGAGAGATTTAGCTGTTTCTTTCTGGAGAGAGTTAGCTGGATCTCTCCGGGGCGAGTTAGCTGGATCTTTCTGGAGAGAGTTTGCTGGATCTCTCTGGAGACAGTTAGCTGCATCTCTCTGGAGAGAGTTAGCTGGATCTCTCTGGAGAGAGTTAGCTGGATCTCTCTGGAGAGAGTTAGCTGGATCTTTCTGGAGAGAGTTGGCAGGATCTCTCTGGAGAGAGTTGGCAGGATCTCAGTGGAGAGAGTTAGCTGGATCTCAGTGGAGAGAGTTAGCTGGATCTCGCTGGAGAGAGTTAGCTGGAACTCTCCGGGGCGAGTTAGCTGGATCTTTCTGGAGAGAGTTGGCAGGAACTCTCTGGAGAGAGTTAGCTGGATCTTTCTGGAGAGAGTTAGCTGGATCTCTCTGTGGAGAGTTAGCTGGATCTCGCTGGAGAGAGTTAGCTGGATCTCTCTGGAGAGAGTTAGCTGGATCTTTCTGGAGAGAGTTGGCAGGATCTCTCCGGGGCGAGTTAGCTGGATCTTTCTGGAGAGAGTTAGCTGGATCTCTCTGGAGAGAGTTAGCTGGATCTCTCTGGAGAGATTTAGCTGTATCTTTCTGGAGAGAGTTAGCTGGATCTCTCTGGGGCGAGTTAGCTGGATCTTTCTGGAGAGAGTTAACTGGATCTCTCTGGAGAGATTTAGCTGTTTCTTTCTGGAGAGAGTTAGCTGGATCTCTCCGGCGCAAGTTAGCTGGATCTTTCTGGAGAGAGTTAGCTGGATCTCTCTGGAGAGAGTTAGCCGGAACTCTCTGGAGAGAGTTAGCTGGATCTCTCTGGAGAGAGTTAGCTGGATCTCTCTGGAGAGAGTTAGCTGGATCTTTCTGGAGAGAGTTGGCAGGATCTCTCTGGAGAGAGTTAGCTGGATCTTTCTGGAGAGAGTTAGCTGGATCTCTCTGGAGAGAGTTCGCTGGATCTCTCTGGAGAGAGTTAGCTGGATCTTTCTGGAGAGAGTTAGCTGGATCTTTCTGGAGAGAGTTGGCAGGATCTCTCTGGAGAGAGTTAGCTGGATCTTTCTGGAGAGAGCTAGCTGGATCTCTCTAGGGAGAGTTAGCTGGATCTCTCTGGAGAGAGTTAGCTGGATCTCTCTGGAGAGAGTTAGCTGGATCTCTCTGGAGAGAGTTAGCTGGATCTCTCTGGGGAGAGTTAGCTCGATATCTCTGGAGAGAGTTAGCTGGATCTCTCTGGAGTTAGCTGGATCAATCTGGAGAGAGTTGGCAGGATCTCTCTGGAGAGAGTTAGCTGGATCTTTCTGGAGAGAGTTAGCTGGATCTCGCTGGAGAGAGTTAGCTGGATCTCAGTGGAGAGAGTTAGCTGGATCTCTCTGGAGAGAGTTAGCTGGATCTTTCTGGACAGTTAGCTGGATCTCAGTGGAGAGAGTTAGCTGGATCTCTCTGGAGAGAGTAACTGGATCTTTTTGGACAGAGTTAGCTGGATCTCTCTGGAGAGAGTTGGCAGGATCTCAGTCGAGAGAGTTGGCAGGATCTCAGTGGAGAGAGTTAGCTGGATCTTTCTGGACAGAGTTAGCTGGATCTCAGTGGAGAGAGTTGGCTGGATCTTTGTGGAGAGAGTTAGCTGGATCTCTCTGGAGAGAGTTGGCAGGATCTCAGTGGTGAGAGTTGGCTGGATCTTTGTGGAGAGAGTTAGCTGGATCTTTCTGGAGAGAGTAACTGGATCTTTCTGGACAGAGTTAGCTGGATCTCTCTGGAGAGAGTTGGCAGGATCTCAGTGGAGAGAGTTGGCAGGATCTCAGTGGAGAGTGTTAGCTGGATCTCTCTGGAGAGAGTTAGCTGGATCCCTCTGGAGAGGGTTAGCTGGATCTCAGTGGAGAGAGTTGGCTGGATCTTTGTGGAGAGAGTTAGCTGGATCTCTCTGGGGAGAGTTGGCAGGATCTCAGTGGTGAGAGTTAGCTGGATCTCGCTGGAGAGAGGTAGCTGGATCTCAGTGGAGAGAGTTTGCTGGATCTCGCTGGAGAGAGTTAGCTTGATCTCAGTGGAGAGAGTTAGCTGGATCTCAGTGGAGAGAGCTAGCTGGATCTCTCTGGGGAGAGTTAGTTGGATCTCAGTGGAGAGAGTTAGCTGGATCTCTCTGGAGAGCGTTAGCTGGATCTCTCTGGGGAGAGTTAGCTGGATCTCAGTGGAGAGAGTTGGCTGGATCTCTCTGGGGAGAGTTAGATGGATCTCACTGGAGAGAGTTAGCTGGATCTCTCTGGAGAGAGTTAGCTGGATCTCTCTGGAGAAAGTTAGCTGGATCTCTCTGGAGACAGTTAGCTGGATCTCTCTGGAGAGAGTTAGCTGGATCTTTGTGGAGAGAGTTAGCTGGATCTCTCTGGAGAATGTTAGCTGTGTCTCTCTGGAGAGAGTTAGCTGGATCTTTGTGGAGAGAGTTAGCTGGACCTCTCTGGAGAGAGTTGGCAGGATCTCAGTGGAGAGAGTTAGCTGGATCTCAGTGGAGAGAGTTACATGGATCTCGCTGGAGAGAGTTAGCTGGATCTCTCCGGGGCGAGTTAGCTGGATCTTTCTGGAGAGAGTTGGCAGGATCTCTCTGGAGAGAGTTAGCTGGATCTTTGTGGAGAGAGTTAGCTGGATCTCTCTGGGGAGAGTTAGGTGGATCTCTCTGGAGAGAGTTAGCTGGATCTCTCTGGAGAGAGTTAGCTGGATCTTTCTGGAGAGAGTTGGCAGGATCTCTCCGGGGCGAGTTAGCTGGATCTTTCTGGAGAGAGTTAGCTGGATCTCTCTGGAGAGAGTTAGCTGGATCTCTCTGGAGAGATTTAGCTGTATCTTTCTGGAGAGAGTTAGCTGGATCTCTCCGGGGCGAGTTAGCTGGATCGTTCTGGAGAGAGTTAGCTGGATCTCTCTGGAGAGAGTTAACTGGATCTCTCTGGAGAGATTTAGCTGTTTCTTTCTGGAGAGAGTTAGCTGGATCTCTCCGGGGCGAGTTAGCTGGATCTTTCTGGAGAGAGTTAGCTGGATCTCTCTGGAGACAGTTAGCTGGATCTCTCTGGAGAGAGTTAGCTGGATCTCTCTGGAGAGAGTTAGCTGGATCTCTCTGGAGAGAGTTAGCTGGATCTTTCTGGAGAGAGTTGGCAGGATCTCTCTGGAGAGAGTTGGCAGGATCTCAGTGGAGAGAGTTAGCTGGATCTCAGTGGAGAGAGTTAGATGGATCTCGCTGGAGAGAGTTAGCTGGATCTCTCCGGGGCGATTTAGCTGGATCTTTCTGGAGAGAGTTGGCAGGATCTCTCTGGAGAGAGTTAGCTGGATCTTTCTGGAGAGAGTTAGCTGGATCTCTCTGGGGAGAGTTAGCTGGATCTCGCTGGAGAGAGTTAGCTGGATCTCTCTGGAGAGAGTTAGCTGGATCTTTCTGGAGAGAGTTGGCAGGATCTCTCCGGGGCGAGTTAGCTGGATCTTTCTGGAGAGAGTTAGCTGGATCTCTCTGGAGAGAGTTAGCTGGATCTCTCTGGAGAGATTTAGCTGTATCTTTCTGGAGAGAGTTAGCTGGATCTCTCCGGGGCGAGTTAGCTGGATCTTTCTGGAGAGAGTTAGCTGGATATCTGGAGAGAGTTAACTGGATCTCTCTGGAGAGATTTAGCTGTTTCTTTCTGGAGAGAGTTAGCTGGATCTCTCCGGGGCGAGTTAGCTGGATCTTTCTGGAGAGAGTTAGCTGGATCTCTCTGGAGAGAGTTAGCTGGAACCCTCTGGAGAGAGTTAGCTGGATCTCTCTGGAGAGAGTTAGCTGGATCTCTCTGGAGAGAGTTAGCTGGATCTTTCTGGAGAGAGTTGGCAGGATCTCTCTGGAGAGAGTTAGCTGGATCTTTCTGGAGAGAGTTAGCTGGATCTCTCTGGAGAGAGTTAGCTGGAACTCTCTGGAGAGAGTTAGCTGGATCTCTCTGGAGAGAGTTAGCTGGATCTCTCTGGAGAGAGTTAGCTGGATCTTTCTGGAGAGAGTTGGCAGGATCTCTCTGGAGAGATTTAGCTGGATCTTTCTGGAGAGAGTTAGCTGGATCTCTCTGGAGAGAGTTGGCTGGATCTCCCTGGAGAGAGTTAGCTGCATCTCTCTGGAGAGAGTTCGCTGGAACTCTCTGGAGAGAGTTAGCTGGATCTTTCTGGAGACAGTTGGCAGGATCTCTCTGGAGAGAGTTAGCTGGATCTTTCTGGAGAGAGCTAGCTGGATCTCTCTGGGGAGAGTTAGCTGGGTCTCTCTGGAGAGAGTTAGCTGGATCTCTCTGGAGAGAGTTATCTGGATCTCTCTGGAGAGAGTTAGCTGGATCTCTCTGGAGAGAGTTAGCTGGATCTCTCTGGGGAGAGTTAGCTCGATCTCTCTGGAGAGAGTTAGCTGGATCTCTCTGGAGTTAGCTGGATCAATCTGGAGAGAGTTGGCAGGATCTCTCTGGAGAGAGTTAGCTGGATCTTTCTGGAGAGAGTTAGCTGGATCACGCTGGAGAGAGTTAGCTGGATCTCAGTGGAGAGGGTTAGCTGGATCTCTCTGGAGAGAGTTAGCTGGATCTTTCTGGACAGAGTTAGCTGGATCTCAGTGGAGAGAGTTAGCTGGATCTCTCTGGAGAGAGTAACTGGATCTTTTTGGACAGAGTTAGCTGGATCTCTCTGGAGAGAGTTGGCAGGATCTCAGTCGAGAGAGTTGGCAGGATCTCAGTGGAGAGAGTTGGCTTGATCTTTGTGGAGAGAGTTAGCTGGATCTCTCTGGAGAGAGTTGGCAGGATCTCAGTGGTGAGAGTTGGCTGGATCTTTGTGGAGAGAGTTAGCTGGATCTTTCTGGACAGAGTTAACTGGATCTCAGTGGAGAGAGTTAGCTGGATCTCTCTGGAGAGAGTAACTGGATCTTTCTGGACAGAGTTAGCTGGATCTCTCTGGAGAGAGTTGGCAGGTTCTCAGTGGAGAGAGTTGGCAGGATCTCAGTGGAGAGAGTTAGCTGGATCTTGCTGGAGAGAGTTAGCTGGATCTCTCTGGAGAGGGTTAGCTGGATCTCAGTGGTGAGAGTTGGCTGGATCCCTCTGGAGAGGGTTAGCTGGATCTTTCTGGACAGAGTTAGCTGGATCTCAGTGGAGAGAGTTAGCTGGATCTCTCTCGAGAGAGTAACTGGATCTCTCTGGAGAGAGTTAGCTGGATCATTCTAGAGAGAGTTAGATGGATCTCTCTGGAGAGAGTTAGCTGGATCTCTCTGGAGAGAGTTGGCAGGATCTCAGTGGAGAGAGTTAGCTGGATCTCGCTGGAGAGAGTTAGCTGGATCTCAGTGGAGAGAGTTAGCTGGATCTCGCTGGAGAGAGTTAGCTGGATCTCAGTGGAGAGAGTTAGCTGGATCTCGCTGGAGAGAGTTAGCTGGATCTCAGTGGGGAGAGTTAGCTGTATCTCTCTGGAGAGAGTTAGCTGGATCTTTCTGGACAGAGTTAGCTGGATCTCTCTGGAGAGAGTTGGCAGGATCTCTCTGGGGAGAGTTAGCTCGATCTCTCTGGAGAGAGTTGGCAGGATCTCAGTGGTGAGAGTTAGCTGGATCACGCTGGAGAGAGGTAGCTGGATTTCAGTGGAGAGAGTTTGCTGGATCTCGCTGGAGAGAGTTAGCTGGATCACAGTGGAGAGAGTTAGCTGGATCTCAGTGGAGAGAGCTAGCTGGATCTCTCTGGGGAGAGTTAGTTGGATCTCAGTGGAGAGAGTTAGCTGGATCTCTCTGGAGAGAGTTAGCTGGATCTCTCTGGGGAGAGTTAGCTGGATCTCTCTGGAGAGAGTTGGCTGGATCTCTCTGGGGAGAGTTAGATGGATCTCACTGGAGAGAGTTAGCTGGATCTCTCTGGAGAGAGTTAGCTGGATCGCTCTGGTGAAAGTTAGCTGGATCTCTCTGGAGACAGTTAGCTGGATCTCTCTGGAGAGAGTTAGCTGGATCTTTGTGGAGAGAGTTAGCTGGATCTCTCTGGAGAATGTTAGCTGTGTCTCTCTGGAGAGAGTTAGCTGGATCTTTGTGGAGAGAGTTAGCTGGACCTCTCTGGAGAGAGTTGGCAGGATCTCAGTGGAGAGAGTTAGCTGGATCTCAGTGGAGAGAGTTAGCTGGATCTCGCTGGAGAGAGTTAGCTGGATCTCTCCGGGGCGAGTTAGCTGGATCTTTCTGGAGAGAGTTGGCAGGATCTCTCTGGAGAGAGTTAGCTGGATCTTTGTGGAGAGAGTTAGCTGGATCTCTCTGGGGAGAGTTAGCTGGATCTCGCTGGAGAGAGTTAGCTGGATCTCTCTGGAGAGAGTTGGCAGGATCTCTCCGGGGGGAGTTAGCTGGATCTTTCTGGAGAGAGTTAGGTGGATCTCTCTGGAGAGAGTTAGCTGGATCTCTCTGGAGAGATTTAGCTGTATCTTTCTGGAGAGAGTTAGCTGGATCTCTCCGGGGCGAGTTAGCTGGATCGTTCTGGAGAGAGTTAGATGGATCTCTCTGGAGAGAGTTAACTGGATCTCTCTGGAGAGATTTAGCTGTTTCTTTCTGGAGAGAGTTAGCTGGATCTCTCCGGGGCGAGTTAGCTGGATCTTTCTGGAGAGAGTTTGCTGGATCTCTCTGGAGACAGTTAGCTGCATCTCTCTGGAGAGAGTTAGCTGGATCTCTCTGGAGAGAGTTAGCTGGATCTCTCTGGAGAGAGTTAGCTGGATCTTTCAGGAGAGAGTTGGCAGGATCTCTCTGGAGAGAGTTGGCAGGATCTCAGTGGAGAGAGTTAGCTGGATCTCAGTGGAGAGAGTTAGCTGGATCTCGCTGGAGAGAGTTAGCTGGAACTCTCCGGGGCGAGTTAGCTGGATCTTTCTGGAGAGAGTTGGCAGGAACTCTCTGGAGAGAGTTAGCTGGATCTTTCTGGAGAGAGTTAGCTGGATCTCTCTGTGGAGAGTTAGCTGGATCTCGCTGGAGAGAGTTAGCTGGATCTCTCTGGAGAGAGTTAGCTGGATCTTTCTGGAGAGAGTTGGCAGGATCTCTCCGGGGCGAGTTAGCTGGATCTTTCTGGAGAGAGTTAGCTGGATCTCTCTGGAGAGAGTTAGCTGGATCTCTCTGGAGAGATTTAGCTGTATCTTTCTGGAGAGAGTTAGCTGGATCTCTCTGGGGCGAGTTAGCTGGATCTTTCTGGAGAGAGTTAACTGGATCTCTCTGGAGAGATTTAGCTGTTTCTTTCTGGAGAGAGTTAGCTGGATCTCTCCGGCGCAAGTTAGCTGGATCTTTCTGGAGAGAGTTAGCTGGATCTCTCTGGAGAGAGTTAGCTGGAACTCTCTGGAGAGAGTTAGCTGGATCTCTCTGGAGAGAGTTAGCTGGATCTCTCTGGAGAGAGTTAGCTGGATCTTTCTGGAGAGAGTTGGCAGGATCTCTCTGGAGAGAGTTAGCTGGATCTTTCTGGAGAGAGTTAGCTGGATCTCTCTGGAGAGAGTTCGCTGGATCTCTCTGGAGAGAGTTAGCTGGATCTTTCTGGAGAGAGTTAGCTGGATCTTTCTGGAGAGAGTTGGCAGGATCTCTCTGGAGAGAGTTAGCTGGATCTTTCTGGAGAGAGCTAGCTGGATCTCTCTAGGGAGAGTTAGCTGGATCTCTCTGGAGAGAGTTAGCTGGATCTCTCTGGAGAGAGTTAGCTGGATCTCTCTGGAGAGAGTTAGCTGGATCTCTCTGGGGAGAGTTAGCTCGATATCTCTGGAGAGAGTTAGCTGGATCTCTCTGGAGTTAGCTGGATCAATCTGGAGAGAGTTGGCAGGATCTCTCTGGAGAGAGTTAGCTGGATCTTTCTGGAGAGAGTTAGCTGGATCTCGCTGGAGAGAGTTAGCTGGATCTCAGTGGAGAGAGTTAGCTGGATCTCTCTGGAGAGAGTTAGCTGGATCTTTCTGGACAGTTAGCTAGATCTCAGTGGAGAGAGTTAGCTGGATCTCTCTGGAGAGAGTAACTGGATCTTTTTGGACAGAGTTAGCTGGATCTCTCTGGAGAGAGTTGGCAGGATCTCAGTCGAGAGAGTTGGCAGGATCTCAGTGGAGAGAGTTAGCTGGATCTTTCTGGACAGAGTTAGCTGGATCTCAGTGGAGAGAGTTGGCTGGATCTTTGTGGAGAGAGTTAGCTGGATCTCTCTGGAGAGAGTTGGCAGGATCTCAGTGGTGAGAGTTGGCTGGATCTTTGTGGAGAGAGTTAGCTGGATCTTTCTGGAGAGAGTAACTGGATCTTTCTGGACAGAGTTAGCTGGATCTCTCTGGAGAGAGTTGGCAGGATCTCAGTGGAGAGAGTTGGCAGGATCTCAGTGGAGAGTGTTAGCTGGATCTCTCTGGAGAGAGTTAGCTGGATCCCTCTGGAGAGGGTTAGCTGGATCTCAGTGGAGAGAGTTGGCTGGATCTTTGTGGAGAGAGTTAGCTGGATCTCTCTGGGGAGAGTTGGCAGGATCTCAGTGGTGAGAGTTAGCTGGATCTCGCTGGAGAGAGGTAGCTGGATCTCAGTGGAGAGAGTTTGCTGGATCTCGCTGGAGAGAGTTAGCTTGATCTCAGTGGAGAGAGTTAGCTGGATCTCAGTGGAGAGAGCTAGCTGGATCTCTCTGGGGAGAGTTAGTTGGATCTCAGTGGAGAGAGTTAGCTGGATCTCTCTGGAGAGCGTTAGCTGGATCTCTCTGGGGAGAGTTAGCTGGATCTCAGTGGAGAGAGTTGGCTGGATCTCTCTGGGGAGAGTTAGATGGATCTCACTGGAGAGAGTTAGCTGGATCTCTCTGGAGAGAGTTAGCTGGATCTCTCTGGAGAAAGTTAGCTGGATCTCTCTGGAGACAGTTAGCTGGATCTCTCTGGAGAGAGTTAGCTGGATCTTTGTGGAGAGAGTTAGCTGGATCTCTCTGGAGAATGTTAGCTGTGTCTCTCTGGAGAGAGTTAGCTGGATCTTTGTGGAGAGAGTTAGCTGGACCTCTCTGGAGAGAGTTGGCAGGATCTCAGTGGAGAGAGTTAGCTGGATCTCAGTGGAGAGAGTTACATGGATCTCGCTGGAGAGAGTTAGCTGGATCTCTCCGGGGCGAGTTAGCTGGATCTTTCTGGAGAGAGTTGGCAGGATCTCTCTGGAGAGAGTTAGCTGGATCTTTGTGGAGAGAGTTAGCTGGATCTCTCTGGGGAGAGTTAGGTGGATCTCTCTGGAGAGAGTTAGCTGGATCTCTCTGGAGAGAGTTAGCTGGATCTTTCTGGAGAGAGTTGGCAGGATCTCTCCGGGGCGAGTTAGCTGGATCTTTCTGGAGAGAGTTAGCTGGATCTCTCTGGAGAGAGTTAGCTGGATCTCTCTGGAGAGATTTAGCTGTATCTTTCTGGAGAGAGTTAGCTGGATCTCTCCGGGGCGAGTTAGCTGGATCGTTCTGGAGAGAGTTAGCTGGATCTCTCTGGAGAGAGTTAACTGGATCTCTCTGGAGAGATTTAGCTGTTTCTTTCTGGAGAGAGTTAGCTGGATCTCTCCGGGGCGAGTTAGCTGGATCTTTCTGGAGAGAGTTAGCTGGATCTCTCTGGAGACAGTTAGCTGGATCTCTCTGGAGAGAGTTAGCTGGATCTCTCTGGAGAGAGTTAGCTGGATCTCTCTGGAGAGAGTTAGCTGGATCTTTCTGGAGAGAGTTGGCAGGATCTCTCTGGAGAGAGTTGGCAGGATCTCAGTGGAGAGAGTTAGCTGGATCTCAGTGGAGAGAGTTAGATGGATCTCGCTGGAGAGAGTTAGCTGGATCTCTCCGGGGCGATTTAGCTGGATCTTTCTGGAGAGAGTTGGCAGGATCTCTCTGGAGAGAGTTAGCTGGATCTTTCTGGAGAGAGTTAGCTGGATCTCTCTGGGGAGAGTTAGCTGGATCTCGCTGGAGAGAGTTAGCTGGATCTCTCTGGAGAGAGTTAGCTGGATCTTTCTGGAGAGAGTTGGCAGGATCTCTCCGGGGCAAGTTAGCTGGATCTTTCTGGAGAGAGTTAGCTGGATCTCTCTGGAGAGAGTTAGCTGGATCTCTCTGGAGAGATTTAGCTGTATCTTTCTGGAGAGAGTTAGCTGGATCTCTCCGGGGCGAGTTAGCTGGATCTTTCTGGAGAGAGTTAGCTGGATATCTGGAGAGAGTTAACTGGATCTCTCTGGAGAGATTTAGCTGTTTCTTTCTGGAGAGAGTTAGCTGGATCTCTCCGGGGCGAGTTAGCTGGATCTTTCTGGAGAGAGTTAGCTGGATCTCTCTGGAGAGAGTTAGCTGGAACTCTCTGGAGAGAGTTAGCTGGATCTCTCTGGAGAGAGTTAGCTGGATCTCTCTGGAGAGAGTTAGCTGGATCTTTCTGGAGAGAGTTGGCAGGATCTCTCTGGAGAGAGTTAGCTGGATCTTTCTGGAGAGAGTTAGCTGGATCTCTCTGGAGAGAGTTAGCTGGAACTCTCTGGAGAGAGTTAGCTGGATCTCTCTGGAGAGAGTTAGCTGGATCTCTCTGGAGAGAGTTAGCTGGATCTTTCTGGAGAGAGTTGGCAGGATCTCTCTGGAGAGATTTAGCTGGATCTTTCTGGAGAGAGTTAGCTGCATCTCTCTGGAGAGAGTTGGCTGGATCTCCCTGGAGAGAGTTAGCTGCATCTCTCTGGAGAGAGTTCGCTGGAACTCTCTGGAGAGAGTTAGCTGGATCTTTCTGGAGACAGTTGGCAGGATCTCTCTGGAGAGAGTTAGCTGGATCTTTCTGGAGAGAGCTAGCTGGATCTCTCTGGGGAGAGTTAGCTGGGTCTCTCTGGAGAGAGTTAGCTGGATCTCTCTGGAGAGAGTTATCTGGATCTCTCTGGAGAGAGTTAGCTGGATCTCTCTGGAGAGAGTTAGCTGGATCTCTCTGGGGAGAGTTAGCTCGATCTCTCTGGAGAGAGTTAGCTGGATCTCTCTGGAGTTAGCTGGATCAATCTGGAGAGAGTTGGCAGGATCTCTCTGGAGAGAGTTAGCTGGATCTTTCTGGAGAGAGTTAGCTGGATCACGCTGGAGAGAGTTAGCTGGATCTCAGTGGAGAGGGTTAGCTGGATCTCTCTGGAGAGAGTTAGCTGGATCTTTCTGGACAGAGTTAGCTGGATCTCAGTGGAGAGAGTTAGCTGGATCTCTCTGGAGAGAGTAACTGGATCTTTTTGGACAGAGTTAGCTGGATCTCTCTGGAGAGAGTTGGCAGGATCTCAGTCGAGAGAGTTGGCAGGATCTCAGTGGAGAGAGTTGGCTTGATCTTTGTGGAGAGAGTTAGCTGGATCTCTCTGGAGAGAGTTGGCAGGATCTCAGTGGTGAGAGTTGGCTGGATCTTTGTGGAGAGAGTTAGCTGGATCTTTCTGGACAGAGTTAACTGGATCTCAGTGGAGAGAGTTAGCTGGATCTCTCTGGAGAGAGTAACTGGATCTTTCTGGACAGAGTTAGCTGGATCTCTCTGGAGAGAGTTGGCAGGTTCTCAGTGGAGAGAGTTGGCAGGATCTCAGTGGAGAGAGTTAGCTGGATCTTGCTGGAGAGAGTTAGCTGGATCTCTCTGGAGAGGGTTAGCTGGATCTCAGTGGTGAGAGTTGGCTGGATCCCTCTGGAGAGGGTTAGCTGGATCTTTCTGGACAGAGTTAGCTGGATCTCAGTGGAGAGAGTTAGCTGGATCTCTCTGGAGAGAGTAACTGGATTTTTCTGGACAGAGTTAGCTGGATCTCAGTGGAGAGAGTTGGCTGGATCTTTGTGGAGAGAGTTAGCTGGATCTCTCTGGGGAGAGTTGGCAGGATCTCAGTGGTGAGAGTTAGCTGGATCTCGCTGGAGAGAGGTAGCTGGATCTCACTGGAGAGAGTTTGCTGGATCTCGCTGGAGAGAGTTAGCTGGATCTCAGTGGAGAGAGTTAGCTGGATCTCAGTGGAGAGAGCTAGCTGGATCTCTCTGGGGAGAGTTAGTTGGATCTCAGTGTAGAGAGTTAGCTGGATCTCTCTGGAGAGAGTTAGCTGGATCTCTCTGGGGAGAGTTAGCTGGATCTCAGTGGATAGAGTTGGCTGGATCTCTCTGGGGAGAGTTAGATGGATCTCACTGGAGAGAGTTAGCTGGATCTCTCTGGAGAGAGAGTTAGCTGGATCTCTCTGGAGAAAGTTAGCTGGATCTCTCTGGAGAGAGTTAGCTGGATCTCTCCGGGGCGAGTTAGCTGGATCTTTCTGGAGAGAGTTGGCAGGATCTCTCTGGAGAGAGTTAGCTGGATCTTTGTGGAGAGAGTTAGCTGGATCTCTCTGGGGAGAGTTAGCTGGATCTCGCTGGCGAGAGTTAGCTGGATCTCTCTGGAGAGAGTTAGCTGGATCTTTCTGGAGAGAGTTGGCAGGATATCTCCGGGGCGAGTTAGCTGCATCTTTCTGGAGCGAGTTAGCTGGATCTCTCTGGAGAGAGTTAGCTGGATCTCTCTGGAGAGATTTAGCTTTATCTTTCTGGAGAGAGTTAGCTGGATCTCTCCGGGGCGAGTTAGCTGGATCGTTCTGGAGAGAGTTAGCTGGATCCCTCTGGAGAGAGTTAGCTGGATATCTCTGGAGAGAGTTAGCTGGATCTCTCTGGAGAGAGTTAGCTGGATCTCTCTGGAGAGAGTTAGCTGGATCTTTCTGGACAGAGTTGGCAGGATCTCTCTGGAGAGAGTTAGCTGGATCTTTCTGGAGAGAGTTAGCTGGATCTTTGTGGAGAGTTAGCTGGATCTCTCTGGGGAGAGTTAGCTGGATCTCGCTGGAGAGAGTTAGCTGGATCTCTCTGGAGAGAGTTAGCTGGATCTTTCTGGAGAGAGTTGGCAGGATCTCTCCGGGGCGAGTTAGCTGGATCTTTCTGGAGAGAGTTAGCTGGATCTCTCCGGGGCGAGTTAGCTGGATCTTTCTGGAGAGAGTTAGCTGGATATCTGGAGAGAGTTAACTGGATCTCTCTGGAGAGATTTAGCTGTTTCTTTCTGGAGAGAGTTAGCTGGATCTCTCCTGGGCGAGTTAGCTGGATCTTTCTGGAGAGAGTTAGCTGGATCTCTCTGGAGAGAGTTAGCTGGAACTCTCTGGAGAGAGTTAGCTGGATCTCTCTGGAGAGAGTTAGCTGGATCTCTCTGGAGAGAGTTAGCTGGATCTTTCTGGAGAGAGTTGGCAGGATCTCTCTGGAGAGAGTTAGCTGGATCTTTCTGGAGAGAGTTAGCTGGATCTCTCTGGAGAGAGTTAGCTGGAACTCTCTGGAGAGAGTTAGCTGGATCTGTCTGGAGAGAGTTAGCTGGATCTCTCTGGAGAGAGTTAGCTGGATCTTTCTGGAGAGAGTTGGCAGGATCTCTCTGGAGAGAGTTAGCTGGATCTTTCTGTAGAGAGTTAGCTGGATCTCTCTGGAGAGAGTTGGCTGGATCTCCCTGGAGAGAGTTAGCTGGATCTCTCTGGAGAGAGTTCGCTGGATCTCTCTGGAGAGAGTTAGCTGGATCTTTCTGGAGAGAGTTGGCAGGATCTCTCTGGAGAGAGTTAGCTGGATCTTTCTGGAGAGACTTAGCTGGATCTCTCTGGGGAGAGTTAGCTGGATCTCTCTGGAGAGAGTTAGCTGGATCTCTCTGGAGAGAGTTAGCTGGATCTCTCTGGAGAGAGTTAGCTGGATCTCTCTGGAGAGAGTTAGCTGGATCTCTCTGGGGAGAGTTAGCTCGATCTCTCTGGAGAGAGTTCGCTGGATCTCTCTGGAGTTAGCTGGATCAATCTGGAGAGAGTTGGCAGGATCTCTCTGGAGAGAGTTAGCTGGATCTTTCTGGAGAGAGTTAGCTGGATCTCACTGGAGAGTGTTAGCTGGATCTCAGTGGAGAGAGTTAGCTGGATCTCTCTGGAGAGAGTTAGCTGGATCTTTCTGGACAGAGTTAGCTGGATCTCAGTGGAGAGAGTTAGCTGGATCTCTCTGGAGAGAGTAACTGGATCTTTTTGGACAGAGTTAGCTGGATCTCTCTGGAGAGAGTTGGCAGGATCTCAGTCGAGAGAGTTGGCAGGATCTCAGTGGAGAGAGTTAGCTGGATCTTTCTGGACAGAGTTAGCTGGATCTCAGTGGAGAGAGTTGGCTGGATCTTTGTGGAGAGAGTTAGCTGGATCTCTCTGGAGAGAGTTGGCAGGATCTCAGTGGTGAGAGTTGGCTGGATCTTTGTGGAGAGAGTTAGCTGGATCTTTCTGGACAGAGTTAACTTGATCTCAGTTGAGAAAGTTAGCTGGATCTTTCTGGAGAGAGTAACTGGATCTTTCTGGACAGAGTTAGCTGGATCTCTCTGGAGAGAGTTGGCAGGTTCTCAGTGGAGAGAGTTGGCAGGATCTCAGTGGAGAGAGTTAGCTGGATCTTGCTGGAGAGAGTTAGCTGGATCTCTCTGGAGAGGGTTAGCTGGATCTCAGTGGTGAGAGTTAGCTGGATCCCTCTGGAGAGGGTTAGCTGGATCTTTATGGACAGAGTTAGCTGGATCTCAGTGGAGAGAGTTAGCTGGATCTCTCTGGAGAGAGTAACTGGATCTTTCTGGACAGAGTTAGCTGGATCTCTCTGGAGAGAGCTGGCAGGATCTCAGTGGAGAGAGTTGACAGGATCTCAGTGGAGAGTGTTAGCTGGATCTCTCTGGAGAGAGTTAGCTGGATCCCTCTGGAGAGGGTTAGCTGGATCTCAGTGGAGATAGTTGGCTGGATCTTTGTGGAGAGAGTTAGCTGGATCTCTCTGGGGAGAGTTGGCAGGATCTCAGTGGTGAGAGTTAGCTGGATCTCGCTGGAGAGAGATAGCTGGATCTCAGTGGAGAGAGTTTGCTGGATCTCGCTGGAGAGAGCTAGCTGGGTCTCAGTGGAGACAGCTATCTGGATTTCTCTGGGGAGAGTTAGTTGGATCTCAGTGGAGAGAGTTAGCTGGATCTCTCTGGAGAGAGTTAGCTGGATCTCTCTGGGGAGATTTAGCTGGATCTCAGTGGAGAGAGTTGGCTGGATCTCTCTGGGGAGAGTTAGATGGATCTCACTGGAGAGAGTTAGCTGGATTTCTCTGGAGAGAGTTAGCTGGATCTCTCTGGAGAAAGTTAGCTGGATCTCTCTGGAGACAGTTAGCTGGATCTCTCTGGAGAGAGTTAGCTGGATCTTTGTGGAAAGAGTTAGCTGGATCTCTCTGGAGAATGTTAGCTGTGTCTCTCTGGAGAGAGTTAGCTGGATCTTTGTGGAGAGAGTTAGCTGGACCTCTCTGGAGAGAGTTGGCAGGATCTCAGTGGAGAGAGTTAGCTGGATCTCAGTGGAGAGAGTTAGCTGGATCTCGCTGGAGAGAGTTAGCTGGATCTCTCCGGGGCGAGTTAGCTGGATCTTTCTGGAGAGAGTTGGCAGGATCTCTCTGGAGAGAGTTAGCTGGATCTTTGTGGAGAGAGTTAGCTGGATCTCTCTGGGGAGAGTTAGCTGGATCTCGCTGGAGAGAGTTAGCTGGATCTTTGTGGAGAGAGTTAGCTGGACCTCTCTGGAGAGAGTTGGCAGGATCTCAGTGGAGAGAGTTAGCTGGATCTCAGTGGAGAGAGTTAGCTGGATCTCGCTGGAGAGAGTTAGCTGGATCTTTCTGGAGAGAGTTGGCAGGATCTCTCCGGGGCGAGTTAGCTGGATCTTTCTGGAGAGAGTTAGCTGGATCTCTCTGGAGAGAGTTAGCTGGATCTCTCTGGAGAGATTTAGCTGTATCTTTCTGGAGAGAGTTAGCTGGATCTCTCCGGGGCGAGTTAGCTGGATCGTTCTGGAGAGAGTTAGCTGGATCTCTCTGGAGAGAGTCAACTGGATCTCTCTGGAGAGATTTAGCTGTTTCTTTCTGGAGAGAGTTAGCTGGATCTCTCGGGGGCGAGTTAGCTGGATCTTTCTGGAGAGAGTTAGCTGGATCTCTCTGGAGACAGTTAGCTGGATCTCTCTGCAGAGAGTTAGCTGGATCTCTCTGGAGAGAGTTAGCTGGATCTCTCTGGAGAGAGTTAGCTGGATCTTTCTGGAGAGAGTTGGCAGGATCTCTCTGGAGAGAGTTGGCAGGATCTCAGTGGAGAGAGTTAGCTGGATCTCAGTGGAGAGAGTTAGCTGGATCTCGCTGGAGAGAGTTAGCTGGATCTCTCCGGGGCGAGTTAGCTGGATCTTTCTGGAGAGAGTTGGCAGGATCTCTCTGGAGAGAGTTAGCTGGATCTTTCTGGAGAGAGTTAGCTGGATCTCTCTGGGGAGAGTTAGCTGGATCTCGCTGGAGAGAGTTAGCTGGATCTCTCTGGAGAGAGTTAGCTGGATCTTTCTGGAGAGAGTTGGCAGGATCTCTCCGGGGCGAGTTAGCTGGATCTTTCTGGAGAGAGTTAGCTGGATATCTGGAGAGAGTTAACTGGATCTCTCTGGAGAGATTTAGCTGTTTCTTTCTGGAGAGAGTTAGCTGGATCTCTCCGGGGCGAGTTAGCTGGATCTTTCTGGAGAGAGTTAGCTGGATCTCTCTGGAGAGAGTTGCCAGGATCTCTCTGGAGAGAGTTAGCTGGATCTTTCTGGAGAGAGTTAGCTGGATCTCTCTGGAGAGAGTTGGCTGGATCTCCCTGGAGAGAGTTAGCTGGATCTCTCTGGAGAGAGTTCGCTGGATCTCTCTGGAGAGAGTTAGCTGGATCTTTCTGGAGAGAGTTGGCAGGATCTCTCTGGAGAGAGTTAGCTGGATCTTTCTGGAGAGAGCCAGCTGGATCTCTCTGGGGAGAGTTAGCTGGATCTCTCTGGAGAGAGTTAGCTGGATCTTTGTGGAGAGAGTTAGCTGGATCTCGCTGGAGAGAGATAGCTGGATCTCAGTGGAGAGAGTTTGCTGGATCTCGCTGGAGAGAGTTAGCTGGATCTCAGTGGAGAGAGCTAGCTGGGTCTCAGTGGAGAGAGCTATCTGGATCTCTCTGGGGAGAGTTAGTTGGATCTCAGTGGAGAGAGTTAGCTGGATCTCTCTGGAGAGAGTTAGCTGGATCTCTCTGGGGAGATTTAGCTGGATCTCAGTGGAGAGAGTTGGCTGGATCTCTCTGGGGAGAGTTAGATGGATCTCACTGGAGAGAGTTAGCTGGATCTCTCTGGAGAGAGTTAGCTGGATCTCTCTGGAGAAAGTTAGCTGGATCTCTCTGGAGACAGTTAGCTGGATCTCTCTGGAGAGAGTTAGCTGGATCTTTGTGGAGAGAGTTAGCTGGATCTCTCTGGAGAATGTTAGCTGTGTCTCTCTGGAGAGAGTTAGCTGGATCTTTGTGGAGAGAGTTAGCTGGACCTCTCTGGAGAGAGTTGGCAGGATCTCAGTGGAGAGAGTTAGCTGGATCTCAGTGGAGAGAGTTAGCTGGATCTACCTGGAGAGAGTTAGCTGGATCTCTCCGGGGCGAGTTAGCTGGATCTTTCTGGAGAGAGTTGGCAGGATCTCTCTGGAGAGAGTTAGCTGGATCTTTGTGGAGAGAGTTAGCTGGATCTCTCTGGGGAGAGTTAGCTGGATCTCGCTGGAGAGAGTTAGCTGGATCTTTGTGGAGAGAGTTAGCTGGACCTCTCTGGAGAGAGTTGGCAGGATCTCAGTGGAGAGAGTTAGCTGGATCTCAGTGGAGAGAGTTAGCTGGATCTCGCTGGAGAGAGTTAGCTGGATCTTTCTGGAGAGAGTTGGCAGGATCTCTCCGGGGCGAGTTAGCTGGATCTTTCTCGAGAGAGTTAGCTGGATCTCTCTGGAGAGAGTTAGCTGGATCTCTCTGGAGAGATTTAGCTGTATCTTTCTGGAGAGAGTTAGCTGGATCTCTCCGGGGCGAGTTAGCTGGATCGTTCTGGAGAGAGTTAGCTGGATCTCTCTGGAGAGAGTCAACTGGATCTCTCTGGAGAGATTTAGCTGTTTCTTTCTGGAGAGAGTTAGCTGGATCTCTCCGGGGCGAGTTAGCTGGATCTTTCTGGAGAGAGTTAGCTGGATCTCTCTGGAGACAGTTAGCTGGATCTCTCTGCAGAGAGTTAGCTGGATCTCTCTGGAGAGAGTTAGCTGGATCTCTCTGGAGAGAGTTAGCTGGATCTTTCTGGAGAGAGTTGGCAGGATCTCTCTGGAGAGAGTTGGCAGGATCTCAGTGGAGAGAGTTAGCTGGATCTCAGTGGAGAGAGTTAGCTGGATCTCGCTGGAGAGAGTTAGCTGGATCTCTCCGGGGCGAGTTAGCTGGATCTTTCTGGAGAGAGTTGGCAGGATCTCTCTGGAGAGAGTTAGCTGGATCTTTCTGGAGAGAGTTAGCTGGATCTCTCTGGGGAGAGTTAGCTGGATCTCGCTGGAGAGAGTTAGCTGGATCTCTCTGGAGAGAGTTAGCTGGATCTTTCTGGAGAGAGTTGGCAGGATCTCTCCGGGGCGAGTTAGCTGGATCTTTCTGGAGAGAGTTAGCTGGATCTCTCTGGAGAGAGTTAGCTGGATCTCTCTGGAGAGATTTAGCTGTATCTTTCTGGAGAGAGTTAGCTGGATCTCTCCGGGGCGAGTTAGCTGGATCTTTCTGGAGAGAGTTAGCTGGATATCTGGAGAGAGTTAACTGGATCTCTCTGGAGAGATTTAGCTGTTTCTTTCTGGAGAGAGTTAGCTGGATCTCTCCGGGGCGAGTTAGCTGGATCTTTCTGGAGAGAGTTAGCTGGATCTCTCTGGAGAGAGTTGGCAGGATCTCTCTGGAGAGAGTTAGCTGGATCTTTCTGGAGAGAGTTAGCTGGATCTCTCTGGAGAGAGTTGGCTGGATCTCCCTGGAGAGAGTTAGCTGGATCTCTCTGGAGAGAGTTCGCTGGATCTCTCTGGAGAGAGTTAGCTGGATCTTTCTGGAGAGAGTTGGCAGGATCTCTCTGGAGAGAGTTAGCTGGATCTTTCTGAGAGAGCCAGCTGGATCTCTCTGGGGAGAGTTAGCTGGATCTCTCTGGAGAGGGTTAGCTGGATCTCTCTGGAGAGAGTTAGCTGGATCTCTCTGGAGAGAGTTAGCTGGATCTCTCTGGAGAGAGTTAGCTGGATCTCTCTGGGGAGAGTTAGCTCGATCTCTCTGGAGAGAGTTAGCTGGATCTCTCTGGAGTTAGCTGGATCTTTGTGGAGAGAGTTGGCAGGATCTCTCTGGAGAGAGTTAGCTGGGTCTTTCTGGAGAGAGTTACCTGGATCTCTCTGGGGAGAGTTGGCTGGATCTCTCTGGAGACAGTTAGCTGAATCTCTCTGGAGAGAGTTAGCTGGATCTTTCTGGAGAGAGTTAGCTGTATTTTTCTGGGGAGAGTTAGTTGGATCTCTCTGGGGAGCGTTAGCTGAATCTCTCTGGAGAGAGTTAGCTGGATCTTTCTGGAGAGAGTTAGCTGTATCTTTCTGGGGAGAGTTAGTTGGATCTCCCTGGGGAGAGTTAGCTGAATCTCTCTGGAGAGAGTTAGCTGGATCTTTCTGGAGAGAGTTAGCTGGATCTCTCTGGAGAGAGTTAGCTGGATCATTCTGGAGAGAGTTAGCTGTATCTTTCTGGAGAGAGTTAGCTGGATCTCTCTGGAGAGAGTTAGCTGGATCTCTCTGGAGAGAGTTAGCTGTATCTGTCCGGAGAGAGTTAGCTGTATCTGTCTGGAGAGAGTTAGCTGGATCTCTCTGGAGAGGTTTAGCTGGATCTTTCTGGACAGAGTTAGCTGGATCTCTCTGGAGAGAGTTAGCTGGATCTTTCTGGACAGAGTTAGCTGGATCTCTCTGGAGAGAGTTAGCTGGATCATTCTGGAGAGAGTTAGCTGGATTGCTCTGGAGAGAGTTAGCTGGATTGCTCTGGAGAGAGTTAGCAGGATCATTCTGGAGAGAGTTAGATGGATCTCTCTGGAGAGAGTTAGCTGGATCTCTCTGGAGAGAGTTGGCAGGATCTCAGTGGAGAGAGTTAGCTGGATCTCGCTGGAGTGAGTTAGCTGGATCTCAGTGGAGAGAGTTAGCTGGATCTCGCTGGAGAGAGTTAGCTGGATCTCAGTGGAGAGAGTTAGCTGGATCTTGCTGGAGTGAGTTAGCTGGATCTCAGTGGGGAGAGTTAGCTGGATCTCTCTGGAGAGAGTTAGATGGATCTTTCTGGACAGAGTTAGCTGGATTTCTCTGGAGAGAGTTGGCAGGATCTCTCTGGAGAGAGTTGGCAGGATCTCAGTGGAGAGAGTTAGCTGGATCTCTCTGGAGAGAGTTAGCTGGATCTTTCTGGACAGAGTTAGCTGGATCTCTCTGGAGAGAGTTGGCAGGATCTCTCTGGAGAGAGTTGGCAGGATCTCAGTGGAGAGAGTTAGCTGGATCTCGCTGGAGAGAGTTAGCTCGATCTCTCTGGGGGGAGATAGCTGGACCTCTCTGGAGAGAGTTTGCAGGATCTCAGTGGAGAGAGTTAGCTGGATCTCGCTGGAGAGAGTTAGCTTGATCTCAGTGGAGAGAGTTAGCTGGATCTCTCTGGAGAGAGTTAGCTGGATCTTTCTGGACAGTGTTAGCTGGATCTCAGTGGAGAGAGTTAGCTGGATCTCTCTGGAGAGAGTAACTGGATCTTTCTGGACAGAGTTAGCTGGATCTCTCTGGAGAGAGTTGGCAGGATCTCAGTGGAGAGAGTTGGCAGGATCTCAGTAGAGAGAGTTAGCTGGATCTTTCTGGAGAGAGTTAGCTGGATCCCTCTGGAGAGGGTTAGCTGGATCTCAGTGGAGAGAGTTGGCTGGATCTTTGTGGAGAGAGTTATCTGGATCTCTCTGGAGAAAGTTGGCAGGATCTCAGTGGTGAGAGTTAGCTGGATCTCGCTGGAGAGAGTTAGCTGGATCTTTCTGGACAGAGTTAGCTGGATCTCAGTGGAAAGAGTTAGCTGGATCTCTCTGGAGAGAGTAACTGGATCTTTCTGGATAGAGATAGCTGGATCTCTCTGGAGAGAGTTGGCAGGATCTCAGTGGAGAGAGTTGGCAGGATCTCAGTGGAGAGAGTTTGCTGGATCTTGCTGGAGACAGTTAGCTGGATCTCTCTGGAGAGAGTTAGCTGGATCTTTCTGGAGAGAGTTAGCTGGATCTCTGGAGAGAGTTGGCTGGATCTCCCTGGAGAGAGTCAGCTGGATCTTTCTGGAGACAGTTAGCTGGGTCTCTCTGGAGAGAGTTGGGTGGATCTCTCTAGAGACAGTTAGCTGAATCTCTCTGGAGAGAGTTAGCTGGATCTTTGTGGACAGAGTTAGCTGGATCTCTCTGGAGAGAGTTGGCAGGATCTCAGTGGAGAGAGTTGGCAGGATCTCAGTGGAGAGAGTTAGCTGGATCTTGCTGGAGAGAGTTAGCTGGATCTCTCTGGAGAGAGTTAGCTGGATCTTTCTGGAGAGAGTTAGCTGGATCTCTCTGGAGAGAGTTGGCTGGATCTCCCTGGAGAGAGTTAGCTGGATCTTTCTGGAGACAGTTAGCTGGGTCTCTCTGGAGAGAGTTGGGTGGATCTCTCTGGAGACAGTTAGCTGAATCTCTCTGGAGAGAGTTAGCTGGATCTTTCTGGAGAGAGTTAGCTGTATCTTTCTGGGGAGAGTTAGTTGGATCTCTCTGGGGAGAGTTAGCTGGATCTCTCTGGAGAGAGTTAGCTGGATCTCTCTGGAGAGAGTTAGCTGTATCTGTCCGGAGAGAGTTAGCTGTATCTGTCTGGAGAGAGTTAGCTGGATCTCTCTGGAGAGCGTTAGCTGGATCTTTCTGGACAGAGTTAGCTGGATCTCTCTGGAGAGAGTTAGCTGGATCTTTCTGGACAGAGTTAGCTGGATCTCTCTGGAGAGAGTTAGCTGGATCATTCTGGAGAGAGTTAGCTGGATCTCTTTGGAGAGAGTTAGCTGGATCATTCTGGACAGAGTTAGCTGGATCTCTCTGGAGAGAGTTAGCTGGATCTTTCTGGACAGAGTTAGCTGGATCTCTCTGGAGAGAGTTAGCTGGATCATTCTGGAGAGAGTTAGCTGGATCTCTCTGGAGAGAGTTAGCTGGATCATTCTGGAGAGAGTTAGATGGATCTCTCTGGAGAGAGTTAGCTGGATCTCTCTGGAGAGAGTTGTCAGGATCTCAGTGGAGAGATTTAACTGGATCTTGCTGGAGAGAGTTAGCTGGATCTCAGTGGAGAGAGTTAGCTGGATCTCGCTGGAGAGAGTTAGCTGGATCTCAGTGGAGAGAGTTAGCTGGATCTTGCTGGAGAGAGTTAGCTGGATCTCAGTGGGGAGAGTTAGCTGGATCTCTCTGGAGAGAGTTAGCTGGATCTTTCTGGACAGAGTTAGCTGGATCTTTCTGGAGAGAGTTGGCAGGATCTCTCTGGAGAGAGTTGGCAGGATCTCAGTGGAGAGAGTTAGCTGGATCTCGCTGGAGAGAGTTAGCTCGATCTCTCTGGAGAGAGATAGCTGGACCTCTCTGGAGATAGTTTGCAGGATCTCAGTGGAGAGAGTTAGCTGGATCTCGCTGGAGAGAGTTAGCTGGATCTCAGTGGAGAGAGTTAGCTGGATCTCTCTGGAGAGAGTTAGCTGGATCTTTCTGGACAGAGTCAGCTGGATCTCAGTGGAGAGAGTTAGCTGGATCTCTCTGGAGAGAGTAACTGGATCTTTCTGGACAGAGTTAGCTGGATCTCTCTGGAGAGAGTTGGCAGGATCTCAGTGGAGAGAGTTGGCAGGATCTCGCTGGAGAGAGTTAGCTGGATCTCTCTGGAGAGAGTTAGCTGGATCCCTCTGGAGAGGGTTAGCTGGATCTCAGTGGAGAGAGTTGGCTGGATCTTTGTGGAGAGAGTTAGCTGGATCTCTCTGGAGAGAGTTGGCAGGATCTCAGTGGTGAGAGTTAGCTGGATCTCGCTGGAGAGAGTTAGCTGGATCTTTCTGGACAGAGTTAGCTGGATCTCAGTGGAGAGAGTTAGCTGGATCTCTCTGGAGAGAGTAACTGGATCTTTCTGGACAGAGTTAGCTGGATCTCTCTGGAGAGAGTTGGCAGGATCTCAGTGGAGAGAGTTGGCAGTATCTCAGTGGAGAGAGTTAGCTGGATCTTGCTGGAGAGAGTTAGCTGGATCTCTCTGGAGAGAGTTAGCTGGATCTCTCTGGAGAGAGTTAGCTGGATCTCTCTGGAGAGAGTTAGCTGGATCACTCTGGAGAGAGTTGGCAGGATCTCTCTGGAGAGAGTTAGCTGGATCTTTCTGGAGAGAGTTGGCCGGATCTCTCTGGAGAGAGTTAGCTGGATCTCTCTGGAGGGAGTTGGCAGGATCACTCTGGAGAGAGTTAGTTGTATCTTTCTGGAGAGAGTTAGCTGGATCTCTCTGGAGAGAGTTGGCAGGATCTTTCTGGAGAGAGTTAGTTGTATCATTCTGGAGAGAGTTTGCTGGATCTTTCTGGAGAAGGTTAGCTGGATCTCTCTGGAGAGAGTTAGCTGTATCTTTCTGGGGAGAGTTAGCTGGATCTCTCTGGAGAGAGTTAGCTGGATCTCTCTGGAGATAGTTGGCCCGAACTCTCTGGAGAGAGTTAGCTGGATCTTTCTGGACAGTGTTAGCTGGATCTCAGTGGAGAGAGTTAGCTGGATCTCTCTGGAGAGAGTAACTGGATCTTTCTGGACAGAGTTAGCTGGATCTCTCTGGAGAGAGTTGGCAGGATCTCAGTGGAGAGAGTTGGCAGGATCTCAGTAGAGAGAGTTAGCTGGATCTTTCTGGAGAGAGTTAGCTGGATCCCTCTGGAGAGGGTTAGCTGGATCTCAGTGGAGAGAGTTGGCTGGATCTTTGTGGAGAGAGTTATCTGGATCTCTCTGGAGAGAGTTGGCAGGATCTCAGTGGTGAGAGTTAGCTGGATCTCGCTGGAGAGAGTTAGCTGGATCTTTCTGGACAGAGTTAGCTGGATCTCAGTGGAAAGAGTTAGCTGGATCTCTCTGGAGAGAGTAACTGGATCTTTCTGGATAGAGTTAGCTGGATCTCTCTGGAGAGAGTTGGCAGGATCTCAGTGGAGAGAGTTGGCAGGATCTCAGTGGAGAGAGTTTGCTGGATCTTGCTGGAGACAGTTAGCTGGATCTCTCTGGAGAGAGTTAGCTGGATCTTTCTGGAGAGAGTTAGCTGGATCTCTCTGGAGAGAGTTGGCTGGATCTCCCTGGAGAGAGTCAGCTGGATCTTTCTGGAGACAGTTAGCTGGGTCTCTCTGGAGAGAGTTGGGTGGATCTCTCTAGAGACAGTTAGCTGAATCTCTCTGGAGAGAGTTAGCTGGATCTTTGTGGACAGAGTTAGCTGGATCTCTCTGGAGAGAGTTGGCAGGATCTCAGTGGAGAGAGTTGGCAGGATCTCAGTAGAGAGAGTTAGCTGGTTCTCTCTGGAAAGAGTTAGCTGGATCCCTCTGGAGAGGGTTAGCTGGATCTCAGTGGAGAGAGTTGGCTGGATCTTTGTGGAGAGAGTTATCTGGATCTCTCTGGAGAGAGTTGGCAGGATCTCAGTGGTGAGAGTTAGCTGGATCTCGCTGGAGAGAGTTAGCTGGATCTTTCTGGACAGAGTTAGCTGGATCTCAGTGGAAAGAGTTAGCTGGATCTCTCTGGAGAGAGTAACTGGATCTTTCTGGATAGAGTTAGCTGGATCTCTCTGGAGAGAGTTGGCAGGATCTCAGTGGAGAGAGTTGGCTGGATCTCAGTGGAGAGAGTTAGCTGGATCTTGCTGGAGAGAGTTAGCTGGATCTCTCTGGAGAGAGTTAGCTGGATCTTTCTGGAGAGAGTTAGCTGGATCTCTCTGGAGAGAGTTGGCTGGATCTCCCTGGAGAGAGTTAGCTGGATCTTTCTGGAGACAGTTAGCTGGGTCTCTCTGGAGAGAGTTGGGTGGATCTCTCTGGAGACAGTTAGCTGAATCTCTCTGGAGAGAGTTAGCTGGATCTTTCTGGAGAGAGTTAGCTGTATCTTTCTGGGGAGAGTTAGTTGGATCTCTCTGGGGAGAGTTAGCTGGATCTCTCTGGAGAGAGTTAGCTGGATCTCTCTGGAGAGAGTTAGCTGTATCTGTCCGGAGAGAGTTAGCTGTATCTGTCTGGAGAGAGTTAGCTGGATCTCTCTGGAGAGCGTTAGCTGGATCTTTCTGGACAGAGTTAGCTGGATCTCTCTGGAGAGAGTTAGCTGGATCTTTCTGGACAGAGTTAGCTGGATCTCTCTGGAGAGAGTTAGCTGGATCATTCTGGAGAGAGTTAGCTGGATCTCTTTGGAGAGAGTTAGCTGGATCATTCTGGACAGAGTTAGCTGGATCTCTCTGGAGAGAGTTAGCTGGATCTTTCTTGACAGAGTTAGCTGGATCTCTCTGGAGAGAGTTAGCTGGATCATTCTGGAGAGAGTTAGCTGGATCTCTCTGGAGAGAGTTAGCTGGATCATTCTGGATAGAGTTAGATGGATCACTCTGGAGAGAGTTAGCTGGATCTCTCTGGAGAGAGTTGTCAGGATCTCAGTGGAGAGAGTTAACTGGATCTCGCTGGAGAGAGTTAGCTGGATCTCAGTGGAGAGAGTTAGCTGGATCTCGCTGGAGAGAGTTAGCTGGATCTCAGTGGAGAGAGTTAGCTGGATCTTGCTGGAGAGAGTTAGCTGGATCTCAGTGGGGAGAGTTAGCTGGATCTCTCTGGAGAGAGTTAGCTGGATCTTTCTGGACAGAGTTAGCTGGATCTTTCTGGAGAGAGTTGGCAGGATCTCTCTGGAGAGAGTTGGCAGGATCTCAGTGGAGAGAGTTAGCTGGATCTCGCTGGAGAGAGTTAGCTCGATCTCTCTGGAGAGAGATAGCTGGACCTCTCTGGAGATAGTTTGCAGGATCTCAGTGGAGAGAGTTAGCTGGATCTCGCTGGAGAGAGTTAGCTGGATCTCAGTGGAGAGAGTTAGCTGGATCTCTCTGGAGAGAGTTAGCTGGATCTTTCTGGACAGAGTCAGCTGGATCTCAGTGGAGAGAGTTAGCTGGATCTCTCTGGAGAGAGTAACTGGATCTTTCTGGACAGAGTTAGCTGGATCTCTCTGGAGAGAGTTGGCAGGATCTCAGTGGAGAGAGTTGGCAGGATCTCGCTGGAGAGAGTTAGCTGGATCTCTCTGGAGAGAGTTAGCTGGATCCCTCTGGAGAGGGTTAGCTGGATCTCAGTGGAGAGAGTTGGCTGGATCTTTGTGGAGAGAGTTAGCTGGATCTCTCTGGAGAGAGTTGGCAGGATCTCAGTGGTGAGAGTTAGCTGGATCTCGCTGGAGAGAGTTAGCTGGATCTTTCTGGACAGAGTTAGCTGGATCTCAGTGGAGAGAGTTAGCTGGATCTCTCTGGAGAGAGTAACTGGATCTTTCTGGACAGAGTTAGCTGGATCTCTCTGGAGAGAGTTGGCAGGATCTCAGTGGAGAGAGTTGGCAGTATCTCAGTGAAGAGAGTTAGCTGGATCTTGCTGGAGAGAGTTAGCTGGATCTCTCTGGAGAGAGTTAGCTGGATCTCTCTGGAGAGAGTTAGCTGGATCTCTCTGGAGAGAGTTAGCTGGATCTCTCTGGAGAGAGTTGGCAGGATCTCTCTGGAGAGAGTTAGCTGGATCTTTCTGGAGAGAGTTGGCCGTATCTCTCTGGAGAGAGTTAGCTGGATCTCTCTGGAGGGAGTTGGCAGGATCACTCTGGAGAGAGTTAGTTGTATCTTTCTGGAGAGAGTTAGCTGGATCTCTCTGGAGAGAGTTGGCAGGATCTTTCTGGAGAGAGTTAGTTGTATCATTCTGGAGAGAGTTTGCTGGATCTTTCTGGAGAAGGTTAGCTGGATCTCTCTGGAGAGAGTTAGCTGTATCTTTCTGGGGAGAGTTAGCTGGATCTCTCTGGAGAGAGTTAGCTGGATCTCTCTGGAGATAGTTGGCCCGAACTCTCTGGAGAGAGTTAGCTGGATCTTTCTGGAGAAGGTTAGCTGGATCTCTCTGGAGAGAGTTAGCTGGATCTCTCTGGAGAGAGTTAGCTGGATCTCTCTGGAGAGTGTTAGCTGTGTCTCTCTGGCGAGAGTTAATTGGATCTCTCCGGGGCGAGTTGGTGGACCCTTTCACTGTGCTGCCATATCCAAAATTGAAACCAAACTCAAACCTTGGCACTCTGAAAAGGTATCCCAGTGGAATCAGATCCAATCAGCACCTGTTACCGGGAACAGCACGACCTTTTGAACCAATTCATTGGCCACTAATCAATCAATTAAACTGAGTCCCAACCAATCTCGCTGTCACTGGTGTCGGCAGTCTGCAGTTTCCGTTTAAACCAGCGCAGCCTTCTTCTTGCTTGTATTAAAGATACAGGCTTCATGCCTTAAAATACATGTCCATTAATCACCTCTGAATCAAAAATGATAACGGCATAAAAATAAAAGAAAGGGGAAATAAGGTTTTAGACAAGAAGGACCCTTACCCAAGTCTCTGTGCCCCAATGTATTTCTGTGCCTCCTGTCCTTGCTGTTCTCACTTGTGAAACAGTGACCCAGAGATTTTGGGCTGACAGCTACCATCCCAGTGACCACAGATGTGTACACCCTCAAATCTCAAAGAATTCTTTTCAATCTCGTCCTTTCATCCACTCAGATCAGTCAGGTTTTTAAAAAAAATTCTCTTGGGTTTTGGTGACACTGCTCAAATCGGTTGACCTCTTAATGTTGACGATTTTGGTGTGGAGGTACAATGTGGCCAGATTGGGCAAGGTTAGCAGGTTCTCTTCCCTAAAGGATATTGGTGAAGTAGTGGGGTGTTTGCATTAATCCAGTAACTTGTTGACTTCTTTATTTCTCTGTCAACCACAAGCTGTTTCTTATATTGACCAAATGACCACACAACCAGTATATTAGTTCAGAAGACAGTTTATTAATAAACACAAGCACTAAACTATACCTAATAACTCAGCTGACCTTTACTTAACTTCGGGATGACCAGCTCTGTACAGGAGGTAAGGCCTTTATCTGTGTCCACGTGGGTCGGCTGTAAGTCGTCAGGTTCGTCTCGGCTTGGCTCGTCCTTCAGGTAGCGATCGTGGGTCCTTGAACTTGGCTGGTTGATATGCTGCAGTTGGTCGCACACAGGCCGGTCCAAAAGAGGCCGATCTCTCGGTTTGCATTTCTTTTTATTCCCCTGGGTTTTCGCACCCTTTGGAGCGGTCCAGCTCCAGATCCAATGGATCGATAGGGTTTTGATTATCCTCATTGATCCTGGCCAATTAGGGGGCAGATACCTTGATGGCTGGGCGGGTCCTAGCTGTCATTGTCCCAGACACGTATGCCTTTCCAAATAAGGGGAAATGGCGCCGGTTAGTCTGCTACTGTTGCCGTTCCTTGATTTGAGTTCTATTGTCCTGGGAAAATGGTGATTGACCTTTAATAGGTGCAAGTTTCTGTCAGATCTAGCTTCTTTGCACAATACACAGAGGCTATGTACTTGTCTGTGCCCCAAGTTGACCACAATTCCCATGGTCCTTTGCAGGTGGCCATTTTAGATGGCTACATTCTATCCTCTTGATCCTGAATGCAAAGCATGGTGGATCACAGTATTGATCCTGTGTCTGTCTTGTTGGTTTTGGTCATCCTTCGGTCAGTAATGGTCCTACTCTGCTCTGTACATTCATTAAATCAATTCACTACTGATAGCTATTTAATTCCTAAAATTAGATTCATATAAAATATTTGAACTTAAATTCATATAAAGACAGTTGGTTTCTAACTAAACTTTCTACACTACACTCATGCTGCTGTTTCTACATAAAGAACTAATTTACAACACAAAATTTAAAAACAGCAGCACCACATTCCTTCTCCTTATCATATTTCATCAGTACAGAGGCACAAATGGCCCATTTTAGCAGCAGCTGTTCCAGTTGATTGTAAGTTGTACATTCTTATGACCGCTTTATTGAATTCCAAAGAAGGGGGCTCGAACTGTGTATATAGGGGGGGCGGGAGTCTTTTGCCTTCCATTTACGGAGTCGGAATGTGAGGATGACAACATATATTATCGCTATCAGAAGGAGGGCCTCTACTATGTGTGAGAGTGGGTTCCATTTTGCAATGTCTTCCCACCAGGTGGGGGTTTCGGTCTCGATCTCTAACAGTTGCTGGGTGTTATTCTCACTGGAGGTGGTCTGTTGTGTGGTGGCATTTGGGACTGGCTTATGTCCTAATCTAATTATGTGTATTACCAAGTTACCTTTAGTGGGTGTCCCGGGGCAATTTTGTCCGATTCCTAATGTGTTCCCTGTACTTCTCTTTAAACATCCAATTTTGGAACACCCTTCATTAGTAAGTTCCCATCAATCTCCTTTCCCAGTTGTGCTGATGTAACACTCTGATGTGGTCCCGTTGGGCTTTCTGTGCATTGTCCTTTGGTTATTTCACCAAAATAGGATGCTTCTGTTGTGTTTTACCCATAATGTCCCGTCCTCACATTCCCCTGCATCTGGGGGTTTATACCACAAGCCGCTGGGCTGTGGAGAGTCTTTGGTGTTTTGTGCTCGGAGTCCGGTAAGTCCAGCAATGATCAATGTGAAGAATAGGTGTCTTGGATTCATCCTGCGGTGTGTCTGTTTTCCGTGTAATCCTAGGGAATCAAGTATAGTATCATGTCATTACCGTTGGTTAATATCTGTGTGTATTAGTCTTTCTCTCTTAGTTCTAATTACCCTTTCTGATTGTCACCATGTGACGCCCCCATTTTGTTTGAAACATTTTTTTTTTGAGAGGTACTAATCCAAGTGCCGCAATTCAATCGTTCAAGTGTCTCACAGCTTGTGTGGTCGATGCTAGGAGTGGGCGGATGCTTTCTTCGACCAGTCTCCATCTTTACTAACAACCATGGGAAGTTGGGGCTTTCCTTCACCAGCAGAATTTCAGTGTGGCCAGTTTTATAAAGTTTCGTTCCAGGGGCTCAGAGGTAGCAGCAGTGATCAACAACCATTGTGCTTAAGTGTAAATAGCATTTGGAAGCGACCCAAAGGGATCTAAAGAAAAGTGGAAGAAATAACGGTTTAGGCTGTGGAGCGAAAGGAAGATTTAAGACCTGCCCAAATCAGTGAAGCGTGTAGTACACCATTCCAGGTAGCGTAAAGAGAACATGAGGTGCATGTGGGCCGCTGCGGGAGTAGAATGGGTGGGATCTCCAGGTAGGGCGGGGATTAGTGCCATTACTCCATATCTGGAGAAATCAGCGGGAAGAATTTGTCGTCGTAGGAGATCCAACAAGCGTACATTTAACTGCCATTGGTCAGTAGACCGCGTCTTATGGTTCTATGATAAGAATAATTATGGCTGTATAAAGAAATCTGGTGTTGGGCCGACATTAATTAAAACCATGTATTGAAAAGGAAGATGAGGTAGAAAAGAAGAAGACGGGCAGGCTCCATCAGAAATTTGGACATCCTTTTCTCATCATCTGGACACTCAGATATTTGCGTGCATCAGTTCCATGAAATCATTTCCCAAAAGGGGCTCATCGCTTGAATCATCACCTTCTCCTGGTTGCCAGACTTGTGTCTGCAGGTTTCGTAGGCCTGTGGATGGTCTGATTCGTCATGTCTTACCAACCTGTAGGAATTGTCATGGTGCCAAAGACGAATATCGGGGTTGTGGTGTGACGGAGGGTAATCGGGAACTGGTGTACTGGAAGTGGAAGCAATGTTGTTGGGGGTGGGCGGAGGATAGGTCGGTGGGTGGGGACGGTCATACAAGCGGTCGAATAAATCCCAGGCGTCGATCCGGGGGCCAGGGTAGCTGATGGCGGAGAGATCACGCCAGTTGCCAGGGATGCTAGTCAAATCCGGGAGGCTCTCATCAGAGTCAAGTTCGAGGTTGAAACCTGTGACTATGGGCGGAGTTGAGGGAAAGGTGTTGTCCTGAGTGGGAGAGGGTTGGAGCGGGCGTCGGGCTGAATCATCAGTGGGCAGAGCATCAACCTCTCCCAGTGCCAAGGTTAAGTGGTGGGCATGGCTATATTGTGATCCATAGACTTTGAGTTGGTTGATGTGGAACCAACCAGTCTTACCGTTAGGGTACGCTATTTTGTACACAGAGGGGCTTACTTTGTCTGTAATGGAGTAAGGACCTGACAATCTAGGGGATAGGAAGGAACTGGGGTTGTTCAAAGAGACCATTACTTGCTGGCTGACTGTATATTCTGTGGGGTGGACTCTTTTTCGAAGCTGGCTTTATTCTGCTTCTTTCTAGCACCTAGTCGGACAGCAGCAGCCAGGTGTGCTGCTTTAATGCTCTCTGTGACCTATTGAACTGCTTTTTCATGGGTGAGAGCATTTACTGCCGGATTGGCCAAATCAAGTCCTAGTAAATACTCAATGCATTTCATGGGTCTCCCAGTCACAAGGGTGTGGGGGGTGAAACCTGTGGAAGTGGAAACAGTGTTCCTGATAAACATGAGAGCGAAGGGAAGTACTGTGTCCCAAGTGGCATTGTTCTGCTGCACCGTTTTCCTAATAGTCGTTTTTAAAGTGCGGTTCATGCGCTCTACTATACCGCTGGATTGGGGGTGGTATGCTATGTGGAATTTCTGTTTGATGCCGAAAATAGTCATAACGTTTTGCATTATTACCATGCCGGTGATGTGGAAACCTTGGTCTGACTCAATGCTGCGTGGAATACCCCAGTGCGTAAATATCTGTTAGGTCAAAATTTTAGCGGTGGCCTTTGCTGTGTTTGAATGCGTGGGGAATGCTTCGACCCATTTTGTAAATGTATCTATAACAACCAGCTCGTACTTGAAACAATTTCTGCAGGGGGAAGGGACCAATGTAATTGATTTGCAGATTTATCCAGGGGCCTTCTACAGGTCGGGTGTGTTTTAATTGTCCCTTCTTTGCATAATGTTTGGGATCGTTCTGAGCGCAAATGAGGCAATTCTCAACATAATGTGTCACATCGCTTTTCAATTCGGGCCACCAACACAAAGGTCTTAAATGGGCAATGGTGGTGTCTATTCCCTGCTATCCGTGTCCGTCATGGAACTGGTAGACTAACTGGTTTCTGTCTTGGGTGGGGACCACAAATTCTGTCCTTTAAAACTATGCCGCCCTGTATTGTGAGTGTGTCCTTCCATTTATCACAGGGGGTTGGGTAAGTGCCGTTCAGTACCTGTTTAAGGGAGTCGTCTGCTTTCTGTGCTTGGGGTAGATCTTCACTATTAGTTTGGGATACCTGGATTGAATGCATCTTTTTGCCTTCGGGTGGTTGCCAGAAGTGACCATTGCGTGATCCAGCTTTAGCTGGATTGCCGGGTGGGGAGGTGCGGTGATGGCTCTTTACTTTAATGATGCCAGATGTGCGGCCGGTGGCTTCTTTAAGAATGTGTTTCAGTAAAGGGGCAGAGGATAGGGGTTTTCCGTCGGCAGATACAAAACCTCGAGTTTCCCATAGGGGGAGGAATTCGGTCCAACTGTGGCAAACATACAAGCTGTCTGAGTGTATGTCTGCAGGCGTTATGGCTGCGAGTTCTGCTGCTTATGAACGTAAGTGGCCGGGCAATTTTAAAGATATCTCTTCCAGTGGGCGTCCCTGTGAATCCTCCATATAAATCCCGCATCCAGTGATTCTTACACCATCCTCAACAGTGGAGGAGCCATCTACATAGATTTTAAATGTGTCCCCTGTGTCTTGGGAACCTTGTTTCTCACAGCCTGCACGTGGTTGCAGTGACTTGGGAACAAAAGGTCTTGTGTGGTGTTTGGCAGCAATTATCTGGCATTCATGTGGGGTATTTGCGTATTGCAAATTGTCTGCCAAGAATGCGTGGGTCTTGGTGCATTCCACAGAGATGTAACTGCCTTGTAGTAATAGTGTCCAGCGAGCTGCTCTGATCTGGCTAACCGTCTGCCGTCCAACAAAAGTTGGGTGTGGGTGTGCCCGGTCGAGATCGTGACTGGGTTCAGGCCTGTAATATAAGCAAAATACTTAACTGCCCAAAAGACTGCAAGCAAGTGTCGCTCACAAGCAGAAAATCCTTGTTCTACGGGGTCTAAAACTCTAGAAGCATAGGCTACCGGTCCTAATTGGTAATGGCGTTCCTGTAGGAGCACTGCTGATAGTGTTCGGTCGGTGGTTGCTACTTCTATGGCATAGGGCAAGTCAGGGTCGGGAACTGGTAAACTGGGAACTGTGCCTCGGGTGCGTTTTAAATCGTCGATGGCGTCTGTGTGGTGTGGAAGCCAATTCCATGGGGTGTTCTTTTTCAGAAGCTCTTGAGAGTGGGGCGGCCTTGGTGGCAAAACCATCTATGTAGTTTCTACAGTATCTCACTATACCTAGGAATGAACAGAGTGCACTTACATTACGGGGCAGGGGCAATTTCACAATGGAGTTAATTCGCTTCTGTTCAATCTCGCGTTTGCCATGGGTGATAATGGTGCCTAAATAGAGTACCCTTTCCCTCAGTACCTGTGCCTTTTTGGGGTTTACCTTACATCCGATGGACTGGAGCAGGGCAAGTAATTCGGCTAAGAGAACCACATGCCCTTCCCTGGTATCGGTTTGCAGTCTACATACTGAACTGCTGTTTGTCATTTTTATAAATGACCTGCAGGAGGGCGTAGAAGGATGGGTGAGTAAATTTGCAGATGACACTAAAGTCGGTGGAGTTGTGGATAGTGCGGAAGGATGTTACAAGTTACAGAGGGACATAGATAAGCTGCAGCGCTGGCCTGAGAGGTGGCAAATGGAGTTTGATGCAGAAAAGTGTGAGGTGATTCATTTTGGAAGGAATAACAGGAAGACTGGGCTAATGGTAAGATTCTTGGCAGTGTGGATGAGCAGAGAAATCTCAGTGTCCATGTACATAGATCCCTGAAAGTTGCCACTCAGGTTGAGGGGGTTGATAAGAAGGCGTACAGCTTTTATTGGTAGAGGGATTGAGTTTTGGAGCCATGAGGTCATGTTGCAGCTGTACAAAACTCTGGTGCTGCTGCATTTGGAGTATTGTGTGCAATTTTGGTCATCGCATTTTTGGAAGGATGTGGAAGCATTGGAAAGGGTGCAGAGGAGATTTACCAGAATGTTGCCTGGTATGGAGGGAAGATCTTATGAGGAAAGGCTGAGGGACTTGAGGCTGTTTTCGTTAGAGAGAAGAAGGTTAAGAGGTGACTTAATTGATGCATACAAGATAATCAGAGGATTAGATAGGGTGGACAGTGAGAGCCTTTTTCCTCGGATGGTGATGTCTAGCACGAGGGGACATAGCTTTAAATTGAGGGGAGATAGATATGGGACAGATGCCAGAGGTAGGTTCTTTACTCAGAGAGTAGTAAGAGCGTGGAATGCCCTGCCTGCAACAATAGTGGACTCGCCAACACTAAGGGCATTCAAATGGTCATTGGATAGACATATGGACGATAAGGGAATAGTGTAGATGGGCTTTAGAGTGGTTTCACAGGTTGGCGCAACATTGAGGGCCGAAGGGCCTGTACTGCGCTGTAATGTTCTATGTTCTATGAACTATGTTCTATGAACTTGAACGCAAATTTATATTGGCAAGCTCGGTCCAGGGGAATGGACCAAAAACCATTGCTAATATCCAACAAAGTGAAATACTTTGCTTGCACTCCCTGTTTAAGCATGGTCGCGGGACTCTTGGCAATGGTGGGGGCTGTTAAAGGGGTAACTTTATTTAATTTGCGATAGTCAATTGTGAGTCACCATGAGCCGTCTGGTTTCTTTACTGGTCAAATCGCGGCATTATTAGTGGAAGCTACGGGTCGAATCACTCCTTGTGCTCACTTAGTTCTAGCGGCTTGGATGGGGCAGAGTTTTTAAGGAACATCCAGGAGGGCTTCTTAAAACATTTAGTACCTCGCCCACTTCCTCTGGCTCCACACATAGATTCCCTTGCCTATCCTTCAGTGGGCCAACCCTTTCCCTGGCTACCCTCTTGCTTTTTATGTACGTGTAAAAAGCCTTGGGATTTTCCTTAACCCTATTTGCCAATGAATTTTCGTGACCCCTTCTAGCCCTCCTGACTCTTTGCTTAAGTTCCTTCCTACTTTCCTTATATTCCACGCAGGCTTCGTCTGTTCCCAGCCTTTTAGCCCTGACAAATGCCTCCTTTTTCTTTTTGACGAGGCCCACAATATCTCTCGTTATCCAAGGTTCCCGAAAATTGCCGTATTCATCCTTCTTCCTCACAGGAACATGCCAGTCCTGAATTCCTTTCAACTGACACTTGAAAGCCTCCCACATGTCAGATGTAGATTTGCCGTCAAACATCCGCCCCCAATCTATGTTCTTCAGTTCCCACCTAATATTGTAATAATTAGCCTTCCCCCAATTTAGCACATTCATCCTAGGACCACTCTTATCCTTGTCCACCAGTACTTTAAAACTTACTGAATTGTGGTCTCTGTTACCAAAATGCTCCCCTACTGAAACATCTACCACCTGGCCGGGCTCATTCCCCAATACCAGGTAGAGTACTGCCCCTTCCCCAGTTGGACTGTCTACATATTGTTTTAAGAAGCCCTCCTGGATGCTCCTTACAAACTCCGCCCCGTCTAAGCCCCTGGCACTAAGTGAGTCCCAGTCAATATTGGGGAAGTTGAAGTCTCCCATCACCACAACCCTGTTGTTTTTACTCTTTTCCAAAATCTGTCTACCTATCTGCTCCTCTATCTCCCGCTGGCTGTTGGGAGGCCTGTAGTAAACCCCCAACATTGTGACTGCACCCTTCTTATTCCTGATCTCTACCCATACAGACTCACTGCCCTCTGAGGTGTCCTCCCGCAGTACAGCTGTGATATTCTCCCTAACCAGTAGCGCAACTCTGCCTCCCCTTTTACATCCCCCTCGATCCCACCTGAAACATCTAAATCCTGGAACGTTTAGCTGCCAATCCTGCCCTTCCCTCAACCAGGTCTCTGTAATGGCAACAACATCATAGTTCCAAGTCCTAATCCAAGCTCTAAGTTCATCTGCCTTACCCGTAATACTTCTTGCATTAAAACATATGCACTTCAGGCCACCAGACCCGCTGTGTTCAGCAACTTCTCCCTGTCTGCTCTGCCTCAGAGCCCCACTGTCCCTATTCCCTAGTTCTCCCTCAATGCTCTCACCTTCTGACCTATTGCTCCCGTGCCCACCCCCCTGCCATACTAGTTTAAACCCTCCCGTGTGACACTAGCAAACCTCGCGGCCAGGATATTTATGCCTCTCCGGTTTAGATGCAACCCATCCTTCTTATATAGGTCACACCTGCCCCGGAAGAGCTCCCAGTGCTTCAGATAACGGAAACCCTCCCTCCTACACCAGCTGTTTAGCCACGTGTTTAGCTACTCTATCTTCCTATTTCTAGCCTCACTGGCACGTGGCACAGGGAGTAATCCCGAGATTAGAAGTGACTTTGTCACTCCGAGAGAACCCACAAACTTTGAATCTAATTGCGAGAAAGAGAAAGAACCACAAGTGCAAGTCCCATATCAAATAACCAAATTTCGGAAGTGTGTACTAACCCGCATGCGTACCTAACAGGAAAAGTAAGGTAAACTTGTTAGAATTGTCTACAACTATCGAGGGACTGTGAGCCGGAAAATAGCTTAAGCCGTACCCACTGTTCAAATCACTGCCTTATTCCCCTGTCCAAAATTAAATGTAGAGAAAGAGATAATGGCCACTAAAACAATGGAAAGATTGATGAATCCACAGGAACCCGAGGTCGCAGTGACCAACAGAGCAGAGCAATGCCCTATAGGGGAGGAAGAGTTAAGGAAATACTTAAAGGGGAAAGGGTGGCCCCTTTGGTTGAATTTTTGCGCTAATGATGAGTCATGTCCAGAAAAGATAGGACAGACTTGGCGAGGTTCACAAGAAAAACATAGGGAAAGTCAGACAGCCAATGGCAATAGTATCCTGTTTGGCACAGTTGCGAGGTACAGAGGAGATCGTGAAGACACTCCGTAGGCAGTTAATTGAGAAGGAAGAAAAGAACGAGGGAAACAGTAATGAAAGCGAGAAGATAATTGAGCAGCTCCAGGAACAGTTAGCAGCTAAGGATAAGGAAATGGCCGATGTAAAATCTTGTCTAGTTCACCTTAGTAGCTTCCAGACCCAGTATGATAAAGCCAACCAAGATACACAGCACGCAGTCCTGGTAAGAGAGGAAACAGAACAACTCGTCGCCCAGCTAACTAACAAATGAGCAGATTTAAAAGCAGCTTTGAGAGCGCTCCACAGCTCCACTGAGGAACAGAGGCAGAGGACCGTTGACTATGCTAAATGCCGACAGAAGATAGAAAAGTTACAGTCGTTACTCTCAGTACAGAATGGCTTCAGGTACACTTTCAGGCAGGATTTAGATGAGGAAGATGCTCCCGAGTGGCAAGAGTGAAACGAGGACACGGGAAATCAAAATCAAACCCCCACACCCCAAAAAGAAAAGCACCCGCAGCACCGACTGCACAGGCAGCACAAACCCCCACTCACAATTCGACCCCCATGAATCCGGTTACCACAGAACGCAGGTCATCGGATCAGGAGGAGCCTGATATCGTTTACACCACCCCACTATCCATAACCCAATTAAGAGAAGCTTGCACGAAAATTATTCCATTCCAGCCCACAGCTGACCCACACAGCTTCTTTGAGGAGGTGCGGCAACAAAAGGTTATGTATGGCCTAGATGAGAGGGAGGAAGTAAAGCTAATAGTTATGAGCCTTAGCCAGTCCGTAAGGTCAGCTTTGCCAGAACCCCAAAATGTAGCAGGAGGAACCCTACAGGAAATGAAAACAGCCATATTAGATGCCATCGGGTAAAACAAAGGAGATCCAGTCGAGGGTTTCAATCACTACAGGCAAAAGAAGGGAGAACACCCAGCCGCGTTTGCTGGTCGTCTACGGATTCATTTCATTGCAGTCTACGGACAATTGACAATACGTACACCTAAATGAGGAGGAAACCACTAAATAGTCTCGCACCTTAGTCTCGCATGCCACTGACGCAGGTCAAAAGGCTTGTGTAAACTACGACCCCGCAGACCACACACACAATGAGGTACTTAAACGACTTTCTAGAGCATGGGAACAAGCCCTACACCGACGGACAGATCAGGACGATATAGAAGCAAACATGCACCCAGTTAGGACTAGCCAGGACCCAGCATGGATAAACGAGGGTTGACACGAGGAACAGCACCCCAGAGCACAGGCACCACGAGGTTGATAAATTGTGGCCATGTAGGACATTACGTCCGCAATTGCCGACAAAATCTCCCGAACCATCAACGACACCAACAACCAAACCCCCCACCCAGAAACAATGTTAGGCCCATGCATAATGTTAGCGCCCGTTCAGATGACTTAGCGTTTAACTCCCTAGATTGACGGTGTTCGGACTCCCCAACTTGGGTCTGTGACACACGTTGGGACAAATCAGGCAGACCAGGCACAGTCCGGGGACATACAGTTGATTTTCTGTGGGACACAGGAGGATCCCGCACCACTTTAAACTCCTCCACTATGTTTCAACAGGACAAATGGCCCACCACAGACACCATCACCCTGAGTGGATTCACAGGCCACATGCAACAAGGATATATCACTGCTCCCATACCCGTCCAGTCAGGGAACATTATCACCAAACACCCCACAGAACACATCTTAGGCATTGACTTTATGAACTCCCATAACCTTTCGTTTGTCCCAGTAAACAAATGTGTCTGGTGAATGGCTAAAACAGCTAGGGCTCCCGCTCCGCTCCCAGTAGGGGATTATGAAAACAGGATTTGCTCAGTAGAGGGCTATTGGTTTAATCCGCAAACAATGAATGCAGACCAGATGATTAGAGAGGTCCTCATAAATCACAAAGCTTCGTTCGCACAACACAAACACAATTGTGGGAAGATCCCAGGTACAGTGAAGATTTCATGTCCCGATCCAAAGCCGCAAAAGCAATACGGTTTCCCACAGCAAGCCGGGGGTGAGATTTCGAAGGTTATTAACAGTTTGTTAGACCAAGGAGTTATTCGACCCGTAGCTTCCACAAATAATGCCCCAATTTGGCCCGTAAAGAAGCCCGATGGTTCATGGCGACTAACGATCGACTACCGAGAACTTAATAAGGTAACCCCTTTAGCAGCCCCCACTGTTGCCACGTGTCCCGCGACCATGCTCAAACAGGGAGTCCAGGCAAAGTATTTCACAGTGCTGGACATCAGCAATGGCTTTTGGTCCATCCCGTTAGACAGGGCCTGCCAAGTATAAATTTGCATTTACGTTTCAAGTGCAGCAGTACATGTGGACATGCTTCCCACAAGGATTCCATAACTCCCCCTCCATTTTCCACCGACAATTGGTCAACGGACTTTCTAAATTGTCCCGACCCGAATGCCTAATACAAATATGTAGACAATCTGCTCTTGCAAATGGACACAAAAGAGAAACATGTAGAGCTCTTATCTGAATTACTAGGCCTACTGCAATCAATCGGATGTAAGGTAAACGCCAAAAAGGCCCAGATTTTAAAGGAAAATGTTATTTATTTCGGCACCATCATCACCCATGGGAAGAGAGAATTTGAGCAAAAACGGATCGAATCCATCGTTAAATTGCCCCTGCCCCAAAATGTCACTGCACTCCGGTCATTCCTAGGTTTGGTAGGATATTGCAGAAATTATATAGATGGTTTTGCCACCAAAACAGCCCCACTCTCAGAGCTCCTTAATAAGAACACCCCATGGGAATGGCTTCCGCAGCACACAGACGCCATTGATGAAAATACACCTTAGGCACAGACCCAGACTTGCCCAATGCCATAGAAGTAGCAACCACCGACCGAACCCTACCAGCAGTGCTCCTGCAAGAACGACACGATCACTTAGGGCCCGTAGCCTATGCCTCTAGGGTATTAGACCCCGTAGAGCAAGGATTCTCAGCCTGCGAACGGCACTTGCTTGCAGTCTTTTGGGCAGTATAGTACTTTGCGTACATCACAGGTGTCAACCCAGGTCACGATCTTGACCGAGCACACCCCCACACAACTATTACTAGACGGCAGATTGAAGGACGGTTCAGTAAGCCAAATCAGAGCAGCTCGCTGGACACTACTATTACAAGGCAGGGGCATTACGGTAAACCGCACCAAGACCCACACATTTCTGGCCGATAATCTCCAATATGCAAGGACCCCACATGAGTGCCAGATCATAGCAGCCCAACACCACACAGGACCCTTCATCCCAAAATCACTACACCCATGAGCAGGCAGTAAGACACAGGGGGCGGGATTCTGCGAAAACCGGTGGGGCGGGCAACTCCAGCGGGAAGGAGTGGCGTGAACCACTCCGGCGTCGGGCCGCCCCGAAGATGCGGAATCCTCCGCACTTTCAGGGGCTAGGCCGCCGCCAGAGTGGTTTGCGCTGCACCGGCCGGCATGGAAGGGATTGGCACCACGCCAACCGGCACCGAAGGGCCTCCGCTGGCCGGCACAAGTTGGCGAATGCGCGGGGACTCCAGCGTGTGCTGGCGTCACCCCAGCGCAATGCGCAGGGGGGTGCCACCGTGTGGGCACCTCGCAGGGCCAGATCCCCCTTGCGCCCCCCCCCCCCCCCCCCGTGGATCCCAGTGGCCTCCCGTGGAGCCAGGTTCCGCCAGTAAGTACCTGTTGTAATTTACACCGGCAGGACCTGCCGTAAACGGGTGGCCACTCTGCCCATCGCGGGCCGGAGAATCGCCCGCGGGGCCCGGCGGGGGGTCGGAGAATCCCGCCCAGGATTCCTAAGCCATAGGGGATATTTTAAAAACTTATGTAGATGGTTCTTCCACAATTCGAAAGTGAATTACTGTTGTGGAATTTCCGTGGAAGACGTGCAGGGACGCCCACTAGAAGAGATCTCTTTAAAATTGCCCAGCCACCTTGGTTCACAAGCAGCAGAACTCGCAGCCATAGCCTATGTAATTGAGCACCCCAACTCTTTTCCAACCCAATGTGTATAACAGTTTAACAGAATTCCTGCCCCTGTGGGAATCTCGAGGTTTTGTTTCAGCCGATGGAAAACCCCTACCCTTTGCCCCGTTGTTGAAGCACATTCTCAAGACAGCCACAGATTGCACATACGGTATAATTACAGTAAGAAGCCATCATCGCTCCTCCCCAACCGGTAATGTAGCAGGATCCCGCCATGGTCACTTCTGGCAGCCACCCAAAAGCGAACCGATACACTCAGTCCAGATTTCCCAGACCGATATTGAGGATCTATCTCAAGCCCAAAAAGCAGGCGACACCCTCAAGCAGGTTTTAGACAGCACCTTCCCAGCCCCCTATGATAAATAGAAGGACGCACTGACTGTACAGGATGGTATAGTTTTAAAAAACGGAATTCATGTGGTCCCCACCCAGGACAGAAACCAGCTCATTTACCAATTTCATGACGGACACGGACATCAGGGGATAGACAATACCTTTGCCCATTTAGGACCTTTGTGTTGGTGGCCCGATTTAAAAAGCGAAGTAAGCCATTATGTCTTGAACTGCCTTATCTGTGCTCAGAACAATCCCGAACGTTACTCAAAGAAAGGACAATTACGTCACTCACGACCTGTGAATGGCCCTTGGACAAACTTGAAAATCGATTACATTGGCCCCCTTCCCCCTTGCAGAAACGGTTTCAAGTACGGGCTGGTTGTAATCGACACCTTTACTAAATGGGTAGAAGCATTTCCCTTATGGACAAACACAGCAAAGGCCACCGCTAAGATTTTGATCCAACAGATATTCACACGCTGGTGTCTCCCCCTCAGCATTGAGTCAGACCAAGGTTCCCACTTCACCGGCAGAGTCATGCAAAATATTTTAACAATTTTTGGAATCAGGCAGAAATTCCATATAGCATATCACCCCCAATCCAGTGGCATTGTCGAGAGAATGATTCGAACTCTAAAAGCGACTATTAGGAAGATGGTGCAACAGAACAATACCACGTGGGACACAGTCCTCCCATTTGCTCTCATGTTTATTCGGAACACCGTTTCCAGTTCCACAGGTTTCACCCCGCACACTCTCATGACCGGACAGCCCATGAAGGGTAGTGAATATTTATTAGGCCTCGATCTGGCAAGTCCTACAGTAACCACCCTCACCCACAAAAAAGCAGTCCAACAGGTTATAGATAACAGAACGGTAGCATTGTGGATAGCACAATTGCTTCACAGCTCCAGGGTCCCAGGTTCGATCCCGGCTTGGGTCACTGTCTGTGCGGAGTCTGCACATCCTCCCTGTGTGTGCGTGGGTTTCCTCCGGGTGCTCCGGTTTCCTCCCACAGTCCAAAGATGTGCAGGTTAGGTGGATTGGCCATGATAAATTGCCCTTAGTGTCCAAAATTGCCCTTAGTGTTGGGTGGGGTTACTGGGTTATGGGGATAGGATGGAGGTGTTGCCCTTGGGTAGGGTGCTCTTTCCAAGAGCCAGTGCAGATTCGATGGGCAGAATGGCCTCCTTCTGCACTGTAAATTTTATGATATCTATGAACATTAAAGCGGCACAACTCGCTGCAGCTGTCCGATTAGGCGCTAGAAAGAAGCAGAGTAAAGCCTGCTTCGACAAAACCGTCCGCCCTGTAGAGTACACAGTCGGTCAGCAAGTAATGGTTTCACTTAACAACCCCAGTTCTTTCCTCTCCCCAAAATTTGCAGGACCCTAACCCATTTCAGACAAAGTGAGCCCCTCCGTGTACAAGATAACGTACCCCAATGGTTGGTTCCACATCAACCAACTCAAAGTCTACGGACCACAATGTAGCCACTCCCACCACATTTCTCTGACAATAGGAGACGATTACGCCCCGCCCATCGACAACCTAGTCCGACCCCTACGCTATCCCTCCCCCAGCCATGCCAGCATTTATCCCTTGTCTACACCCACAGACCCGAACTTGTCTCCGCCCACAGGTACAGACTTTCACCTTGCACTTGACTCCGACGACTGCGAGGGCCTCCCGGATTTGATTACTTCTCCTGAACACTGGCGCGATCTCTCTGCCACCAGTCACCTCAGGCCCTGGAACCATGACTTAGATATCTTTGACCCCCTATATGCCCTCCCCCAGCCACCACCACAGCCACCGCCCGACCACAGTAACTTGCCCTCCACTCCCACCGCCCCTATACCTCACGACAAGCAAGCCCCTCTTTGGCACTGTGACAACTCTTGCAGACTAGTAAGGCACGATGATTCGGAACATCCAACGGCCCACGCAGCCAAGGCACAGAAACGGCAGATACGAGTCTGGCAACCGGGAGATGGTGATGATTCAGATACTGAGTCTCGTTTCGGTAACGCTTTTACAACACTGTTTGGTGCAGAACCCTGAGGTGTCCAGATGATGAGAAATAGACACCGCCTAAGTATTAAGGTGTCCAAAGTTCTGATGGAGCCTGCCCGCCTTTTTCCTTCTTCTACTACATGGTTTTAATTAATGTCGTCCGACACAAAATTATTCTTCGAGGGTAAGATGCCCAATATCAGTTAAAGGTACACGTTTAGTGGGAAACAGATCACTGTTCTCCCAGTCTTTATGACAGGTTTTCACACAACTACAAACTCTTCCCGCTCATCCAGGTCACCCAGGTAGGGAATCACGGCACTGAACCCCGCCCTACCTGAGGACCCCAAATTCATCCGGTCAGTTAAGCTCGGGTAGTGGAGTGACGGCACTAACCCCCACCCTACCCGGGGATTCCACCCATTCTTAACCTGCAGCGGCCCACATGTTCCTTTCACTTCATACGCTCTGGAATGGTTCTCTACACTCTGCATTGCCTTTGGCAGGCCTTAGTTTCACCTTCTCTACTCTCTCTTTGGTTGTGGTATAAAGAATGTATTTTGCCACGTTCCATACGCTCACCCCTTCTTTCCTTTACCTCCCGTTCATGGTCGTTCCCCACATGCTATTTACACGTACGACACAATTGGTTGCTAATCACTGCTGCTATACACGCTGCTACACGCGAACTACCTCTGAGCACTGGGACGAAAAATCTATAAAACTGGCCGCCCTGAAATTCGACTGGTTAAGATAAGCCTCAACAACCACTGGTTGCAAGTAAAGAAAAAACTGGTCGAAGAAATTGTCCGCCCACTCCCCGCATCGACCACAAGCTGTGAGAGTCTCTGTAATTTAAAAATTTGCATTTCTTGTCTCTCCAAAATGGCATTTAAAAAAAAAAAATGAGGGAGTGACACATGGTTACAATCATAACGGGTAATTGGAGTAAGGAGAGAAAGACGAATAAAACGACATATTAACCAGAGATAATAACAGATACTATGCTTGCATCCACAGGATTACACGGAAAACAAACAACACAGGATGAAGCAAGGACTACTGATATGCATTTGGATTAGCACTGGACTTCTGCAGCTGCGCGCGTAACGGACTTTGTTACAAACACCACACCAGCCCCAAACACGACCACCCAACAGACCACCACCAGCCCGGACACTACATCACACAAAGACAGACATCGAAACCCCCACCTGGTATGAAAACATTGCCAAATGGAACCCCCTTTCATATATAGTAGCGGCTCTTCTAGTAATTGTCATTCAGACACTCCGACTCCGTAAATGGTGAGCAAAAGCCTCCCGCTCCCCGTTATAGACAGTCCAAGCCCCCTTCTTTGGAATTCAACAAAATTGAACTCATGTAACAATCGCTGCTAAAAATAAACCATGTACCTCTTTAACTTTATTAGGATTAAGTAGAAATGTGATGCTGCTGTTTTAAATTTTGCACTGTATATAAGTTCTTTGATATTCACCAGCAGCATGAGAGTAGCTTAGATAGCGTTAGCTAGAAATCAACTGTGCGGATAAATTAAATGTTTTATAGTGACCTAAATTATAGTAACCATTAGAGATGAATTAATTTATGAATGTATTAATGGGATATTAGGTAAATGTCCCAAACCATAAGATAGAGTAGAGTAGAACCTTGCCTTGACCAAGGGTGACCGATCCACCAAGGATGAAAAGGGATCAATAGTGTGATTCACCACGCTTCGCGTTCAGGATCAAAAGGACGGAATATAGCCATCTAAGATGGCCACCTGCAAAGGGCCATGGGAATTATGGTCAACCCAGGACTCAGCCAGATACACAGCCTATGTGTAAAACACAAGTAACTAGACCTGACCGAAACCCCCGCTCGTTTACATTTCAGTGGCCCATTTTCCCAGGACAATAGAACTCCAATCAAACAGCCAGTACAGCCATAGACTGATCGTTGCCACTCCCCATACTCAGAGAGCATAACTGCCAAGGTCAATGACCGCTAAGGACCCGCCCAGCTACCAAGGCACCCGCCCCTTTATTGGCTGAAATCGAAGAGCGTGATCAGAGCCCTGTCGAACTATTGGGTCCAAGGTTAAGGACCGCCCCAAACAGCGCGAAATCCCAGAGGCATAAAAGAGAGCACAGCCATGTGTTCTGTCTCTCTTGGATCCGGCCTGTGCCTACCTAATTGCAGCAGGAACAGCCAGCTAAGTTCAAGACCAACGGTCGCTACCTGACGGATGAGCCCAGCAGAGACAGAGAAACTTTCTTCGAACCAGCCAAGTGAAATCCAGATAAAGGCCATTTGCACAGTGCCGGTCGCCCTGAATATAAGCATAGGCTATTGTAGCTGATGGGCGTAGTTTAACTCGTAGTAGATATTGTGTTTGCATGTTGAGATAACTCTTGTGTATGTAAATAAACCATCTTTTGAACTAACTAACTGGTTGTGTGGTCTTTTGATCGATATAAGGGAAAGGCTTGTGGTTCACCGAGATAAATAAATAGAGCAACAGGCACGTTTAACATCGGCGATTTCCCTGTCTTTAGCGGCTAACTTCTTCCGGAGTTCCTCAATAATTTTCTTGCTTTCCTTACTGTTTCCCTCATTCTCCTCTTCCTTCTCTACTAACTGACTTTGGAGCGTCTTGACGACCTCCTCGGTGCCTCGCAACTGTGCCAAGCAGCACACTACTGCCATTGGTTTCTGAACTTCACTGCGTTTTTCTTATAGACTTCACATAAATTCTTCCACCAAGTTTATCCTATCTTTCCTGGACCTGACTCACTATTTGCACAAAAATTCAGCCAAAGGGGCCATCCTTTCCCCTTTAAATACTTCCTCAATACATCCCCCCATATGGGGCACTGCTCTGATTTGTCGACGACTGCGACCTTGGGGTGCTGCTGTGGATTTATCATCTTCTCAAACATTTGCGCTGCATCTCTTCTCTACTTATAATTTGGAACAAGTCTGGCTTACGGCTATATTCCGGTTCACAATCCCTCTAGATTTGCATGCAAGTCTGACGAGTTGACCTTACCCTTCCCTGTTAGTTGCACATGCGGTTTAGTGCACACTTCCGAAATTCGGTTAATTGGTCGATATGAAACTTACTCTTGTGGTTCGTTTTTCTTTTCCCAATTTAATTCAAAATTGTGAGATCTCTCAGAGTGACAAAGTCACTTCTAATCGAATCCCATCAGAGTCACCAATAAATGTTGACTTCATTATTTCTATGTGAACCACAAGCTGTTTGTTATATTGACCAAATGACCACACAACCAGTATATTAGTCCAAAAGACAGATTATTAATAAACACAAGACTTCTCTCTATATGCAATGATACACGCGGCTCCACACTAAACTATACCTAATAACTAAGAAGACATTTATTTAACATCAGGGTGACCGGCTCTGTGCGGGAGATAAGGCCTTTATCTGTGTCCACGTGGGTCGGTTGGAAGTCGTCAGGTTCGTCTCAGCTGGGCTCGTCCTTCAGGTAGCGATCGCGGGTCCTTAAACTTGGCTGGTTGATATGCTGCAGTTGGTCGCACACAGGCCGGTCCAAAAGAGGCCGATCTCTCAGTTTGCATTTCTTCTTATTCCCCTAGGTTTTCGCACCCTTCGGGTCGGTCCTAACTCCAGATCCAATGGATCGATAGGGTTTCGATCACCCTCATTGATCCTGGCCAATTAGGGGGCGGATACCTCGATGGCTGGGCGAGTCCGAGCTATCATTGTCCCAGGCACGTATGCCTTTCAAAATAAGGGGAAGTGGGTCCGGTTAGTCTGCTACTGTTGCCGTTCCTTGATTCGAGTTCTGTTGTCCTGGGGAAATGGTGATTGACCTTTAATAGGTGAAAGTTTCTGTCAGGTCAGGCTTCTTTGCACAGTCGATTTCGGCGGCGTGAGAGCAGCTGGTTAGTCAGTTTCAGCGGGAGCATTGCGGAAGGAGGGTGCTGGGAGGTAAGTCAACCTTTAAAAGCACTTCTCTTTGCAGGGGCAGGCCAGGCGATTTCGGCGGCGTGAGAGCAGCTAGTTAGTCAGTTTCAGCGGGAGCATTGCGGAAGGAGGGTGCTGGGAGGTAAGTCAACCTTTAAAAGCACTTCTCTTTGCAGGGGCAGGCCAGGCGATTTCGGTGGCGTGAGAGCAGCTGGTTAGTCAGTTTCAGCGGGAGCATTGCGGAAGGAGGGTGCTGGGAGGTAAGTCAACCTTTAAAAGCACTTCTCTTTGCAGGGGCAGGCCAGTCGATTTCGGCGGCGTGAGAGCAGCTGGTTAGTCAGTTTCAGCGGGAGCATTGCGGAAGGAGGGTGCTGGGAGGTAAGTCAACCTTTAAAAGCACTTCTCTTTGCAGGGGCAGGCCAGGCGATTTCGGTGGCGTGAGAGCAGCTGGTTAGTCAGTTTCAGCGGGAGCATTGCGGAAGGAGGGTGCTGGGAGGTAAGTCAACCTTTAAAAGCACTTCTCTTTGCAGGGGCAGGCCAGTCGATTTCGGCGGCGTGAGAGCAGCTGGTTAGTCAGTTTCAGCGGGAGCATTGCGGAAGGAGGGTGCTGGGAGGTAAGTCAACCTTTAAAAGCACTTCTCTTTGCAGGGGCAGGCCAGGCGATTTCGGCGGCGTGAGAGCAGCTGGTTAGTCAGTTTCAGCGGGAGCATTGCGGAAGGAGGGTGCTGGGAGGTAAGTCAACCTTTAAAAGCACTTCTCTTTGCAGGGGCAGGCCAGGCGATTTCGGCGGCGTGAGAGCAGCTGGTGAGTGGTGAGTCAGTTTCAGCAGGAGCTGAGACTTTTTCTCTTTTCTTTAAATTAGTTTTTTAGGCGGGATCAGGAAGTCGACCCGCGGACGTCTGGGAAGACCCTCACCAATAAATTCTGGTGGAGAGGAAACCCGAGACACTACACGTGTAGTGTCTCCCACCCGCCCTCCTCCTCTAACCTAATAATAAAACCCATTGGTCTGAGGTAAGTACCATATTTTTATTATATTATTATTATTTTTTATAAAAATTTAATTTAGTTGTTAGCCAGATCTTGGTAGAAAGTTAGAGGAATGGCAGGGAAGGGAGTACAATGTTCCTCCTGCAGGATGTTTGAGGTGAGGGATGCAGTTAGTGTCCCTGCTGATTTTACCTGCAGGAAGTGCTGCCATCTCCAGCTCCTCCAAGACCGAGTTAGGGAACTGGAGCTGGAGTTGGAAGAACTTCGGATCATTCGGGAGGCAGAAGGGGTCATAGATAGCAGCTTCAGGGAATTAGTTACACCAAAGATTGGAGATAGGTGGGTAACTGTAAGAGGGACTGGGAAAAAACAGTCAGTGCAGGGATCCCCTGCGGTCGTTCCCCTGAGAAACAAGTATACCGCTTTGGATACTTGTGGGGGGGACGACTTACCAGGGGTAAGCCATGGGGTACGGGCCTCTGGCACGGAGTCTGTCCCTGTTGCTCAGAAGGGAAGGGGGGAGAGGAGCAGAGCATTAGTAATTGGGGACTCTATAGTCAGGGGCACAGATAGGAGATTTTGTGGGAGCGTGAGAGACTCACGTTTGGTATGTTGCCTCCCAGGTGCAAGGGTACGTGATGTCTCGGATCGTGTTTTCCGGGTCCTTAGGGGGGAGGGGGAGCAGCCCCAAGTCGTGGTCCACATTGGCACCAACGACATAGGTAGGAAAGGGGACAAGGATGTCAGGCAGGCTTTCAGGGAGCTAGGATGGAAGCTCAGAACTAGAACAAACAGAGTTGTTATCTCTGGGTTGTTGCCCGTGCCACGTGATAGTGAGATGAGGAATAGGGAGAGAGAGCATTTAAACACGTGGCTACAGGGATGGTGCAGGCGGGAGGGTTTCAGATTTTTAGATAACTGGGGCTCTTTCTGGGGAAGGTGGGACCTCTACAGACAGGATGGTCTACATCTGAACCTGAGGGGCACAAATATCCTGGGGGGGAGATTTGTTAGTGCTCTTTGGGGGGGTTTAAACTAATGCAGCAGGGGCATGGGAACCTGGATTGTAGTTTTAGGGTAAGGGAGAATGAGAGTATAGAGGTCAGGAGCACAGATTTGACGTCGCAGGAGGGGGCCAGCGTTCAGGTAGGTGGTTTGAAGTGTGTCTACTTCAATGCCAGGAGTATACGAAACAAGGTAGGGGAACTGGCAGCGTGGGTTGGTACCTGGGACTTCGATGTTGTGGCCATTTCGGAGACATGGATAGAGCAGGGACAGGAATGGATGTTGCAGGTTCCGGGGTTTAGGTGTTTTAGTAAGCTCAGAGAAGGAGGCAAAAGAGGGGGAGGTGTGGCGCTGCTAGTCAAGAGCAGTATTACGGTGGCGGAGAGGATGCTAGATGGGGACTCTTCTTCCGAGGTAGTATTGGCTGAAGTTAGAAACAGGAAAGGAGAGGTCACCCTGTTGGGAGTTTTTTATAGGCCTCCTAATAGTTCTAGGGATGTAGAGGAAAGGATGGCGAAGATGATTCTGGATATGAGCGAAAGTAACAGGGTAGTTATTATGGGAGACTTTAACTTTCCAAATATTGACTGGAAAAGATATAGTTCGAGTACAATAGATGGGTCGTTTTTTGTACAGTGTGTGCAGGAGGGTTTCCTGAAACAATATGTTGACAGGCCAACAAGAGGCGAGGCCACGTTGGATTTGGTTTTGGGTAATGAACCAGGCCAGGTGTTGGATTTGGAGGTAGGAGAGCACTTTGGGGACAGTGACCACAATTCGGTGACGTTTACGTTAATGATGGAAAGGGATAAGTATACACCGCAGGGCAAGAGTTATAGCTGGGGGAAGGGCAATTATGATGCCATTAGACGTGACTTGGGGGGGATAAGGTGGAGAAGTAGGCTGCAAGTGTTGGGCACACTGGATAAGTGGGGCTTGTTCAAGGATCAGCTACTGCGTGTTCTTGATAAGTATGTACCGGTCAGACAGGGAGGAAGGCGTCGAGCGAGGGAACCGTGGTTTACCAGGGAAGTGGAATCTCTTGTTAAGAGGAAGAAGGAGGCCTATGTGAAGATGAAGTGTGAAGTTTCGGTTGGGGCGATGGATAGTTACAAGGTAGCGAGGAAGGATCTAAAGAGAGAGCTAAGACGAGCAAGGAGGGGACATGAGAAGTATTTGGCAGGAAGGATCAAGGAAAACCCAAAAGCTTTCTATAGGTATGTCAGGAATAAGCGAATGACTAGGGAAAGAGTAGGACCAGTCAAGGACAGGGATGGGAAATTGTGTGTGGAGTCTGAAGAGATAGGCGAGATACTAAATGAATATTTTTCGTCAGTATTCACTCAGGAAAAAGATAATGTTGTGGAGGAGAATGCTGAGCCCCAGGCTAATCGAATAGATGGCATTGAGGTACGTAGGGAAGAGGTGTTGGCAATTCTGGACAGGCTGAAAATAGATAAGTCCCCGGGACCTGATGGGATTTATCCTAGGATTCTATGGGAGGCCAGGGAAGAGATTGCTGGACCTTTGGCTTTGATTTTTATGTCATCATTGGCTACAGGAATAGTGCCAGAGGACTGGAGGACAGCAAATGTGGTCCCTTTGTTCAAAAAGGGGAGCAGAGACAACCCCGGCAACTATAGACCGGTGAGCCTCACGTCTGTAGTGGGTAAAGTCTTGGAGGGGATTATAAGGGACAAGATTTATAATCATCTAGATAGGAATGATATGATCAGGGATAGTCAGCATGGCTTTGTGAAGGGTAGGTCATGCCTCACAAACCTTATTGAGTTCTTTGAGAAGGTGACTGAACAGGTAGACGAGGGTAGAGCAGTTGATGTGGTGTATATGGATTTCAGCAAAGCGTTTGATAAGGTTCCCCACGGTAGGCTATTGCAAAAAATACGGAGGCTGGGGATTGAGGGTGATTTAGAGATGTGGATCAGAAATTGGCTAGCTGAAAGAAGACAGAGGGTGGTGGTTGATGGGAAATGTTCAGAATGGAGTACAGTCACAAGTGGAGTACCACAAGGATCTGTTCTGGGGCCGTTGCTGTTTGTCATTTTTATCAATGACCTAGAGGAAGGCACAGAAGGGTGGGTGAGTAAATTTGCAGATGATACTAAAGTCGGTGGTGTTGTCGATAGTGTGGAAGGATGTAGCAGGTTACAGAGGGATATAGATAAGCTGCAGAGCTGGGCTGAGAGGTGGCAAATGGAGTTTAATGTAGAGAAGTGTGAGGTGATTCACTTTGGAAGGAATAACAGGAATGCGGAATATTTGGCTAATGGTAAAGTTCTTGAAAGTGTGGCTGAGCAGAGGGATCTAGGTGTCCATGTACATAGATCCCTGAAAGTTGCCACCCAGGTTGATAGGGTTGTGAAGAAGGCCTATGGAGTGTTGGCCTTTATTGGTAGAGGGATTGAGTTCCGGAGTCGGGAGGTCATGTTGCAGCTGTACAGAACTCTGGTACGGCCGCATTTGGAGTATTGCGTACAGTTCTGGTCACCGCATTATAGGAAGGACGTGGAGGCTTTGGAGCGGGTGCAGAGGAGATTTACCAGGATGTTGCCTGGTATGGAGGGAAAATCTTATGAGGAAAGGCTGATGGACTTGAGGTTGTTTTCGTTGGAGAGAAGAAGGTTAAGAGGAGACTTAATAGAGGCATACAAAATGATCAGGGGGTTGGATAGGGTGGACAGTGAGAGCCTTCTCCCGCGGATGGATATGGCTGGCACGAGGGGACATAACTTTAAACTGAGGGGTAATAGATATAGGACAGAGGTCAGAGGTAGGTTCTTTACGCAAAGAGTAGTGAGGCCGTGGAATGCCCTACCTGCTACAGTAGTGAACTCGCCAACATTGAGGGCATTTAAAAGTTTATTGGATAAACATATGGATGATAATGGCATAGTGTAGGTTAGATGGCTTTTGTTTCGGTGCAACATCGTGGGCCGAAGGGCCTGTACTGCGCTGTATTGTTCTATGTTCTATGTTCTATAAAACACACAGGTTGTGCCCCAAGTTGACCACAATTCCTTTGCAGGTGGCCATTTTAGATGGCTACACTATCTTGGGGAATTTTCTGGTGCCAGTCCAAAACTGAGCTGATTTAATGAATTGAATTTTACAAATTGCTCCAGTGGGATCTGAACTCACAAATTCTGGGTCAAGTTCACAATGATAACCACTAATGTATCAATGATTCAGAAACAAGAAACAGCACCCATTAAGGCATCCATCCGAAAGAAACCATTTCCTCCCACAGTACTGCAAAACATTGGCACATTGCGATGTTGTTTCATGTATTTTTAGGTACTCCCCTCCTTTTCTCACCTCTGCTATTGTTTCTGCTGATCCAGGAAGTGGATGGATTGTAGGATGAGAAGGTGAATAGCTGAGTTAGCAGAGCAGTGTTATGAGCACACATCAGCACTGCCACGTATGGAGGGAGCTAACATAGAACATTACAGCGCAGTACAGGCCCTTCGGCCCTTGATGTTGCGCCGACCTGTGAAACCACTCTAAAGCCCATCTACACCATTCCCTTATCGTCCATATGTCTATCCAATGACCATTTGAATGCCCTTAGTGTTGGTGAGTCCACTGCTGTTGCAGGCAGGGCATTCCACACCCTTGCTACTCTCTGAGTAAAGAACCTACCTCTGACATCTGTCCTATATCTATCTCCCCTCAATTTAAAGCTATGTCTCCTTGTGCTAGACATCACCATCCGAGGAAAAAGGCTCTCACTGTCCACCCTATCCAATCCTCTGATCATCTTGTATGCCTCAATTAAGTCACCTCTTAACCTTCTTCTCTCTAACGAAAACAGCCTCAAGTCCCTCAGACTTTCTTCATAAGATCTTCCCTCCATACCAGGCAACATTCTGATAAATCTCCTCTGCACCCTTTCCAATGCTTCCACATCCTTCCTATAATGCGGCGACCAGAATTACACGCAAAACTCCAAATGCGGCCGCACCAGAGTTTTGTACAGCTGCAACATGACCTCATGGCTCCGAAACTCAATCCCTCTACCAATAAAAGCTAACACACCGTACGCCTTCTTAACAACCCTCTCAACCTGGGTGGCAACTTTCAGGGATCTATGTACATGGACACCGAGACCTCTCTGCTCATCCACACTGCCAAGAATCTTACCATTAGCCCAGTACTCTGTTTTCCTGTTATTATTTCCAAAATGAATCACCTCACACTTTTCTGCATTAAACTCCATTTGCCGCCTCTCTGCCCAGCGCTGCAGCTTATCTATATCCCTCTGTAACTTGGAACATCCTTCCGCACTGTCCACAACTCCACTGACTTTAGTGTCATCTGCAAATTTACTCACCCATCCTTCTACGCCCTCCTCCAGGTCATTTATAAAAATGACAAACAGCAGTGGCCCCAAAACAGATCCTTGTGGTACAGCACTAGTAACTGAACTCCAGTCTGAACATTTCCCATCAACCACCACCCTTTGTCTTCTTCCAGCTAGCCAATTTCTGATCCAAACTGCTAAATCACCCTGAATCCCATGTGTCCGTATTTTCTGCAGTAGCCTACCGTGGGGAACCTTATCAAATGCTTTACTGAAATCGATATACACCACATCAACTGCTTTACCCTCATCCACCTGTTTGGTCACCTTCTCGAAGAACTCAATAAGGTTTGTGAGGCACGACCTACCCTTCACAAAACCGTGTTGACTAACTCTAATCAAATTATTCCTTTCCAGATGATTATACACCCTATCTCTTGTAAACCTTTCCAAGATTTTGCCCACAACAGAAGTAAGGCTCACTGGTCTATAGTTACCGGGGTTGTCTCTACTCCCCTTCTTGAACAAGGGGACAACATTTGCTATCCTCTATGACTCTATCCTTTGGCACAATGTGGGCGTCGCTGGCTAGGTGTTTGTTATCATTCCCTTAATCCAGGGGACAAAATTAGAGTCTTTCATCCCAAAGGGTCATTTTCAATCGGAATACTGGCCCATTTACAGCAATGATAGACACAGAAACACTGAAGAAGGTGCAGAAACGATTTACAAGAATGGTATCACAGTGGTTCGCACTGCTGCCTCGCAGTACCAGGGACCCAGGTTTGATTCCGGCCATGGGTCACTGTGTGGAATTTGTATATTCTCTCCGGGTCTGCATATGTTTCCTCCGGGTGCTCCGGTTTCCTCCCACAGTCCAAAAATGTGCAGGTTAGGTGGGTTACAGTACTAGAGTGGGGGAGTGGACCTCGGTGGGTCGGTGCAGACTCGATTGGCCGAATGATCTCCTTCTGCACTGTTGGGATTCTTTGGATACTGGAAATTGGAAGGATTGAGCTGTCATAGGAAACAGGTTCCCTGGAATAAGAACGGACTATTATCAGTATGAAGGAGTTGAATGGGATGGATCTGGGCAAACTGATTTACTTGTGAGGACAAGTAGGTCACAGAGTGAAGGTGAATGGAAGAGGATCTAGAAATGACAAGAGGTATCCTTTTTTTGCAAGGTGAGTTATGATGTGGCATGCACTGCCTGAAATGAGAACAGATTCAATAGGGAAAGAGAACTGGATAAATACATGAGGGGAAACAATTTTCAAGGCTTGGGAGTGGGGCTAATTGGATTTGTCTACCAGAGAGTCATAACAGTCATGATGGACTGAGTGGCCCCGTTCTGCTTTGCATCATTCTCTGATTGTATGAAATAAAGAATTTAGGAAAGATTTTTTTAATGCAGAGAGCAGTAAGATTGTGGAACTCACTTCCGCATGGAATGCTTGCAGCATTGAAACATTTAAGCAAAGGCCTGACTCATACCAAAGGAAGAGGGGAATAGAGGAATACAGAGGGCCGGATTTGAAATAGTAATTAGGAGGCTGATGTTGTGCATAACACCAACATAAGCCAGGTGGGCCAAATAGCCCGTTTCTGGACTACCGATTCTAAGTGCTTAATTCAGTTACTGTGATTAGCCGAGCTGTTAATGATTTTCAGTTCTTAATCTGATAACAGAAGAGGCAGATGGTAGAAAGGACTTGCGCTGGCTCTATCTCAGGTCCATGAACAATAGCAGCGCGTGTTTTGCAGAACTCAACACCAGCTCTTTAGCCTGTGGAAAGGAATTGATTTCAGAGCCACTGTGGATGTTACAGGTGTGTTGCTCACTTCCTTTGATCACAGTTTGTTCAAAGTCATAGTCTTTGAAATAAACTTTTAGCTTTCCATCTGTCTCATAAAACTAATTTACTCAGGGACCCGGGAGTGTGTGAAGTCAGTGCATTTATAATTCAATTATACTGCGCTTATTCTGCTTACCTTTCCTGCATTTTTGTTTACCCACTGGAGTAACTTCATTCATAGCCTACTTACATTGCAACATAAATCCCAAATAAACATTATACAGCAAAACACTGATTACCAAATTTTTAAATGTTTGATAGGAGGGATTCCGAATATGAAGAGATTTGTTGTATCTCAGGCAGCTAATTGATGATTTGATGTAACAGCAAAAACAACAAAGGTTTCAAGTTCAGTAGCAACAGTCAGGTCAGCCTTTAATTAAAGTGCTCTCCACTCAAACAGGGAGCCAGTGTCCTGTTTGGCAGGTGCAGTGCCCAATCTCAGACTGAACTAGACAAACCCATGTCTAATGTTTGACATGTGCTGTGTAAGCTCATCTCAGCCGCTTGATCTAAGGTCTAATAGATATGGAAATTTTTAAAAAAAGTTACATCTTTCTGATTCAAACACTAGATTTTGAGCCGATATAAGTTTAAAATGAGGAAAATACGAGGTAGGATAAAGGTGGGGCGGGGAAACTCCTCCACACACAGAGACAGACAAAGAGGGGGAGCGAGAGAGAGAGATGTGAGGCTGTAGAAGTCACTTCCATTGATGGCTGTGGCAGGAATGAATGCCAGGAATTTTCCAGAAGCTGCCCTCGTTTTGCTGCTGTAATATTACTGGAGTGTGTGGGAAATGCCATTTAGGCACCAACATTTCCGACCTTTGTCAATGATCAGGGTTCAATCGGATGGGAAATAGAACATTGTTCATTTCTACAGTGATGGCCATGACCTCTGGATGTTACACAGCGTTTACAGCCAATGAGGTACTTTTGAAGTGCAATAATTGTTGCAATGTAGGAAATGTGGCAGCCATTTGTGCAGAGAAAGATCCCAGCAACAGTAATGAGCTAATGACCAAATAATCTGTTTCAGTGGTGTTGATTCAGGGATAAATATTAGCAGAATTGAGGATAATTCCCCTGCTTTTCTTTAAAATAGTGCCATAAGGTCTGAGGGTACAGATAGGGCCTTGGTTTAAACATTTCATTGGAAAGATAGCACTCCCTCAGTACTGATCCTTTGACAGTGCACCAATCCCCCACTACAGACCTTCCCCAGCGCTAACCCTCCAACAGTGTAGCACTTCCTCAGCACTGACCCTCCAACTGTGCAGCACTCCCTCAGTATTGACCCGCTGACAGTGCAGCATTCCCTCAGTGCTGACCCTCAGACAGTGCAGCACTCCCTCAGTACTGACCTTCAGACAGTGCAGCACTTCCTCAGCACTGATCCTCCACCTGTGCAGCACTCCCTCAGTACTGACCCTCTGACAGTGCAGCATTCCCTCAGTACTGACACTCCGACAGTGCAGCATTCCCTCATTACTGACCCTCCAACAGTGCAGCACTCCCTCAGTACTGACCCTCCGACAGTGCAGCACTCTCTCTGTACTGACCCTCTGACAGTGCAGCACTCCCTCAGTACAGACCCCCCGACAGTGCAGCACTCTCTCTGTACTGACCCTCTGACAGTGCAGCACTCCCTCAGTACTGACCCTCTGACAGTGCAGCACTCCCTCAGTACTGACCCCCCGACAGTGCAGCACTCTCTCTGTACTGACCCTCTGACAGTGCAGCACTCCCTCAGTACTGACCCTCCGACAGTGCAGCACTCCCTCAGTACTGACCCTCCGGCAGTGCAGCACTCTCTCTGTACTGACCCTCTGACAGTGCAGCACTCCCTCAGTACTGACCCTCTGACAGTGCAGCATTACTTCAGTACTGACCCTCCGACAGTGCAGCATTCCCTCAGTACTGACCCTCTGACAGTGCAGCATTACCTCAGTACTGACCCTCCGACAGTGCAGCGCTCTCTCTGTACTGACCCTCTGACAGTGCAGCACTCCCTCAGTACTGACCCTCCGACAGTGCAGCACTCTCTCTGTACTGACCCTCTGACAGTGCAGCACTCTCTCTGTACTGACCCTCTGACAATGCAGCACTCTCTCAGTACTGACCCTCCGACAGTGCAGCATTCCCTCAGTACTGACCCTCCGACAGTGCAGCACTCTCTCTGTACTGACCCTCTGACAGTGCAGCACTCTCTCAGTACTGACCCTCCGACAGTGCAGCATTCCCTCAGTACTGACCCTCCGACAGTGCAGCACTCTCTCTGTACTGACCCTCTGACTGTGCAGCACTCCCTCAGTACAGACCCCCCGACAGTGCAGCACGCTCTCTGTACTGACCCTCTGACAGTGCAGCGCTGCCTCAGTACTGACCCTCCGACAATGCAGCACTCTCTCAGTACTGACCCTCCGACAGTGCAGCACTCTCTCTGCACTGACCCTCTAAACAGTGCAGCATTACCTCAGTATGGCACTGGAGTGTCAGCCTTGATTTGAGTTCTCAAGTCTCTGGAGTTGGATCTGAACCAAATGACTGAAGCAGAGAGAGAGTTACTGTGGGTTAGGCCAATGGATTTTAGCCACAGAAACCAGAGAAAGGCTAAGGTACAGAATTAAGCCATTTGGCCCAGCATGCTTGCACCGGCCAAAATGAGATAAAAGAAACTAGCCGTTCATTTTAACCCAATTTTCCAGCACCTCGTCTGTCGCCTCGCAGGTTACAAAACTTCAGATACATATCCAGTTACCTTTTAAATGTGTTCAGCATTTTAGCCTCAGGCACCAATTTGGACAGTGAATTCCAGACGCCCACCACCCTCTGGGTGAAAATGTAACATTGCTGATGGCTTGCATATGTTTGGAGTGATCCGGGGCCTCACATTTTCGGTGTTGCCAGACTCAGTGACGTTCGATCACCTCATCATGTTGGTCGGACAGCATTTCAACCAAACCCTGTCTATCATCGTTCAGCGATACAGATTCAATACGGTGGAGCGGTCCACCTGGGTGTCCATTGCAGAATTTGTTTCGCGACTTCGTAATATCGCCAAATATTGTGAGTACGGCAGTGTTTTGGCAGATATGCTCCACGGCTGTTTGGTCTGGGGGGTAAACGACAATGAAACTCAGAAGAAACTTCTGGGTGAAAGTCCCCTCACCTTTCAACGAGTGCTACAAATCACTCTTTCTCAAGAAAGGGGCGTTCAAGAGTTACAGGGTATGGAAGTGAATGTTGTCCAGTGCGGCCCCCCACATGGTTCCTCTATGCCTCAGAAGGAGCGCTGTGGTGATTTCAGCCTGTGCCGCGCACCGTCCCTGGCTGGATTCCGCTGACAGTGATTCCACCCTCTGCGTGAAGTGCAGACATCGGGCCAAACATAGCCAGCAGCGGCAAGAGAGACGACACCCCAGGCGTCCTGGTTGTGCCCCCCCGTGGTAAGACCTTGCATTTGGGCGGCCAAGAAGAGGTTGAACTGCATCTCAATTGTGTGGTGATCCGTAAAGCCCCGATCCGTATGCTGATGCAGGTCAATGGACACTTGTTCTGGATGAGTTAGACACGGGAGTGGCTGTTTTGGTAGTGGCGCAACACACCTTTGACCAGATCAAGCAGGGAGTGAGTACTTTGTCATTGATGGACAATGCAGCTCATTTGGCCATGTATACGGGTGAGCGTTTGCATATAGTGGGGTCTATGCTCGCTACAGTGGTTTACGGTTGTCCGTTCCTGCGTCGTCCCCTCATCGTGGTGCAAGCCGATGGCCCTAACTTGTTGGGCCTTAATTGCCTGCTTTATTTGAAAATTGATTGGCAATATGTTCTTCAAGTGGAGGTTGCTGAGAAATTTCCCTGAAGTGCTTTGGCCGGGCCTCAGTACTATTAAGGCTGCTCTCCAGGTGGATCCGGAGGCCCAACCCCAATATTTTTGAGCCTGTCTGATCCCTTACACCATTGTCGGAAGGTCAAGACTGAGCCTCAACGGTTGTAAAGTTTGGGAATTATCTGGCCGGTGCGCTTCACCAACTGGGCGGCGCCGGTGGTCCCAGTTCTGAAGCCTGATCGGATGGTTTGCTGTTGTGATGATTACAAGTTAACGGAACACAGCTTCTAAGTTAAACCATTACCCGCTGCCCAGGATAGAATATACAGTGCAGAAGGAGGCCATTCGGCCCATCGAGTCTGCACCGACCCACCGAAGCCCTCACTTCCACCCTATCCTCGTAACCCAATAACCCCTCCTAATCGTTTTGGTCACTAAGGGCAATTTATCATGGCCAATCCACCTAACCGACATGTCTTTGGACTGTGGGAGGAAACCGGAGCACCCGGAGGAAACCCACGCAGATACGGGGAGAAGGTGCAGACTCCGCACAGACAGTGACCCAGCGGGGAATCGAACCTGGGACCCTGGTGCTGTGAAGCCACAGTGCTATCCACTTGTGTTACGGTGCTGCCCTGAGGATTTACATTTATTAAATTTACTGTGCTCCTTGCATTTATATATATACCTTTAACACTGCCAAATTCCTGTGCTGTACATGTTTTAACCTCTGTCTCTCAGAGTCACTCAGTAATTCTTCACCTCCTGTTCCCTGCTCTGATTTCCCTGCCCTGGGGGACCCAAAGCCCTGAAGCTTTCCAGCATAAACACAATTAGATTCAGCCCCACATTCAAGCTGCCCTTCCCTCATCACTTTACAACAATGATCCAGCCAATTGGCTTTTTCCAAGCCACTGCCATGGAGCCCTGGCCATCCCTCTAGTCCAGCGACAGCACCCGTTCTGCAGCAAGCGGAGTCCTCCACTCCACTCCACTCCACTCCACTGAGGACTTCAAACAGTCCTCAGCCTGGACCTCCAAATCATTTTTAATTTCAAAACCAGCGGTTAGCCAGTGGGCAAAGGGGAATTGTTGCCCACATGGAGTGTGTAGTGAGGGACGGGGTTAGGAAATGTTCCTGGTAAATATCCCACTTGATTCAAATGTCATCTTATATTCACAGGGGAATAATTATTTTGTAGAGGACAGACTTTTCTCCCCCTCCCCCTATCTCTGCTTAAGCAGCTGCAGGTTGATCAGTTGAAACAGGGACTGAAGAGGTTGATGAGGCAGTGATAGGGCCAGAAGCCCTGCTGTCACACTGGGTGTCTGCTAGCTGTGTGCACCTGCTGTACCTCACCATCTGGCCAGCAAACGCAGTCATTGACTGAACACTAAACACATGTACAGGCACAGCAGCTACGCATTTGTTTGTGAAACTAAAGCTCCTGAGATACTGTTGGCTTACTGTGTGATTACATTGCAAACCGCCTTCACTTTCACTCATCCAAGCGTCCAAACTCATTATGATTTTGACTATTAAAAAGACTCGAATAACAGTTATTTCCGGCCAGGATAGTTACCCACTGACACGGACCCCCATTCCTTTCACAGTGTCCACAGTGCCATGCTCAAGGGGGACAGACACAAACCCCCAGCAGCTCCCCTGCTCAGGAGGGACAGACACAAACCCCCAGCAGTTCCCCTGCTCAGGAGGGACAGACACAAACCCCCAGCAGCTCCCCTGCTCAGGAGGGACAGACACAAACCCCCAGCAGCTCCCCTGCTCAGGAGGGACAGACACAAACCCCCAGCAGCTCCCCTGCTCAGGAGGGACAGACACAAACCCCCAGCAGCTCCCCTGCTCAGGAGGGACAGACACAAACCCCCAGCAGTTCCCCTGCTCAGGAGGGACAGACACAAACCCCCAGCAGCTCCCCTGCTCAGGAGGGACAGACACAAACCCCCAGCAGCTCCCCTGCTCAGGAGGGACAGACACAAACCCCCAGCAGCTCCCCTGCTCAGGAGGAATATACACAAACCCCCAGCAGCTCCCCTGCTCAGGAGGAATATACACAAACCCCCAGCAGCTCCCCTGCTCAGGAGGAATATACACAAACCCCCAGCAGCTCCCCTGCTCAGGAGGAATATACACAAACCCCCAGCAGCTCCCCTGCTCAGGAGGAATATACACAAACCTCCAGCAGCTCCCCTGCTCAGGAGGAATATACACAAACCCCCAGCAGCTCCCCTGCTCAGGAGGAATATACACAAACCCCCAGCAGCTCCCCTGCTCAGGAGGAATATACACAAACCCCCAGCAGCTCCCCTGCTCAGGAGGAATATACACAAACCCCCAGCAGCTCCCCTGCTCAGGAGGAATATACACAAACCCCCAGCAGCTCCCCTGCTCAGGAGGAATATACACAAACCCCCAGCAGCTCCCCTGCTCAGGAGGAATATACACAAACCCCCAGCAGCTCCCCTGCTCAGGAGGAATATACACAAACCCCCAGCAGCTCCCCTGCTCAGGAGGAATATACACAAACCTCCAGCAGCTCCCCTGCTCAGGAGGAATATACACAAACCTCCAGCAGCTCTCCTGCTCAGGAGGAATATACACAAACCTCCAGCAGCTCCCCTGCTCAGGAGGAATATACGCAAACCCCCAGCAGCTCCCCTGCTCAGGAGGAATATACACAAACCCCCAGCAGCTCCCTTGTTCAGGAGGAATATACACAAACTCCCAGCAGCTCCCCTGCTCAGGAGGAATATACACAAACCCCCAGCAGCTCCCCTGCTCAGGAGGAATATACACAAACCCGCAGCAGCTCCCCTGCTCAGGAGGAATATACACAAACCCCCAGCAGCTCCCCTGCTCAGGAGGAATATACACAAACCCCCAGCAGCTCCCCTGCTCAGGAGGAATATACACAAACTCCCAGCAGCTCCCCTGCTCAGGAGGAATATACACAAACCCCCAGCAGCTCCCCTGCTCAGGAGGAATATACACAAACCCCCAGCAGCTCCCCTGCTCAGGAGGAATATACACAAACCCCCAGCAGCTCCCCTGCTCAGGAGGAATATACACAAACCTCCAGCAGCTCCTCTATTATTCTCTAAGTCTGAATAAAGATTGTAGACTTCCAGTTAACACAAATACTTTATTCAGTGGGTACGTTCTGTTTCCAGAGCTTAACTAGATGTAATACAGTCAAGAGGTATGACCAGTGAAGCTAAGGTTAGCTGCCTATGCTGAGCTGTCTCTGTCTGCTGCTGCTGCTCACTAGCCCGGTGCTTCTGAAAAAGGCGGATCCTACCTTGGGTTCGACCCTTTATACCCGTCTCTGATGCCCTCTGGTGATGCTGCGGCTGTTACATCTGTCTGCAGTCCCTGATGTATGTACAGATGGACAGATCACTACATCCCCCCCTTTTATTGGACATGTTTTCTAGACTGGCCTCAAGAAAACTGTACAGAACAAGTTGTGAGAATATGCAAATCTGCACACTGTGAAAATGATAAAAGTAATACAGAAACAATTAACTGTGTTGTGAGAAATGTCCATATACGTCTTGTGCGTGTGTTGAAGTGGCATCACAAATCTAGCCGGTCGGGTACCTTACGGCTTCTGCTGGAGTGTCTTAACGGTGGTAGTAGGGATGATGGAGTACTGTCTGGCATTGTGTGGCGAGGAGCGTCCTGTGGACAAATGGACTCGGTCAAGTGCAGCGTGGGAAATACAGGCGTTGTAGGTCGAATCTCTAATAGAATCTCCAATAGAATCTCTACGACGAAAAAGTGCTCCCGCAGACGATTTGACAATGTAGGACCACGATGCCTCCTGCCTGATCACCATGGCTGACTCAGACCATCCGCTTCCTCGCTTCCTGATTCTGATGGTGTCACCTATTGTCAGTGGCTTGAGTGGGATCGCATGTTGATCGTAGTATAGTTTTTGTTTGGAGCACAGTGCCCGCATGTCGTCGAGAACCGATGTGTTGCCGGGGTCTCAGAATTGCTTTGCCAGAATTGGGTTGTCCGGATGTCTCTGCCGAAGAGCATTTGCGCTCGCGCCAGTCCTGAGCTCAATGGGGTTGCTTGGTACGATAACAGAGCTAAGTTGATGTCGGAACGTGACTCGGCTGCTTTGCTGATGAGCCGTTTAATGATGTGGACACATTTTTCCCCTGTTCCATTTGATTGCGGGTAGCGATTCTGTGTCGCACCGTTGTCTGACCTCGACTTTTTCTTGTGTTTGTGGTATTGATTCTGCATGTCATTGTTCGTGAAAGCTGTTTTGCTTGTTTGTTCTGGAGTAGATATTTGTGAGATTCTTTATCATGCCATGGCATGTTTATAGTATTGTCATTGTTTCGCAGTGTGCTGTGGTATTGTCCTTCACGTGCAGAGTTGTACCATGTTGTACAGGTCGTTGTTTCATTGTTGTTGTTTGCGTCGTTTCTGTCTTTGTTGTTTTCGTTGGCGTTCTTGTTGTTGTCGTTCTTGTTGTTCTTTTTGTCGCACTTGTTGATTCTGTTTTCATTGTTTTCGCTTTTATTCTTGCTCTTTTTCTTGTTGTGCTTGTTGTTTCTGGGATGCTTCTTGTTGCTTTTGTCGCTCTTGTTGTGCTGCATGTTGTTTTTGTTGTTGCTGTTGTTGTTCTTGTTTCTGATGTACTTTGTGCAGTTTTTGTTGTTCTTGTAACGCTCAATGAGTGTGCCATGTGGATGATTTGAGTCATTGTCACAGTTATTGGTGTCCGTGTCCTTTGTGGTCTCTGCTACATTGAGTGTATCTTCTTGAGAATTGTGAGAATAATCTGATGTTGCGTTGATGTTGGTGACATCAGTCATTTGTGGTGGATTCGATTCCTCGGGCGTCATTCTCCGACCCCCCGCCGGGTCGGAGAATGGCCGTTGGCCGCCGTGAATCCCGCCCCCGCCCCCGCCGAAGTCTCCGAAGGGAGAAAAGTCGGCGGGGCGTTAATGGCGCCGCTGCCGCGGAGAATGTCACGGGTCTGCGCAAGGCAGCCGATTTTCGGCCTGCCGATATTCTCCCTTCCGGATGGGCCGAAGTCCCGTCGACGTGATGACCGTTCACGTCGACGTCAATCAAACCTCCTTTTCATCGGCGTGACCCGGTGCTCCAGGCTCACGCCGACCAGCGAGGAGGTGAGTGACGGCCTGGGGGGTTGGCTCTGGGCAGGAAATGGCGTGGCCGCAGACTGATTGCGTGAGGAGAGGTGTGTCTCGGCTTGTGTGTGTGTGCGGCGGGGGGGGGGGGGGGGTGGTTAGAGTAGGCTGGGCTCCGGGAGGGGGTCCGTGCCGGGGTGGAGGTTGGGGTTGGGGGGGGTCCGTGCCGGGGTGGAGGTTGGGGGGGGGGTCCGTGCCGGGGTGGAGGTTGGGGGGGGTTCCGTGCTGGGGTGGAGGTTGGGGAGGGGGTCCGTGCTGGGGTGGAGGTTGGGGAGGGGGTCCGTGCCGGGGTGGAGGTTGGGGGGGGGGGGGTCCGTGCTGGGGTGGAGGTTGGGGGGGGGGGTCCGTGCTGGGGTGGAGGTTGGGGGTTGGGGAGGGGGTCCGTGCTGGGGTGGAGGTTGGGGGTTGGGGAGGGGGTCCGTGCCGGGGTGGAGGTGGGGGGGGGTCCGTGCTGGGGTGGAGGTTGGGGGGGGTGTCCGTGCTGGGGTGGAGGTTGGGGAGGGGGTCCGTGCTGGGGTCGAGGTTGGGGGTTGGGGAGGGGGTCCGTGCCGGGGTGGAGGTTGGGGGGGGTCCGTGCTGGGGTGGAGGTTGGGGAGGGGGTCCGTGCTGGGGTGGAGGTTGGGGGTTGGGGAGGGGGTCCGTGCCGGGGTGGGTGATGGGAGGGCAAATGAGTTGGTCCACCTGGCCAGGTGCCAGCCTCCAACAGTTGGACCCATGCGGTCCATGCCACCTGGCTGGGGAGAGGAGGGGATATGGGCAATGATGACATGTCGTCGTTCCCCTCCCCCCCACCAGGCCGTCATGTTTTCAGACCATCCAGCGATGTTGGCCGCCGTGATGGCAGCCGCCCATGTCTATGTTGCCCTGGATGAGGAGGAGGAGGAGGAGGAGCGTGCCAGAGAGGCGGCGCAGGCTGCCGCAGAGGGGCAGGCGGCAGCCGCCCAGGCTGGAGGGACACCTGACCGACAGGACGAGGAGGGGGAGGAGGACGTCGCGGCCCCACGGCAACGGAGGCACCCGAGGGCGCCCCGTGTGTACCGGCCCCGGCAGACATACCAGGACCTCACGGACCGGGAATGCAGGAGGAGACTCCGGATGAGCCGGGAAACCGTGGCACACATCTGCCACCTGCTGGCACACCTGTCACCGCGTGGCACTGGCGGGGGACACCCTCTCCCCATGTCCGTCAAGGTTACGGTGGCCCTGAACTTTTATGCAACGGGGTCATTCCAGGCACCGAGTGGGGACCTGTCCGGCATATCGCAGACATCGGTGCATCGGTGCATCCGGGCAGTGACAGATGCCCTTTATGCCATGGCGCACCGCTACATCCGCTTCCCCGTGGACCGGGCCAGCCAAGATGCCCGGGCCGTGGGCTTCTCTGCCGTTGCCGGGTTCCCCATGGTCCAGGGCGCGATCGATGGGATGCACGTCGCCGTGCGGCCACCTGCAGAGAACAGGGCCGTGTTCACTAATAGGAAGGGGACCTATTCAATGAACGTACAGGTGGTCTGCGACCACCGCATGATGATCCTGCACGTCTGCGCCCGTCACCCAGGCAGTGTACACGACTCATTTGTGTTGTCGCGGTCATCCATCCCCGGCATGTACGAGGGACGCCATCCCCGGCTGAGGGGCTGGTTGCTGGGCGACATGGGCTACCCATTGCGATCGTGGCTGATGACGCCTATACGGAGGCCACGCAATGAGGCGGAGAACCGCTACAATGATGCCCATGTAGCGACAAGGGGAGTGATCGAGAGGTGCTTTGGCGTGCTGAATATGCGTTTCAGGTGCCTGGACCTCTCTGGGGGCGCCCTCCAGTATCGGTCAGATAGGGTCGGCCGCATCATTGTGGTGTGCTGCGTCCTGCACAACATAGCCCAGCAGAGGGGCGATGTGCCGCAGGCAGAGGAGGGCGGAGTGGAGGAGCAGCAGGAAGAGGCCCAGTCCTCCCCAGATGAGGGGGATGGGGGCAATGGTCAGGGCAGACGGCGTAGACACAGGCGGGTGGCTGTCCACCGTTACCGGCTGGCCCAGCGGGCACGGGACAGACTGATAGACGCCCGCTTCACTGACTAGATGGGCGTGGGAATCGGGTAGTATGGCCACAGACCGCACACCATGACAACAGCCGACCACCCACACCCCCCACCCATCCACCCACCCAGCACCCTCACCCCCTCCCCAACCCCACACACCCCACCCGCATGCACACCACCCCCCCACCCCCAATTGCCGATCCACCGGCGGCACAACGTGCCGGGCTCACCCAGTTGCGGGTGGACGCGTGTCTATCGCAGGCCATGGAGGATGATGACAACCCGCCTCCGATGAGCTCCTGGCTCTACATCGTTGGACTATGTCTGACCCATGGCCACAGTACCACCATCCACCCGGACCATCCCTGCATGCAGCTGTGACACTGCAGTGCACGGTCCCGTCCTCTGCCCGGGGGATGTTGATGGCGGCCCAGGGGGAAGGGGGCAGACTCACCTGGGGCTGAGGTAAGGTCACCCGTCACACACACACTTGCGCTCAACGTACATGACACGCCCGCACACTTTGGACAGAGCACAAAGGCAGCTTCGGTAGGTGTAACATTGACTTTAATAACCAAAGGAGTTCATGCACGTGCCCTAGCCCCTAAAACTCATCTGTGCCCTGCACCCGTGCCAACTTACTCAGTGTCTAATTGTTTGGCCTTACGGGCCCTTTGACTACGTCTACGTGGTTCCCCAGACGGTACAGCAGAACTGGAGGTGGACTCCTGTGATTCCTGCCCTCTGACACTGGATCCCTTTGGCGGCCGTTTCCTGGGGCGTCCTGGCCTAGATGGGCCAGGCTGCGGCCCGGGCGACTGGGATGGCGAGCTGCCAGCCTGTCCTGCCCGTTGCCCACCCGATGCACCTGGGACGGAAGGGGGGGAGTCCGAGGTGTCGCGGTGTACCGGGACCTCCCCTACAGAGGGAGCCGGGACGGACCACACCACCTCCTCCTCCCTCGGGGTGCCCGATGGCCCCCAGGCCTCGACATGGGTGGGGGATGCGAACGGACTGGCCATCCGACGCGCCCCCGACATCTGGCGCTGCCAGTCCTGGAGGCCCGTGCTGGTATCGACAGGGGTCTGCAGGTTTGCAGCCATGGAGCCCAGGGGGTTGTCGAACCCTGTCTGCGACAGTGCGACGCCAGCTCGCACATGGCCACTGGCGCCGATGCCCTCAGCGATGGCCTGCTGAGACTGGGCCATGGCCTGCTGAGACTGGGCCATGGCCTGCAGAGACTGGGCCATGGCCTGCAGAGACTGGGCTATGGCCTGCTGAGACTGGGCCATGGCCTGCTGAGACTGGGCTATAGCGTTGAGCGCCTCTGCCATCTGGCGCTGGCACTGGCTCATGGCCTCCTGTGAGAGGGCAGCCATTTCCTGGGCCACAGACGCCGCCTGCACGGAAGGCCCCAGGCCTCGCAAACCGTGCCCCATGTCTGACATCGTCGCACCCATTGCCTCCACCGCGGACGCTACCCGTGCGGTGTCAGCCTGGGTGGCACGCATGACCGGGACCACTCCCAGCTCCTGGACGCGGGTGGACTCCTCCACCTGCGACCGCAGCCGCCGCAAGCCACCCGTCACCCTATTCGCTCGTCTCTGTGTCGGTGGTTGCATCGGATCTATGTGGGTGTGGTAACTGCAGGAACCCGGGATCCATCTGGGCGGCAGATGTTCGCTTGGCCTGGGCTGCCCTCCGACCGCCCGGTCCCTCTGCTGCTCCTACCTCCACCTGCTGTACCGGGACGGCTGTGTTGTGCGCGCCAGTGAGTGTACCAGACGCCTCATCACTAAAGTGCCCAACCGTGGTGAGTGTTTCTGCGATGGTGGAGGGTGTTGGTGACAGCAGTGGCGTTGTGTCGTGCTCTTCGTCCCACTCTGAGTCCATGGCACTTTGGGGTGGGGGTTCGTCTCCACCCATCCACTCTGAGTCACTGTCCGGTATTTCGTCTTCCCGGGTAGGGGTGTCCTGGGTAGTGCTGTCCCGGGTAGTGCTGTCCCGGGTAGTGCTGTCCCAGGTAGTGCTGTCCCGGGTAGTGCTGTCCCGGGTAGGGGTGTCCTGGGTAGTGGTGTCCCGGGTAGGGGTGTCCTGGCTCGGATGTGACGGGGGCCTGTGGCTGCCCCACTCATCGCTGGGTGGTCGCTCCCGCACGTGACGGGGGTGTCGTCTCCCTGTTGCTCCAAGTCTCTCCGTCTCCCGTGGTGTGCGAGAGGCATCCTGCGGGCGTCGCATGCTGGAGGGTCCGGGTCTCTCCGTCTCCCGTGGTGTGCGAGGGGCATCCTGCGGGCGTCGCATGCTGGAGGGTCCGGGTCTCTCCGTCTCCCGTGGTCTCCGAGGGGCATCCTGCGGGCGTCGCATGCTGGAGGGTGCCGGTCTCTCCGTCTCCTGTGGTCTCCGAGGGGCATCCTGCGGGCGTCGCATGCTGGAGGGTGCGGGTCTCTCCGTCTCCTGTGGTCTCCGAGGGGCATCCTGCGGGCGTCGCATGCTGGAGGGTGCGGGTCTCTCCGTCTCCTGTGGTCTCCGAGGGGCATCCTGCGGGCGGTCTGCATCTGCGGGGATGGGTGCCTGGACGTTTGGTCCTGCGATACACAATGAAGCATGCATGGTTAGACATCAGGCAGTGATCAGGTGATACGGGGGAGGGGGATATAGGGGAGGGGGATATGGGGACGGGCTGTTGGTGGCTCACTTGCTCGTGGGGCCCCGACCTCTGCATCAGCAACCTCCCGGTCCTCAGGTCCGCCAGCCAGTTCCAGGGCCCTTTCCTCGTGTACGGTCAGTGGCCTCTCACCAGCGGGCCCTCCTCCAGTCCTCACATGCTCCCTATTGTTGTGTGCGCGCTTCTCCTGTGGGGGGGGGGGTGGTGGCAGGGGTAAAAGGCAACAGTGTTAGGCAGGTATATGAATGCACGCCATCGGTTGCGCGTGCATTGCAGAGGTTAAGGTTAGGGCTGGATTCACTTGGGGATATGGGGGATATGGGGGAGGGGGGATATGGGTAGGGGGGGATATGGGGGAGGGGGGATATGGGGGATATGGGGGAGGGGGGATATGGGGGAGGGGGGATATGGGGGAGGGGGGATATGGGGGATATGGGGGAGGGGGGATATGGGGGAGGGGCGATATGGGGGAGGGGGGATATGGGGGAGGGGGGATATGGGGAGGGGGGATATGGGGGATATGGGGGAGGGGGGATATGGGGGATATGGGGGAGGGGGGATATGGGGGAGGGGGGATATGGGGGAGGGGGTATATGGGGGATATGGGGAGGGGGGGATATGGGGGAGGGGGGATATGGGGGATATGGGGGAGGGGGGATATGGGGGAGGGGGGGATTTGGGGGAGGGGGGATATGGGGGAGGGGGGATATGGGGGAGGGGGGATATGGGGGAGGGGGATATGGGGAGGGGGGATATGGGAGAGGGGGCTATGGGGGAGGGGGGATATTGGGGAGGGGGGATATGGGGGATATGGGGGAGGGGGGATATGGGGGAGGGGGGGATATGGGGGATATGGGGGAGGGGGGATATGGGGAGGGGGGATATGGGGGATATGGGGAGGGGGGATATGGGGGAGGGGGGATATGGTGGAGGGGGGATATGGGGGAGGGGGGATATGGGGGATATGGGGGAGGGGGGATATGGGGGATATGGGGGAGCCTCACCCTGTCTGCTCTGACGAGGTCGTTCACCTTCTTGTGGCACTGGGTGCCTGTCCGTGGTGTTAGGGCCACAGCGGTGACGGCCTCTGCCACCTCCCTCCACAGACGCCGGCTGTGGCGTGGGGCAACTCTGCGGCCGTGCCCGGGATACAGGGCGTCCCTCCTCTGCTCCACCGCGTCCAGGAGCGCCTCCACATCGCGTGACTCGAACCTCGGGGCTGAGCGACGGCCAGCCATCAAGTCGGGTGTTGCGGTCGGCTGTACCGGTCGGGTGGGGGGGAGCTGCGCGGCCTTATCAGCCGTCACGCCGTGCAGCGCGTATGACGCTGCACGGCGTGAACCACTGCGCAAGCGCGGATCCCGTTACGTCGCTGCTAGCCCATTTCGGGCCGCAGACTATCGGCCCATTTTTATGACGTGACGCAATTGGGATTTGCGCTGTTTTTTGCGCCGATCGGCGGACTTTCCGCCGATAACGGAGAATTTCGCCCCTCTTCTTTGCTTACTTGGTACTCCTTTTCTCGAGTCATGTCTGGTACACTTGAATCATCATTGATTTCTAGGTGCTCCTGTCTTGGAGTCATTTCAGGTTCATTTGAATCATCTGTGATCTCTTTGTGCTCCTTTTCTGGAGTCAAAATCGTCAGGATTTCTATTGACATGGTCTCTCTGGGCTTCTGATGCTCCTCTTCTGGAGTCAAAATCTCCAATATTTCAATTGACGTGGTCTCTCTGGACTCATGGGTGGCCGTCCTCTGATTATTGAGTGCTTCTGTGCAGTCGAGCTGAGATATGTCAGTCTCGCTGTAATCCAGCACATCCTGTATGGGAATTGTGATTTCTTGTCACTTGTCTCACATTCAGTGGGTAGACATTCAGTGTCGTCTTCTGGTGTCTCAAAGAAACTTGATAAATCTTCATGGTCTTGTACATGCATGGCGTTCGCTATGGAGTGTCTGCTTGCTTCCATTTTTGAGTCTGTCACCAAGCTGTCTGTGGAGGCTTGCGTCACTCTCTTTGTGGAGGCTTGCGTCAGTCTCTTTGTGGAGGCTTGCGTTACTCTCTTTGTGGAGGCTTGTGTCACTCTCTTTGTGGAGGCTTGCGTCGCTCTCTTTGTGGAGACTTGTGTCGCTCTCTTTGTGGAGTCCTTCATCGCTCTCTCTGTGGAGTTTGTCATCACTCTCTCTGTGGAGTCTGTCATCGCTCTCTCTGTGGGGCCCCTCATCGCTCTCTCTGTGGAGTCGTTCTGTGCTCTCTGTGTGGCGTTGTCTTGGTCTTGGGTATTGCTGTCATCCAATGTATCGACGATCTGCCATGGCATCATGGTGTTGGATTCATCTATCATGAGAAGAGTCGTATTGAGCTGTTCAACCGTGTTGCTGATGCTGTGATCAGGATCTCCAAAAAACTCAGCCATGTCTGAGCAGTATTTTGTGTATTGTTCGATAGACAAATCATCGCTTTTTGTTTCGGTGTTGTGATCGTTTTCATCATGTTCAATGAACAAATCATCTTCTTGTGTGGAGGCTGGGACTCTTTGTGGTGCGTGGACCACTCTCTGTTTCTTGGTGTCAGGCCGCAGCATAATCCAGCACTCACGAGTCGGGATGTCATATATGCTGGGCTGAAGATTCCCCATTCCGAAGAAGTAATGGTCGGGGTCTTCATGGTACAACACCTCTCGTTGCGGTTCGGATTTGGTACTGGGGTAGCCATCTCCCAAGATGAAATCTTCATCTGTACCGTAGTCTACAAGGACCATATCATCTTCTAGGGCGGTGCTAACTGCTTGTTCCAGGGTGGTGTGAAAGTTATTTTTAACTGCTGGTGTAAGTTTGGGCATTGTTCTGTCTTTTAAGGCAAGAAAATTGGGTGTTGCAGCTTTAAATTTATTTTTGTTAATTTTTGTGCATTTCCCTTTTAAGTGGGTGTGGTCCTGGTCATCTGACATCATGACGCTAGTGATGTAATGTGCCGGACTCGATTGCGCATGCACAATTCGAGTTTCCTTTACTATGTGCTCTTGGCACAACTGCGCATGTGCGGCTCCTTCCTCAAGATGGCTGCCGGTCAGAACTTCCTTCAATCCTGTCTCTGCCTCGTGGTAAGTTTTGGCGCCGTTTTTTCCGATTTTCTTTTCTAGACACTGATTCTGTGTTTGTAAAGACTGACAGTATTGATTTTGTTTTTGCTCATAAGCAAGGCATTTTTATATAGCGATTTCTAGAGTTAGATGCTTATTTTGTAACAGTTCGTCCCTCAAATATTTATCAAATAGTCCAGAAATTAATTGATGCTTTATCACAGTGTCTCTGAAATCAGCATAATCACAGCCTTGTGGTATTAACGGGATTTGTAATAAAATCAGTGATGGGCCCTCCGTTTCTCTGACAAGGGTTAAATCTTTCCAACAGCCTGACTGTTACAGCGTTTAGCAAATTTTTTGTGTCCAACTTCTAATTTGTCTTCATCTTCTAAGTAATTAAAGCAATTATAGATTTCTCTAGCTCCAGGCCCTCCTGTTGAGAGGAGTAGGGCTATTTTCGTTGCATCAGAGGCAGTGCTTAAATCATTAGCTGTGATAAATATTTGGAACATCTGTTCAGCATTTTCCAGCTATAACTTAAATTACCGGTTGTTTCCAGCCGCCATGGAGTTCCAACAAGATCCATCGAGTCAGTTCGTCATCGAGGATCCATTTGCTGCGAAGTCTTCCACAGTCGAATATCCGGTTTAAGTTTTTCTTCTCTTGCTGATGTCTAGCTTGATGTGTTGGGTGTTCTGGATCATAAACAGGTCACCAACACTGGAAGTGGTGCAACTCTATTTTATTATAAGGTTAACTATATTAACATACTTGAACTGTGGGTAAATGCAATACCAGCTTTAACTGTTGACTCTTGCCTAGTCCTAACCAGGTGATGCACTCAGCACATTGTGAATGTCTGTGTTGCAGGCTGTGAGCGCTGTGCTCTGAGCTGGCTGATACTAGAAAGAGCGGGAACTCTCCCGTCCCCTGTCTTTATAGTGCGTGTGCTCTCACTGGTGATTGGCTGCGGTGTTGTGTATGCTGATTGGTCCCACTGCATATCCATCAGTGTGTGTGTGTGTCTGCACCATGATATACTGGTGTATATTATGACATCCCCCCTTTTATATAAAGAATATGTGCCTGCGTGACAATAAATATTGTGCAGTGAATGTACCTGACCATGTGTGTGCGTGTTATTTACATGACTATGTACATGAGGCTAATCTATTTACACGGGAAGGTGCCTGGTGCAGAGAAATAGGGTGTCACACCAACAACGAAATGAACATTATATACAAACTACTGGAACGATGAAACAGGATAACAGAACAGATCAAAGAGTCCAACATCGTAAAACTCATAAGTCAAGTCGATGAGGTGGGCGACGAATTCTGTTTGACCGCCTCAAGGGTGGGTCAGGAGCCACCAGCTGAGGAACGGGCTGGGCCACAGCAGAATGAGGAGGATACAGAGTATTCGGAATCTCCACATAGACCAGGTTGGGGACAACAGGAGGGCGTGGCACCGGCGGAGGATCACAAGCGAGCGTGGAACGAGACCAAGGGCACGCCGATTGCGGCGGCGAATGGAACCATCTGGCAGATGAACCAGGAACGAGCGGGGAGACACCTGCTGAAGAACCACAGCAGTTGCAGACCAGCCACCCTCCGGAAGATGGATGCGGACGTTGTCATCCGGCGCCAGAGCAGCGAGATCAGTTGCCCGAGCATCATGCGCCGCCTTGTGTTGTGCACAAGACTGTTGCATCCGCTAATGGACCGGAACGTGGTCGAGGTCTGGGACGTGAATGGACGGCACTGTGGTCCTGACGGTGCGACCCATGAGCAGCTGGGCTGGCGACAGGCCCGTGGAGAGTGGGGCCGAACAATAGGCCAGCAAGGCGAGGTAGAAGTCGGATCCTGCATCGGCAGCCTTGCAGAGGAGCCGTTTGACGATGTGGATGCCCTTTTCCGCTTTGCCATTGGATTGGGGGTGCAGGGGACTGGATGTCACATGCACAAAGTAGTACCTGCTGGCAAAGTTGGACCATTCCTGGCTCGCGAAGCAGGGGCCATTGTCCGACATCACAGTGAGTGGGATACCGTGACGAGCAAAGGTCTCCTTGCAGGCACGGATGACCGCCGATGATGTGATGTCGTGCAGGCATACGACCTCCGGGTAGTTCGACAAATAGTCTACAATCAGAACATAGTCCCTGCCGAGCGCATGGAACAGGTCAACGCCTACCTTAGACCAAGGGGACGTGACTCTCAACGGTAGACCTCAAATCCACCTACCATCAGCTCCCCATTTGTAAATCAGACTGTCCATACACTGCTTTCGAGGCGGACGGTCGTCTCTATCACTTCCTCAGGGTTCCCTTTGGCGTCACTAACGCGGTCTTGGTCTTCCAAAGGGAGATGGACCGAATGGTCGACCGGTACGGTTTGCGAGCCAACTTCCCGTACCTGGACAACATCACGATCTGCGGCATGACCAGCAGGACCACGATGCCATCTTCACCAAATTTCTCCACATTGCCACGCTCCTCAACCTCACCTACACCAAGGAGAAGTGCGTGTTTAGCACGACCCGCTTAGCCATACTCGGCTATGTGGTCCAGAACGGAGTTCTGCGGCCTGATCCCGACCGCATGCGCCCCCTCATGGAGCTTCCCCTCCCCCACTGCGCCAAGGCCCTCAAACGCTGCCTGGGGTTCTTCTCGTACTACGCCCAGTGGGTCCCACACTATGCGGACAAGGCCCGCCCGCTCATACAGTCCACCCATTTCCCCCTGACGGACGAGGCACAGCAGGCCTTCGCCCGTATCAGAGCCGATATCGCCAAGGCTGGGATGTATGCAGTAGACAAGACGCTGCCCTTTCAAGTAGAGAGCGACGCATCAGACGTCGCCCTAGCCGCCACCCTCAATCAGGCAGGCAGACCCGTGGCATTCTTTTCCCGCACCCTTCATGCCACAGAAATTCGGCACCCATCCGTCGAAAAAGAGGCCCAAGCCATTGTGGAAGCTGTGCGGCATTGGGGGCATTACGTGGCTGGCAGGAGATTCACTCTCCTCACTGACCAATGGTCGGTAACCTTCATGTTCAATTACACATAGCGGGGTTGTGGTTAACCACTGTGTTCTGATATTAGAGGTTGTACGATAGAACCTGCACTACAGGTTCACCTGTGGCCCCTGCATGCTAGCTCCGCCCAGGAGGCGGGTTATAAATATGCGTGGCCTCCAGCTCGCAGCCATTTTGCCAGCTGCTGGCTCATAGAAGGGGCCATGCGCGACCTCGCAGAGACTAAAACACTAGCGCTCTCCATGACGGTCGCCCTGCACAATGTACAGTCCTACGTCCCCAACCGCACGGCCCACTCCTCCTACGCTTCATGGGCCCCACACGCAGCCGCCCCAGCGGGGGCGCTACCCACCCAATACGCCTGTGCTACGCACCAGCCAGTGATCTCCGGGGGGGCCCCGATGCTATTTTTGCGGCCAGCAAAAACACCCCTGCCAATGCTGCCCGGCCCGCGCGTCCCTTTGGAATGCCTGCGGGAAGAAGGGCTACTTCGCTGCGGAGTGCCAGGCCCGCTCAGCGGCTGCTGTGACCACCCGGTCACGGACAATGGGCGCCGGCATCCTCCTCTCCTCCCCAGGCCATGTGCGGCCAGTGGGCGCCGCCATCTTCTCCCCCGCACAACACGTGCGTTTCATAGGCGCCGCCATCTTGCTCCACCCCCGCAACGTGCTTTCCATGGGCGCCGCCATTTTGTAATCCCCAGGATCTCCGGGCGCCGCCACCTCGTCCACCCCGCAGCTCATGGACACCAACGGTGTTCCAGGACCTCAACTCAACGACCGCCTCACTACCCGACGATCAACCACGGCTCGCCTCCATGGCAATCGACCAGTCCCGACCACATAATCTGACCAATGCATCCACCAGCGTGAAAGTCAACGGCCATGTGACCTCCTGCCTACTGGACTCCGGGAGCACCGAGAGCTTTGTACACCCAAATATGGTAAGGCTCTGCTCCCTTAAGGCACACCCTACCAATCAAAGTATCTCCCTGGCCTCCGGATCCCATCGCGTAGCGATCCGGGGGTATTGCACGGTCACACTCACAGTCCAAGGCATCGAGTTCCATGGCTTTCACCTCTATGTGCTCCCTAACATCTGCGCTGTACTTATCCTCGGCCTGGACTTCCAGTGCAACCTCCAGAGCCTGACCCTTAAATTCGGCGGACCCTTACCACCCCTCACTGTGTGCGGCCTCGTGACCCTAAAGGTCGATCCTCATTCCCTCTTTGCCAATCTAACTCCAGATTGCAAACCCGTTGCCACCAGGAGCAGATGGTACAGCACCAAGGACAAGGCCTTCATCAGTTCCGAGGTCCAGCGGTTGCTTCAGGAGGGCGTCATCGAAGCCAGCAACAGCCCCTGGAGAGCTCAAGTGGTAGTGGTTAAGTCTGGGGAGAAAAACCGAATGGGCGTGGACTACAGCCAGACCATCAACAGGTACATGCAGCTCGTCGCGTACCCCCTCCCACGCAGATCTGACATGGTTAACCAGATTGCACAGAACCGGGTCTTCTCAACGGTGGACCTGAAATCTGCTTACCACCAGCTCCCCATCCGTAAATCGGACCGGCCATACACCGCTTTTGAGGCAGGCGGCCGTCTATATCACTTCCTTAGGGTCCCCTTCGGCGTCACCAACGGGGCTTCGGTCTTCCAAAGGGAGATGGACCGAATGGTCGACTGGTACGGCTTGCAGGTCACATTTCCGTACCTAGACAATGTGACCATCTGCGGCCATGATCAGCAGGACCACGACGCCAACCTCGCTATATATCTCTGCACTGCCACTCTCCTCAACCTCACGTATAACAAGGAGGAGTGTGTGTTCCGCACAAGCCGCTTAGCCATCCTCGGCTACGTGGTTCAGAACGGGGTTCTGGGGCCCGATCCCGACCGCATGCGTCCCCTCATGGAGGTTCCCCTCCCCCACTGCCCCAAGGCCCTCAAACCTTGCCTGGGGTTCTTCTCATATTACGCGCAGTGAGTCCCAAACTATGCGGACAAGGCCCGCCCACTCATACAGTCCACTCATTTCCCCCTGACGGCCGAGGCCCAACAGGCTTTCGCCCGGATCAGAGCTGATATTGCCAAAGCTGGAATGCACGCTTTCCAAAACACTTCCTTTCCAAGTAGAAAGTGACGTATCGGACGTCGCCCTTGCCGCCACCCTCAACCAGGCAGGCAGGTCTTTTCCCACACCCTCCATGCCTCTGAAATTCGGCACACATCCGTTGAAAAAGAGGCCCAGGCTATTGTTGAGGCTGTGCGACATTGGAGGCATTAACTGGCCGGCAGGAGATTCACCCCCCTCACTGACCAACGGTCGGTAGCCTTCATGTTCAACAACACACAGCGGGGCAAGATCAAAAATGATAAAATCTTGCGGTGGAGAATCAAGCTCTCCACCTATAATTACGAGATTAAGTATCGCCCTGGCAAACTCAACGAGCCTGCAGACGCCCTATGCCGAGGTACATGTGCCAGCGCACAAGTCGACCGACTCCGGACCCTGCACGACAGCCTTTGTCATCCTGGGGTCATTTGGTTGCACCATTTCATTAAGGCACGAAATTTCCCCTACTCCGTCGAGGAAGTAAGGACAATCATCAAGGGCCGCACGGTAGCATTGTGGATAGCACGATTCCTTCACAGCTCCAGGGTCCCAGGTTCGATTCCGGCTTGGGTCACTGTCTGTGTGGAGTCTGCACATCCTCCCCGTGTGTGCTTGGGTTTCCTCCGGGTGCTCCGGTTTCCTCCCACAGTCCAAAGATGTGCAGGTTAGGTGGATTGGCCATGATAAATTGCCCTTAGTGACCAAAATTGCCCTTAGTGTTGGGTGGGGTTACTGGGTTATGGGGATAGGGTGGAGGTGTTGACCTTGGGTAGGGTGCTCTTTCCAAGAGCCGGTGCAGACTCGATGGGCCGAATGGCCTCGTTCTGCACTGTAAATTCTATGATAACTATGACTGCCAGGTCTGTGCGGAGTGCAAGCCGCACTTCTACCAGCAGGACCGCGCGCGCCTGGTGAAGGCCTCCCGCCCCTTTGAACGCCTCAGCGTGGATTTCAAAGGCCCCCTCCCCTCCTCCGATCGACACACATATTTCCTCAGTGTGATCGATGAATACTCCGGGTTTCCCTTCGACACCCATGCCCCGACATGACGTCTGTCACCGTCATTAAAGCCCTTAATTCTATCTTCACTCTGTTCGGCTTCCCCGTGTCCTTCACAGTGACAGGGGATCCTCATTCATGAGTGATGAGCTACGTCAGTTCCTGCTCAGCAGGGGTATCGCCTCCAGCAGAATGACGAGCTACAAGCCGCGGGGAAACGGACAGGTAGAAAGGGAGAATGGGATGGTATGGAGGGCTGTCCAGCTGGCCCTGCGGTCCAGAAATCTCCCCGCCTCCCGCTGGCAAGATGTCCTCCCTGATGCACTACATTCAATTCGCTCATTACTCTGCACTGCTACTAACAGTACACCACATGAACGTCTTTTTACCTTCCCCAGGAAGTCCACATCTGGGGTATCGCTCCCAACTTGGCTCACAGCTCCGGGAACCGTGCTTCTCCGTAAACATGTGCGGCTCCACAAGGCGGATCCATTGGTGGAAAGGGTGCACCTGCTCCACGCAAACCCACAGTACGCCTACGTGGCGTTTCCCGGCGGCCGCCAGGATACCGTCTCCCTCAGTGACCTGGCACCAGCAGGTTCTACCCCCACACTACCCCCGGCGGAGGCCAGCGCCACCCTCCCCGCCGCCCCCATCACCCCTCCTAGGACCGTCCGTCCTCCCTCTGCCCACCCCCATTGATGAAGAGGATTTTGGCACACTCCCGGAGTCAACTTCGACCACAACAGCGCCACCATCGCCGTCACCACTTTGTCGATCTCAAAGGACCATCAAGGCACCGGACCGGCTGAATCTCTGACCGGCCCGCCGGAGGACCAGAGACATTTTCTTACTGCTCTGTAAATATTAAAAATTTGCTAGTTGCATGTAGTTGTCCCCCACCCCCGCCGGACTCAATTTTAACAGGTGGTGAATGTGGTAAACCACTGTGTTCTGATATTAGAGGTTGTAGGTAGAACCTGCACTACAGGTTCACCTGTGGCCCCTGCATGCTAGCTCCGCCCAGGAGGCGGGGTATAAATATGCGTGACTTCCAGCTCGCAGCCATTTCGCCAGCTGCTGTGGGAGGCCACACATCTGAAACTAATAAAGCCTCAGTTTGGATTCAACTTCGTCTCCAGTCAATTTGATTGTGCCTCAGGGGTAAGATCAAAAACGATAACATTTTGCGGTGGAGGATTGAGCTCTCCACCAATAATTACGAGATTTTGTATCGCCCCGGCAAACTCAACGAGTCCCCAGACATCCTATCCCGAGGTACATGTGCCAGTGCACAAATAGACCGACTCCAGACCCTGCGCGCCAGTCTTTGTCACCCGGGAGTCACAGGGTTGTACCATTTCATAAAGGCCCGCAATCTGCCCTACTCCGTCGAGGAAGTACGGACAATCACCAGGGACTGCCAGGTCTGTGCGGATTGCAACTTTGCGGAGTGCGCACTTCTACCGGCCGGACCGTGTGCGCCTGGTGAAGGTCTCCCGCCCTTTTGTACGCCTCAGCGTGGATTTCAAAGGGCCCCTCACCTCCACCAACTGAAACAAGTATATTTTCAGTGTGGTCGATGAATATTCCAAGTTCCCCTTCGCCATCCCATGCCTCAGGAGGAATATACACAAACCCCCAGCAGTGCCCTGCTCAGGAGGAATATACACAAACCCCCAGCAGCTCCCCTGCTCAGGAGGAATATACACAAACCCCCAGCAGTGCCCTGCTCAGGAGGAATATACACAAACCCCCAGCAGCTCCCCTGCTCAGGAGGAATATACACAAACCCCCAGCAGCTCCCCTGCTCAGGAGGAATATACACAAACCCCCAGCAGCTCACCTGCTCAGGAGGAATAAACACAAACCCCCAGCAGCTCCCCTGCTCAGGAGGAATATACACAAACCCCCAGCAGCTCCCCTGCTCCGGAGGAATAAACACAAACCCCCAGCAGCTCCCCTGCTCAGGAGGAATATACACAAACCCCCAGCAGCTCCCCTGCTCAGGAGGAATATACACAAACCCCCAGCAGCTCCCTTGCTCAGGAGGAATATACACAAACCCCCAGCAGCTCCCCTGCTCAGGAGGAATCTACACAAACCCCCAGCAGCTCCCCTGCTCAGGAGGAATATACACAAACCCCCAGCAACTCCCCTGCTCCGGAGGGACGGACACAAACCCCCAGCAGCTCCCCTGCTCAGGAGGAATATACACAAACCCCCAGCAACTCCCCTGCTCCGGAGGGATATACACAAACCCCCAGCAATTCCCCTGCTCAGGAGGAATAGACACAAACCCCCCGGAAGTGCCCTGCTCCGGAGGGATATACACAAACCCCCAGCAATTCCCCTGCTCAGGAGGGACGGACACAAACCTAAAACTAATTGGTGTTCCTGAACTTTACACAGCAGCTTCCAATCATGGGCTGGATTCTCCGAGCCTCCACGCTGAAATCGCCATCGGCATGGCGGCAGAGAATGGGCATTGATGCCAAAATCCGCGGAACACCGCTCCTGCTATTCTCTGGGAGAATCGCCGCGAATTGCGTGTGAGTGGTCTACGCGGAGAATTGCCTAATCAGAGGCGATTCTCCGAGGACAACTAGCCGAGTTCCCAACTGCGTGGTTCTAACCACGTTTTGCTTGTCGGGAACGGCCGGAGGCGGCTGCGGTCTCAGTCCGAGGCCGCCCTGGTGGGGGCTGGGGAATCCATCACCAGGGGGGGCCTCACAGATGGCCAGGCAAGTGATCGGGTGGCACCGATCCGCAGCGCGATCTCTGTGGGACCTACATTCACGGTGCCAGTCCGCGGGCTGACTCCACCATGTCCCACGCGAGGCCACCGCAGGTAGCCACCGTACGCATGCGCGGACTTCCGACCGGAAATGCAGGGCCCCGTATTTCGCAGCCAGAGCTGCGAGAAGCACTCCGGGGCCCTGCTAGCCCCCTGAAAATTGGAGAATCACTCTGGACTTTCTTAAGGAAAGTCCAGAATGAAACGCCCGCGTTTTGACGCTGGCATGTGGACATAGCCCCATTATTGGAGAATCCCGCCCCGTGTTACTGAGACAACAACAATATCAACCTGAGGTCCAAATATCCTGCCAATCAGTGAGGCGAGCTTAATTGATTGTAATTTTGATATAATTTTTAATTCGAACTTGATAAATGGGATTAGAATACTTAGGTGGAACGATATAGAACATAGAACATTACAGCGCAGTACAGGCCCTTCGGCCCTTGATGTTGCGCCGACCTGTGAAACCACTCTAAAGCCCATCTACACTATTCCCTTATTGTCCATATATCTATCCAATGACAATTTGAATGCCCTTAGTGTTAGCGAGTCCACTACCGTTGCAGGCAGGGCATTCCACGCCCTTACTACTCTCTGAGTAAAGAACCTACCTCTGACATCTGTCTTATATCTATCTCCCCTCAATTTAAAGGTATGCCCCCTTGTGCTAGACATCACCATCCGAGGAAAAAGGCTCTCACTGTCCACCCTATCCAATCCTCTGATCATCTTGTATGCCTCAATTAAGTCACCTCTTAACCTTCTTCTCTCTAACGAAAACAGTCTCACATCCCTCAGCCTTTCCTCATAAGGTCTTCCCTCCATACCAGGCAACATTCTGGTAAACCTCCTCTGCACCCTTTCCAATGCTTCCACATCCTTCCTATAATGCGGCGACCAGAATTGCACGCAATACTCCAAATGCGGCCGCACCAGAGTTTTGTACAGCTGCAACGTGACCTCATGGCTCCAAAACTCAATCCCTCTACCAATAAAAGCTAACACACCGTACGCCTTCTTAACAACCATCTCAACCTGGGTGGCAACTTTCAGGGATCTATGTACATGGACACCGAGATCTCTCTGCTCATGCACACTGCCAAGAATCTTACCATTAGCCCAGTACTCTGTCTTCCTGTTATTCCTTCCAAAATGAATCACCTCACACTTTTCTGCATTAAACTCCATTTGTCACCTCTCAACCCAGCTCTGCAGCTTATCCATATCCCTCTGTAACTTGTAACATCCTTCTGCACTGTCCACAACTCCACCAACTTTAGTGTCATCTGCAAATTTACTCACCCATCCTTCTACGCCCTCCTCCAGGTCATTTATAAAAATGACAAACAGCAGTGGCCCCAAAACAGATCCTTGTGGTACAGCACTAGTAACTGAACTCCAGTCTGAACATTTCCCATCAACCACCACCCTTTGTCTTCTTCCAGCTAGCCAATTTCTGATCCAAACTGCTAAATTACCCTGAATCCCCTGCCTCCGTATTTTCTGCAGTAGGGAACCTTATCAAACGCTTTACTGAAATCCATATACACCACATCAACTGCTTTACCCTCATCCACCTGTTTTGTCACCTTCTCAAAGAACTCAATAAGGTTTGTGAGGCACGACCTACCCTTCACAAAACCGTGTTGACTATCTCTAATCAAATTATTCCTTTCCAGATGATTATACATCCTATCTTTTATAAACTTTCCAAGATTTTGCCCACAACAGAAGTAAGTCTATAGTTACCGGGGTTGTCTCTACTCCCCTTCTTGAACAAGGGGACAACATTTGCTATCCTCCTGTCTTCTGGCACTATTCCTGTAGACAAAGATGACTTAAAGATCAAAGCCAAAGGCTCAGCAATTTCCTACCTAGCTTCCCAGAGAATCTTAGGATAAATCCTATCTGGCCCAGGGGACTTATCTATTTTCACACTTTCCAGAATTGCTCACACCTCCTCCTTATGAACCTCAAGCCCTTCTAGTCTAGTAGCCTGAATCTCAGTATTCCCCTCGACATCACTGTCGTTTTCCTGTGTGAAAACTGATGAAAAATATTCATTTAGCACCTCTCCTATCTTCTTGGACTCCAAGCACAGCTTCCCGCTACTGTCCTTGACTGGCCCTATTCTTATCCTAGTCATTTGTTTATTCCTGACATATCGATAGAAAGCTTTAGGGTTATCCTTGATCCTACCTGCCAAAGACTTCTCATGTCCCCTCCTGGCTCTTCTTAGCTCTCTCTTTAGGTCCTTCCGAGCTAACTTGTAACTCTCGAGCGCCCTAACTGAACCTTCATGTCTCATCTTTACATAAACCTCCTTCTTCCTCTTGACAAGTGTTTTGACTGCTTTAGTAAACCACGGTTCCCTCACTCGACCACTTCCTCCCTGCCTGACAGGTACATACTTATCAAGGACACGCAGTAGCTGTTCCTTGAACAAGCTCCACATTTCCATTGTGCCCATCCCCGGCAGTTTTCCTCTCCATCCGATGCATCCTAAGTCTTGCCTCATCGCATCATATTTGCCTTTCCCCCAGATATAACTCTTGCCCTGCGGTATATACCTATCCCTTTCCATCACTAAAGTAAACGTAATCGAATTGTGGTCACTATCACCAAAGTGCTCACCTACCTCCAAATCTAACACCTGTCCTGGTTCATTACCCAGTATCAAATCCAATATGGCCTCGCCTCTCGTTGGCCTATCTACATACTGTGTCAGGAAATCCTCCTGCACACATTGGACAAAACAGACCCATCTAAAGTACTCGAACTATAGCATTTCCAGTCAATATTTGGAAAGTAAAAGTCCCCCATAACAACTACCCTGTTGCTTTCGCTCCTATCCAGAATCATCTTTGTAATCCTTTCCTCTATATCTCTGGAACTTTTCGGAGGCCTATAGAAAACCCCTAACAGGGTGACCTCTCCTTTCCTGTTTCTAACCTCAGCCCATACTACCTCAGTAGACGAGTCCTCATCAAACGTCCTTTCTGCCACCGTAATACTGTCCTTGACAAACAATGCCACCACTCCCCCTCTTTTACCACCTTCCCTGAGCTTACTGAAGTAGCTAACCCCCGGCACCTGCAACAACCATTCCTGTCCCTGATCTATCCATGTCTCCGAAATGGCCACAACATCGAAGTCCCAGGTACCAACCCATGCCGCAAGTTCACCCACCTTATTCCGGATGCTCCTGGCATTGAAGAAGACACACTTTAAACCACCTTCCTGCCTGCCGGTACACTCCTGCAACTTTGAAACCTTACTCATGACCTCACTACTGTCAACCTCCTGTATACTGGAGCTACAATTCAGGTTTCCAAGCCCCTGCTGTACTAGTTTAAACCCTCCCGAAGAGCATTAGCAAATTTCCCCCCCAGGATATTTGTACCCCTCTGGTCCAGGTGTAGACCATCCCGTTTGTAGAGGTCCCACCGACCCCAGAATGAGCCCCATTTATACAGAAATCTGAAACCCTCCCTCCTGCACCATCCCTGTCGACACGTGTTCAACTCCTCTCTCTCCCTATTCCTCGTCTCGCTATCACATGGCACGGGTAACAACCCAGAGATAATAACTCTGTTTGTCCTAGATCTAAGTTTCCACCCTAACTCCCTGAATTCCTGCCTTACATCCCTATCCCTTTTCCTACCTATGTCGTTGGTACCTATGTGGACCACGACTTGGGGCTGCTCCCCCTCCCCCTTAAGGATCCCGAAAACACGATCCGAGACATCACGCACCCTGGCACCTGGGAGGCAACACACCAACCGCGAGTCTCTCTCGTTCCCACAGAATCTCCTATCTAACCCCTAACTATGGAGTCTCCAATGATTAATGCTCTACTCCTCTCCCCCCTTCCCTTCTGAGCAACAGGGACAGACTCCGTGCCAGAGACCTGTACCCCATGGTTTACCTCTGGTAAGTCCCCCCCCCCCCAACAGTATCCAAAGCGGTATACTTGTTACTAAGGGGAACGACCGCAGGGGATCCCTGTACTGACTGCTTTCTCCGAGCCCCTCTCACCGTCACCCATCTATCTTTATTCTTCGGAGTAACTACATCCCTGAAGCTTCTATCTATGACCGCCTCTGCCTCCCGAATGATCCGAAGTTCATCCAGCTCCAGCTCCAATTCCCTAATGTGGTTTCTGAGGAGCTGGAGATGGGTGCACTTCCCACAGATGAAATCAGCAGGGACACTGACGGCGTCCCTCACCTCAAATATTCTGCAGGAGGAACATTGCACTACCTTCCCTGCCATCCCCTGTAGATAAAAAAAGAAAAAGAAAGAAAGAGCTTACCTGTTATTCACTCCCCTTCTCAGCAAGCACTCACTCAGCAACCTCTGCACGATAACACCAGCCAATGAACTTATTGTTTTGCTGTGATGTCACTCCTGAATTGTTTTTTAATTTCAGCCTGCTGTCCAAAGGTGTCCCTCTCAACTCCCGCGCTTTTTAAATCTCCGCTCTGACTCTCAGCTCCTGCTCTTTTTAAATCTCCGCGACTCTCAGTTCCCGCTCTTTTTAAATCTCCCGATGGGCCGTTTATGTACTGTACACACTAAACCCAAATACACTCCAGAGAAAACCCAGATATACCCAGAGTAAACCCAAATATACACAGAGTAAACAAAATTTACCCAGAGTAAACACAAATAAACACAGAGTAAACCTAAATATACACAGAGTAAACCCAAATGTACCCAGAGTAAACCTAAATATACACTAAGTAAACACAAATATACACAGTTTAAACCCAAATATACACAGAGTAAACCTAAATATATACAGAGTAAACCCAAATATACACAGCGTAAACCCAAATATACACAGAGTAAACCCAAATACACCCAGAAGGAATTGGTAGATGTTGAGCCTGGAGAAGGGTGTGTAGATAGCCTGGGTCATATTGAGATCAAAAAAGACGAGGTGTTGGGCGTCTTAAAAAATATTAAGGTAGATAAGTCCCCAGGGCCTGATAGGATCTACCCCAGAATACTGAAGGAGGCTGGCGAGGAAATTGCTAAGGCCTTGACAGAAATCTTTGGATCCTCACTGTCTTCAGGTGATGTCCCGGAGGACTGGAGAATAGCCAATGTTGTTCCTCTGTTTAAGAAGGGCAGCAAGGATAATCCAGGGAATTACAGGCCGGTGAGTATTACTTCAGTGGTAGGGAAATTACTGGAGAGAATTCTTCGAGACAGGATCTACTCCCATTTGGAAGCAAATGGACGTATTAGTGAGAGGCAGCATGGTTCTGTGAAGGGGAGGTCATGTCTCACTAACTTGATAGAGTTTTTCGAGGAGGTCACAAAGATGATTGATGCAGGTATGGCAGTGGATGTTGTCTATCTGGACTTCAGTAAGGCCTTTGACAAGGTCCCCCATGGTAGACTAGTACAAAAGGTGAAGTCACACGGGATCAGGGGTGAGCTGGCAAGGTGGATACAGAACTGGCTAGGTCACAGAAGGCAGAGAGTAGCAATGGAAGGATGCTTTTCTAATTGGAGGGCTGTGACCAGTGGTGTTCCGCAGGGATCAGTGCTGGGACCTTTGCTCTTTGTAGTATATATAAATGATTTGGAGGAAAATGTAACTGGTCTGATTAGTAAGTTTGCAGACGACACAAAGGTTAGTGGAATTGCGGATAGCGATGAGGACTGTCAGAGGATACAGCAGGATTTAGATTGTTTGGAGACTTGGGAGGAGAGATGGCAGATGTGGTTTAATCCGGACAAATGTGAGGTAATGCATTTTGGAAGGTCTAATGCAGGTAGGGAATATACAGTGAATGGTAGAACCCCCAAGAGTATTGAAAGTCAGAGAGATCTAGGAGTACAGGTCCACAGGTCACTGAAAGGGGCAACACAGGTGGAGAAGGGAGTCACGAAGGCATAGGGCATGCTTGCCTTCATTGGCCGGGGCATTGAGTATAAGAATTGGCAAGTCATGTTGCAGCTGTATAGAACCTTAGTTAGGCCACACTTGGAGTATAGTGTTCAATTCTGGTCGCCACACTACCAGAAGGATGTGGAGGCTTTAGAGAGGGTGCAGAAGAGATTTACCAGAATGTTGCCTGGTATGGAGGGCATTAGCTATGAGGAGCGGTTGAACAAACTTGGTTTGTTCTCACTGGAACGAAGGGAGGTTGAGGGGCGACCTGATAGAGGTCTACAAAATTATGAGGGGCATAGACAGAGTGGAAAGTCAGAGGCTTTTCCCCAGGGTAGAGGGGTCAACTACGAGGGCGCATAGGTTTATTGTGAGAGGGGCAAGGTTTAGTGTAGAGGTACGAGGCAAGTTTTTTACACCGAGGGTAGTAGGTGCCTGGAACTCGCTACTGGAGGAGGTGGTGGAAGCAGGGAGGATAGTGACATTTAAGGGGCATCTTGACAAATACATGATTAGGATGGGAATAGAGGGATACGGACCCAGGAAGTGTAGAAGATTGTAATTTAGTCGGGCAGCATGGTCGACACGGGCTTGGAGGGCCGAAGGGACCGTTCCTGTGCTGTACATTTCTTTGTTCTTTGTTCAGAATAAACCCAGATATACACAGAGTGAACCCAAATACATCCCGGAGTAAACCCAAATATACCCAGAGTAAACACAAGTACACCCAGAGTAAACCCAGATATACACAGAGTGAACCCAAATACATCCCGGAGTAAACCCAAATATACCCAGAGTAAACACAAGTACACCCAGAGTAAACCCAGATATACACAGAGTAAACCCAAATGTACGCAGAGTAAACACAAATATACACTGAGTAAACCCAAATATACCCAGAGTAAACCCAGATATACACAGAGTAAACCCAGATATACACAGAGTAAACCCAGATATACACAGAGTAAACCCAAATATACACAGAGTAAACCCAAATATACACTGAGTAAACCCAAATATACCCAGAGTAAACCCAGATATACACAGAGTAAACCCAAATACATCCCTGAGTAAACCCAAATATACCCAGAGTAAACCCAAATATACACAGAGTAAACCCAAATATACACTGAGTAAACCCAAGTACACCCAGAGTAAACCCAGATATACACAGAGTAAACCCAAGTACACCCAGAGTAAACCCAGATATACACAGAGTAAACCCTAATACACCCAGAGTAAACACAAATATACCCAGAGTAAACCCAGATATACACAGAGTAAACCCAAATATACACAGAGTAAACCCAAGTACACCCAGAGTAAACCCAAATACACCCCGGAGTAAACCCAAATATACACAAAGTAAACCCAAATATACCCAGAGTAAACCCAAATATACACAGAGTAAATCCAAATATACACAGAGTAAACACAAATACACCCAGTGTAAACCCAGATATACACAGAGTAAACCCAGATATACCCAGAGTAAACCCAGATATACACAGAGTAAACCCAGATATACCCAGAGTAAATCCAAATATACACAGAGTAAACCCAAATATACCCAGAGTAAATCCAAATATACACAGAGTAAACACAAATACACCCAGTGTAAACCCAGATATACACAGAGTAAACCCAGATATACCCAGAGTAAAGCCAGATATACACAGAGTAAAGCCAGATCATAGATTATCATAGAATTTACAGTGCAGAAGGAAGCCATTCGGCCCATCGAGTCTGCACCGGCACTTGGAAAGAGCACCCTACCCAAGGTCAACACCTCCACCCTATCCCCATAACCCAGTAACCCCACACAACATTAAGGGCAATTTTGGACACTAAGGTCAATTTATCATGGCCAATCCACCCAACCTGCACATCTTTGGACTGTGGAAGGAAAGCGGAGCACCCAGAGGAAACCCACGCACACACGGGGAATACGTGCAGACTCCGCACAGACAGTGACCCAAGCCAGAATTGAACCTGGGAATTGTGCTACCCACAATGCTACCGTACTGCACTTGATATACTCAGAGTAAACCCACATATACACAGAGTAAACCCAAATAGACCCAGAGTAAATCAAACATACCCAGAGTAAACTCAAAAAAACCCATAGTAAACCCAGGTATACTCAGAGTAACCCTGATATACACAGAGTAAACCCATATACACCCCGGAGTAAACCCAAATATACCCAGAGTAAACCCAAATATACCCAGAGTAAACACAGATATACTCAGAGTAAACACAGATATACTCAGAGTAAACTCAGATATACTCAGAGTAAACCCAAATATAAACAGAGTAAACTCAAATATGCCCAGAGTAAATCCAAATATACCCAGAGTAAACCCAGATACATCCCAGAGTAAACCCAAATATACACAAAGTAAACCCAAATACACTCCGGGTAAACCCAAATATACACAGAGAAAACTCAAATATACCCAGAGTAAAACCAGATCATAGATTATCATAGAATTTACAGTGCAGAAGGAGGCCATTCGGCCCATCGAGTCTGCACCAGCTCTTGGAAACAGCACCCAACCCAAGGTCCACGCCTCCACCCTATACCCATAACCCAGTAACCCCACCCAACACCATGGGCAATTTTGGACACTAAGGTCAATTTATCATGGCCAATCCACCCAACCTGCACATCTTTGGACTGTGGGAGGAAACCGGAGCATCCAGAGGAAACCCACACACACACGTGGACAACGTGCAGACTCTGCACAGACAGTGACCCAAGCCGGAATTGAACCTGGGACTCTGGAGCTGTGAAGCAATTGTGCTATCCACAATTCTACCGTGCTGCCCTTGATATACTCAGAGTAAACGCAGAATTACACAGAGTAAACCCAAATAGACCCAGAGTAAACCCAAATACGCACAGAGTAAACCCACATATACCCAGAGTAAACCCAAATAGACCCAGAGTAAACCCAGATATACACAGAGTAAACCCACATATACCCAGAGTAAACCCAAATACGCACAGAGTACATAAGAACATAAGAACTAGGAGCAGGAGTAGGCCATCTGGCCCCTCGAGCCTGCTCCACCATTCAATGACTGATCAATCATTGATCAATGATGACCATGATTGATCATCATGGCTGATCTTTTGTGGACTCAGCTCCACTTTCCGGCCCGAACACCATAACCCTTAATCCCTTTATTCTTCAAAAAACTGTCTATCTTTATCTTAAAAACATTTGATGAAGGAGCCTCTACTGCTTCACTGGGCAAGGAATTCCATAGATTCACAACCCTTTGGGTGAAGAAGTTCCTCCGAAACTCAGTCCTAAATCTACTTCCCCTTATTTTGAGGCTATGCCCCCTAGTTCTGCTTTCACCCGCCAGTGGAAACAACCTGCCCGCATCTATCCTATCTATTCCCTTCATAATCTTATATGTTTCTATAAGATCCCCCCTCATCCTTCTAAATTCCAACGAGTACAGTCCCAGTCTACTCAACCTCTCCTCGTAATCCAACCCCTTCAGCTCTGGAATTAACCTAGTGAATCTCCTCTGCACACCCTCCAGTGCCAGTACGTAAGGAGACCAAAACTGAACACAATACTCCAGGTGTGGCCTCACTAACACCTTATACAATTGCAGCAGAACCTCCCTAGTCTTAAACTCCATCCCTTTAGCAATGAAGGACAAAATTCCATTTGCCTTCGTAATCACCTGTTGCACCTGAAAACCAACTTTTTGCGACTCATGCACTAGCACACCCAGGTCTCTCTGCACAGCAGCATGTTTTAATATTTCAACATTTAAATAATAATCCCTTTTGCTGTTATTCCTACCAAAATGGATAACCTCACATTTGTCAACATTGCATTCCATCTGCCAGACCCTAGCCCATTCACTTAGCCTATCCAAATCCCTCTGCAGACTTCCAGAATCCTCTGCACTTTTTGCTTTACCACTTAACTTAGTGTTGTCTGCAAACTTGGACACATTGCCCTTGGACCCCAACTCCAAATCATCTATGTAAATTGTGAACAGTTGTGGGCCCAACACTGATCCCTGAGGGACACCACTAGCTACTGATTGCCAACCAGAGAAACACCCATTAATCCCCACTCTTTGCTTTCTATTAATTAACCAATCCTCTATCCATGCTACTACTTTACCCTTAATGCCATGCATCTTTATCTTATGCAACAACCTTTTGTGTGGCACCTTGTCAAAGGCTTTCTGGAAATCCAGATATACCACATCCATTGGCTCCCTGTTATCTACCGCATTGTTAATGTCCTCAAAAAATTCCACTAAATTAGTTAGGCATGACCTGCCCTTTATGAACCCATGCTGCGTCTGCCCAATGGGACAATTTCCATCCAGATGCCTAGCTATTTCTTCCTTGATGATAGATTCCAGCATCTTCCCTACTACCGAAGTTAAGCTCATTGGCCTATAATTACCCGCTTTCTGCTTACCTCCTTTTTTAAACAGTGGTGTCACGTTTGCTAATTTCCAATCCTCCGGGACCACTCCAGAGTCTAGTGAATTTTGGTAAATTATCACTAGTGCATTTGCAATTTCCCTAGCCATCTCTTTTAGCACTCTGGCATGCATTGCATCAGGGCCAGGAGAGTTGTCTACCTTTAGCCCCATTAGCTTGCCCATGACTACCTCCTTGGTGCTAACAATCCTCTCAAGGTCCTCACCTGTCATAGCCTCATTTTCCATCAGTCACTGGCATGTTATTTGTGTCTTCCACTGTGAAGACCGGCCCAAAAAACCTGTTCAGTTCCTCAGCCATTTCCTCATCTCCCCATTATTAAATCTCTCCTTCTCATCCTCTAAAGGACCAATATTTACCTTAGCCACTCTTTTTTGTTTTATGTATTTGTAGAAACTTTGTAGAAAATTTGTAGAAATTTGTAGAATCATAATCTATCTTACTCTTCTTTATAGCTTTTTTAGTAGCTTTCTGTTGCCCCCTAAAGATTTCCCAGTCCTCTAGTCTCCCACTGATCTTTGCTACTTTGTATGTTTTTTCCTTCAATTTGATACTCTCCCTTATTTCCTTAGATATCCACGGTCGATTTTCCCTCTTTATACCGTCCTTCCTTTTTGTTGGTATAAACCTTTGCTGAGCACTGTGAAAAATCGCTTGGAAGTAAACCCAGATATACCCAGAGTAAACCCAGATATACCCAGAGTAAACCCAGATATACACAGAGTAAACACAGATATACCCAGAGTAAACCCAGATATACACAGAGTAAACCCAGATATACCCAGAGTAAACCCAGATATACCCAGAGTAAACCCAGATATACACAGAGTAAAACCCAGATGTACCCAGAGTAAACAAAGACATACCCAGAGTAAACCCAGATATACCCAGAGTAAACCCAGATATACCCAGAGTAAACCCAGATATACACAGAGAAAACCCAGATATACACCCCGGAGTAAACCCCGATATACACAGAGTAAAGCCAGATATACACAGAGTAAACCCAGATATACACAGAGTAAACCCAAATATACACAGAGTGAACCCAAATATACACAGAGTAAACCCAAATACACTCCCGGTAAACCCAAATATACCCAGAGTAAACCCCAAATATGCACAGAGTAAACCCAGATATACCCAGAGTAACCCAGATATATACAGAGTAAACCCAAATATACCCAGAGTAAACCCAAATATACACAGAGTAAACCAGATATACACAGAGTAAACACAGATATACAGAGTAAACCCAGATATACCCGGAGTAAACCCCAAATATACACAGAGTAAACCCAGATATACCCAGAGTAAACCCAAATATACACAGAGTAAACCCAAATATACCCAGAGTAAACACAGATATACACAGAGTAAACCCAGATATACACAGAGTAAACACAGATATACCCAGAGTAAACCCAAATATACACAGAGGAAACCTGGATATACACAGAGTAAACCCAGATATACACAGAGTAAAACCCAGATATACACAGAGTAAACCCAAATACACCCAGAGTAAACCTAGATATACACAGAGTAAACCTAGATATACACAGATTAAACCCAAATACACCCAGAGTAAACCCAAATACACCGAGAGTAAACACAGATATGCACAGAGTAAACCCAGATATACCCAGAGTAAACCTAGATATACACAGAGTAAAACCCAAATATACCCAGAGTAAACCCAAATACACCCAGAGCAAACCCAAATATACACAGAGTAAACCCAGATATACACAGAGTAAACCCAAATATACACAGAGTAAACCCAAATATACACAGAGTAAACCCAGATATACACAGAGTAAACCTAGATATACACAGAGTAAACCCAAATATACACAGAGTAAACCCAAATATACACAGAGTAAACCCAAATATACACAGAGTAAACCCAGATATACACAGAGTAAACCCAAATATACACAGAGTAAACCCAAATATACACAGAGTAAACCCAGATATACACAGAGTAAACCCAAATATACACAGAGTAAACCCAAATATACACAGAGTAAACCCAGATATACACAGAGTAAACCCAAATATACACAGAGTAAACCCAAATATACACAGAGTAAACCCAAATATGCACAGAGTAAACCCAAATGTACACAGAGTAAACCCAAATATACACAGAGTAAACCCAAATATACACAGAGTAAACCCAGATATACCCAGAGTAAACCTAGATATACACAGAGTAAACCCAAATATACACAGAGTAAACCCAAATATACACAGAGTAAACCCAAATACACCCTGGAGTAAAACCCAAATATGCACAGAGTAAACACAAATATACCCAGAGTAAACCCAAATATACCCAGAGTAAACCCAAATATACACAGAGTAAACCCAAATATACACAGAGTAAATCCCAAATATACACAGAGTAAACACAAATATACAAAGAGTAAACCCAAATATACCCAGAGTAAACCCAAATATACACAGAGTAAACCCAAATATACCCAGAGTAAATCCAAATATATGCTGAATCACCCAGACGTACCTCTGTACCCTCTCCCCTTCCTCCATACTGTTGTCACTTGCTGTACTGTGTAAACCAGCATTCTACCATTCAAATCTTTCCACTTCACATTCGAGAACTCTGTACATTTTGTCTAATACCTTCTATATTTTCAAGCTTTAAATATTATTCAAAAACAACATCATTTCATTTTTGTTATGTTCTCTCCTGCGGTATATTTGTCACCCAGCAAACACAAGTGTTTGACTTGGCAATTATTTTTTAAAAGCCATCATTATGGAAGTGAGATGCAATCTTTGCTGTCGTACTGATCTGTGGCGTTCGGTTATCTTGCAACAATCTAGCCTCAAATTGCGAAGCTGACATGCCCATGGCAGAAAAAGCAATTGAACTTCTCCACTGAGCACAAGAATATACTTCAAGAATGTTTGGATGCTTTGATGGAAGTACAATGTTGTATCGTCAGCTAGTCCTTTCATTCTCACCCTTCATTGCATTTTAGGGTCACTGAGGGTCAGATTTAATATCCGGGTGATTGACAACCATTAGCATCTGACACTGAATCAATTCTTTTTCAGGGATCAAGGTTAGCTGGAGATGAGACAAAGAGATTTTCAAACAGAGTTACAATTGACATTACTTTTATTCTCTTTGACAATGATGGAGAAGTAATCAGGCCCTTCCAGCATCAATAACTGCTACAGGTGTTTACAATATGCTGCTCAGAAGCGCTAGTGGACTGGGTTAGTAATGCTGAGGCTGGACCAATAATCCTAAAACTAGACTAGTAATCCCAAAATTGGTCAGGTTATCCCAAGGTTGGTCTAGCAATCTCAAGTCCAGTCTAGTAATTTTGAGGCTTGTCTAATTATCCTGAGGCTAATCTGGTAATCCTGAGGCTGGACTAGTAATACCGACGTTGGTCTAGTAATTCTGAGGCAAATCTAGTAACCCCAGAGGCTATTCTAGTAATCTTGAGGCTAGTCTAGTAATCCCAAGGTTGGTTGAGTAATCCTGAGGTTGGTCTAATGATTCCAAAACTAGTCTAGTAACCCCAAGGCTAGTCTGATAATCTAGAGATTGGCCTAGTAATCCCAAAGTTGGTCTAATCATCCTGAGGCTAGTCTATTAATCCTGAGGCTCGTAATCTAGTAATCTCAAATTTAGTCTAGTAATCCAGAGGTTGGTCGAATCATCCTGGGATTAATCTACTTAATCTTGAGGCTAGCCTAGTGTCCAGAGGCTAGTCGAGTAATTCTGAGGTTATTCTAGTAATCCCGAGGTAGGTCCAATGATCTCGAGGTTCGTCTAGTAATCCCTAGTTTAGTCCAATAATCCCGAGGTTGTTCTAGCAATCCCGAGTTTGGTCCTATGATCCCGAGATTGGGCTAGTAATCCCAAGGTTGGTCCAACGATCTCAAGGTTCGTCTAGTAATTCCGAGGTTGGTCCAAAAATCCTGAGGTTGGTCTCGTAATCCTGATGCCCAACCGAGTTTTAAAAATTTTGGAAATAAAAAACTGATCTCTGTAATGATGACTCATCAGGTTTACTAATGTTCTTTAGGGAAGGAAATCTGCCATCCTTACCTGGTCTGGTCTACATATGACTCCAGACCCATAGCAATGTGGTTCACTCATAAATGCCTCTGAAATAGCCGAGCAAGTCACTCAGTTTGTATCAAGCTGCTATTATGAATACAAAGAAGGCCCAACACCATATTTTCAATGCAACTAGGAAGAATGGGTAATAAATGCTGGTCTTTCATTGAATCCCAATCGTGCAGAAGGAGGCCATTTGACCCATCAAGCCTGTACTGACCCTCTGAAAGAGCACCATTAACATACCAACTCCCTCGTCCTATCCCCGTAACCCCATAACCCCACTGTCTTGTTATGTTCTAGGTGTAACATAAGCGGCTTCCTTGTGGTGCACTTGACAAAGGAAGGTTCAGACGTGGAGATAACTTCAACACGTTTATTAAACTATTTACACTTCTATTACTCGGGTTCGACACTACTGCTAATCCTATTATAGCTACCCAGACTGACTAACCAGTTGCTGCAATCCACGTGGTGGATTGATATTGAATGTGTCTCTACTCACTGACTGTCTCCACTGGAAAGAGGCAGATCATGTGTGTGGTGTCCTTTAAATATGGGTTGGTGTAATGGGTGGTGGTGTCACCTCTGTGTATCGTGAATGTCCATTGGTCGTGTCCTATCTAACTGATCTATTGGTTGAGCGTGTGTGTGATGTTTCTGGTGCTCCCTCTAGTGCCTAGCTAGCCTACATTCATTTACATTGATGCACATCAACACACCCACCTAGCACTAAGGGGCAATTTAGCATGGCCAATGCACCTATCCTGCACATCTTTGGACTGTGCGAGGAAACCGGAGCACGCAGAAGAAACCCACGCAGACACAGGTAGAAATGTGCAGACTCCACAGGGAATCGAACCCGGGTCCTTAGCGCTGTGAAGGATCAGTGCTAACCACTGTGCTACCGTGCCGCCCATCTGATATGGAGGTAGTGCAGCGAAGGTTTACCAGGCTGATTCCTGGATGGTGGGACAGTCATATGAGGTAGGGTATTGAACAAATATTTAATATCTGTCTTCATCCAAGAGAATGAGAAGGTAGATACAGAACTCGGGGAGAGAGACTGTGAGGTTCTTGAACAAAGTGGTCACAGGAAGTGGTCTTACAACACCAGGTTAGATTCAACAGGTTTGTTTCGAATCACTAGCTTTCTCCAAAGCATGGCTTTGTCAGAGGGAGACCATGCCTAACAAATTTGTGACCGAGTGTATAGATGAGGGTAGTGCAGTTGATGTAGTTTAATGGGTTTCAGCAAAGCCTTTGACAAGGTCCCACATGGGAGACTTATAATGAAGGCAAATGCATATGGGATACAGGGTAACTTGATAAGGTGGACTCAAAATTGGCTTAGCTCTAGGATACAGAGGGAGATGACAAAAGGCTTCTTTAGTGACGGAAAACCAGCGTTCAGTGGCATATTACAGGAACCTGTGCTGGGTCCCCCTATTGTTTGTTCTTTATATAATTATGATTATGTGGGGGGGGGGGGGGGGGGGGGTAGGATCAGTATGTTTGCGGATGACACAAAGATTGGCCGCGTGGTTAACAGTGAGGTTGAGTGTCTTGGGTTACAGGAAGATATAGACGGGATGGTCAAATGGGCAGATAAGTGGCAGATGGAATTTAACCCTGAAAAGTGTGAGGTGATACACTTTGGAAGGAGTAATGTGACAAGGAAGTATTCAATGAATGGCCTGACACTTATGGACACAGGTGAACAAATTATTAAATGCAGCAGCACAACTCAGCAAAACAATTCAAAATGTTATTAAAGTTTATTTTCAGGGATAGAAAATTCAATAGTGAAGTTATGTTAAATTGTATCAGACGTGAAATCCTGGGCTGGGATTCTCCCCTACCCGGCGGGGCGGGGGCCGGAGAATGCCGGAGAATTCGGCAACCGGCGGTGGCAGGATTCATGCCAGCCCCAGGCGATTCTCCGACCCGGTGGGGGGGTCGGAGAATCCCATCCCTGGGGTGAAATTCTCCGTTATCGGCGCAAAGTCCGCCGATCGGCACCAGAAACGGCGCAAATCCGACCTTCATCACGCCGCCCCAAACGTCGCAAAGTCTCCGGCCCGCAATGGGCTAGCAGCGACGTGACGGGATCCGCGCTTGCTCACGTGCTTCACGCCGTGCGGCTCATCAGGACGCGCTGCTCCCCCCCCACCCCGACCGGAACACCCGACCGGAACACCCCGACCGGATGGCCGCCCGCCGCTCAGCCCCGAGGTTCCAGTCACGGGATGTGGAGGCGCTCCTGGATGCAGTGGCGCAGAGGAGGGAGGCCCTGTATTCCGGACACAGCCGCAGAGTTGCCCCACGCCACAGCCGGCGTCTGTGGAGGGAGGTGGCAGAGGCCGTCACCGCTGTGGCCCTGACACCACGGACAGGCACCCAGTGCCACAAGAAGGTGAACGACCTCGTCAGAGCAGCCAGGGTGAGCCTCACCTCCCTGCCCGATATCCATATCCCCCATATCACCACCTCCCCATATCCCCCATATCCCCCATATCCCCCTCCCCATATCCCCCATATTCCCCCTCCCCCATATCCCCCCGCCCCCATATCCCCCATATACCCCTCCCCCATATACGCCATATCCCCCCTCGCCCATATCCCCCTCCCCATATCCCCCATATCCCCCATCGCCCATATCCCTTCCCCCCTCCCCCATATCCCCCCTCCCCATATCCCCCATATCCCCCCTCCCCCATAACCCCCATATCTCCCTCCCCATATCCCCCTCCCCATATCCCCCCTCCCCTATATCCCCCCATATCCCCCTCCCCATATCCCCCATTTCCCCCTCCCCCATATCCCTCCTCCCCATATCCCCCCATATCCCCCTCCCATATCCCCCATATCCCTCCATTCCCCATATCCCCCATATCCCCCATCCCCCATATCCCCCCTCCCCATATCCCCATATCCCCCTCCCCCATATGCTCCATACCCCCCCCTCCCCCATATCTCCCATATCACCCCCTCTCCCATATCCCCCCTCCCCATATCCCCCCTCCCCATATCCCCCATATCCCCCTCCCACATATCCCCCATATCCCCCCTCCGCCATATCCCCCCTCCCCCATATCCCCCCTCCCCCATATCCCCCTCCCCCATATCCCCCATCCCCCATATCCCTTCCCCCCTCCCCCATATCCCCCCTCCCCCATATCCACCTTTCCCCATTTCCCCAAGTGAATCCAGCCCTAACCTTAACCTTTGCAATACACGCGCAACCGATGGCGTGCATTCATATACCTGTCTAACACCGGGAGGTTGCTGATGCAGAGGTCGGGGGCCCACCAGCAAGTGAGCCACCGACAGCCCGTCCCCATATCCCCCCTCCCCCATATCACCTGATCACCGCCTGCGTGTCTAACCATGCATGCTTCATTGTGTATCGCAGGAGCAAACGACGAGGCACCCATCCCCGCAGATGCAGACCGCCCTCGGCGTCGAGGGAGACGGAGAGACCCGGACCCTCCGGCATGCGACGCCTGCAGGATGTCCCTTGGAGACCACTGGAGACGGAGAGACCTGGAGCAACAGGGAGACGTCGCCCCCGTCTCGTGCGGGTGCGACGACGCAGGCGTGTGCCACCCAGCGACGAGAGAGCCAGCCACAGGCCCCCGTCACAGCCGAGCCAGGACACCACTACCCAGGACACCCCTACCCAGGACACCCGTACCCAGGACACCCCTACCCAGGACACCACTACCCAGGACACCCCTACCCGGGACACCCCTACCCAGGACACCCCTACCCAGGACACCCCTACCCAGGACATCACTACCCAGGACACCCCTACCCGGGACACCCCTACCCAGGACACCACTACCCAGGACACCACTACCCGGGACACCACTACCCAGGACACCACTACCCAGGACACCCCTACCCGGGACACCCCTACCCAGGACACCCCTACCCGGGACACCCCTACCCAGGACACCACTACCCAGGACACCACTACCCAGGACACCACTACCCAGGACACCCCTACCCGGGACACCCCTACCCAGGACACCACTACCCAGGACACCCCTACCCGGGACACCCCTACCCAGGACACCCCTACCCAGGACACACCTACCCAGGACACCACTACCCAGGACACCACTACCCAGGACACCACTACCCAGGACACCCCTACCCAGGACACACCTACCCAGGACACCCCTACCCAGGACACCACTACCCAGGACACCCCTACCCAGGACACCACTACCCGGGACACCCCTACCCGGGACACCACTACCCAGGACACCACTACCCAGGACACCCCTACCCAGGACACCACTACCCAGGACACCCCTACCCGGGACACCCCTACCCAGGACACCACTACCCAGGACACCACTACCCAGGACACCACTACCCAGGACACCCCTACCCGGGACACCCCTACCCAGGACACCACTACCCAGGACACCCCTACCCGGGACACCCCTACCCAGGACACCCCTACCCAGGACACCCCTACCCAGGACACCACTACCCAGGACACCACTACCCAGGACACCCCTACCCAGGACAACCACTACCCAGGACACCACTACCCAGGACACCACTACCCAGGACACCCCTACCCAGGACACCCCTACCCAGGACACCCCTACCCAGGACACCACTACCCAGGACACCCCTACCCAGGACACCACTACCCAGGACACCCCTACCCGGGACAGCACTGCCCAGGACACCCTTACGCGGGACACCACTACCCAGGAAGACGAAATACTCAGAGTGGATGGGTGGAGACGAACCACCACCCCAAAGTGCCATGGACTCAGAGTGGGACGAAGAACACGACACAACGCCACTGCTGTCACCAACACCCTCCACCATCGCAGAAACACTCACCTCGGTTGGGCACTTTAGTGATGAGGCGTCTGGTACACTCACTGGTGCGCACAACACAGCCGTCCCGGTACAGCAGGCGGAGGTAGGAGCAGCAGAGGGACCGGGCGGTCGGAGGGCAGCCCAGCCCAAGCGAACATCTGCCGCCCAGGTGGATCCCGGGTTCCTGCAGTTACCACACCCACACATAGATCCGATGCAACCACCGAACCGGAGACGAGCGAATAGGGTGACGGGTGGCTTGCGGCGGCTGCAGTCGCAGGTGGAGGAGTCCACCCGCGTCCAGGAGCTGGGAGTGGTGCCGGTCATACGTGCCACCCAGGCCGACACCGCACGGGTGGCGTCCGCGGTGGAGGCAATGGGTGCGACGGTGTCAGACATGGGGAACGGTTTGCGAGGCCTGGGGCCTTCCGTGCAGGCGGCGTCTGTGGCCCAGGACATGGTATTTCGTTTTCCTGGGGAGGGCTGTCCCGGGTAGGGGTGTCCTGGGTAGTGGTGTCCTGGGTAGTGGTGTCCTGGTAGGGGTGTCCTGGGTAGTGGTGTCCTGGGTAGGGGTGTCCTGGGTAGGGGTGTCCTGGGTAGGGGTGTCCTGGGTAGGGGTGTCCTGGGTTGTGGTGTCCTGGGTAGGGGTGTCCCGGGTAGGGGTGTCCTGGGTAGTGGTGTCCTGGGTAGGGGTGTCCCGGGTAGGGGTGTCCTGGCTCGGCTGTGACGGGGGCCTGTGGCTGGCCCTCTCGTCGCTGGGTGGCACACGCCTGCGTTGTCGCACCCGCAGGGGACGGGGGCGTCGTCTCCCTGTTGCTCCAGGTCTCTCCGTCTCCAGTGGTCTCCAAGGGACATCCTGCGGGCGTCGCAGGCCGGAGGGTCATGGTCTCTCCGTCTCCCGTGGCCTCCGAGTGGCAGCATGCGGGCGTCGCATGCCGGAGGGTCCGGGTCTCTCCGTCTCCCGTGGTCTCCGAGGGGCATCATGCGGGCGGTCTGCATCTGCGGGGTTGGGTGCCGCGACGTTTGCTCCTGCGATACACAATGAAGCATGCATGGTTAGACATCAGGCAGTGATCAGGTGATATAGGGGAGGGGGGATATGGGGACGGGCTGTCGGTGGCTCACTTGCTGGTGGGCCCCCGACCTCTGCATCAGCAACCTCCCGGTCCTCAGGTCCGCCAGCCAGTTCCAGGGCCCTTTCATCGTGTTCGGTCAGTGGCCTCTCATCAGCGGGGCCTCCTCCAGTCCTCACATGTTCCCTGGTGCTGTGTGCGCGTTTCTCCTGTGGGGGGGGGGGGTGGGGGGGGGGGGGGGGAGGTGGCAGTGGTAAAAGGCAACAGTGTTAGACAGGTATATGAATGCACGCCATCGATTGCGCGTGTATTGCAGAGGTTAAGGTAAGGGCTGGATTCACTTGGGGAAATGGGGGAAGGCGGATATGGGGGAGGAGGGATATGTGGGATATGGGGAGGGGGAATATGGGGGATATGGGGAGGGGAATATGGGAGATATGGGGGCGGGGGGATATGGGGAGGGGGGATATGGGGGAGGGGGGATATGGGGGATATGGGGGAGGGGCGATATGGGGGAGGGGGGATATGGGGGATATGGGGAGGGGGATATGGGGGATATGGGGGATGGGGGATATGGGGAGGGGGGATATGGGGGAGGGGGGATATGGGGGATATGGGGGAGGGGGATATGGGGGAGGGGGGATATGGGGAGGGGGGATATGGGGGAGGGGGGATATGGGGGAGGGGGGATATGGGGGAGGGGGGATATGGATATCGGGCGGGGGGGGGAGGCTCACCCTGCCTGCTCTGACGAGGTTGTTCACCTTCGTGTGGCACCGGGTGCCTGTCCGTGGTGTCAGGGCCACAGCGGTGACGGCCTCTGCCACTTCCCTCCACAGACGCCGGCTGTGGCGTGGGGCAACTCTGCGGCCGTGCCCGGGATACAGGGCCTCCCTCCTCTGCTCCACCGCGTCCAGGAGTGCCTCCACATCCCGTGACTGGAACCTCGGGGCTGAGCGGCGGGCGGCCATCCGGTTGGGTGTTCCGGTCGGGGTATTCCGGTCGGGTGGGGGGGAGCAGCGCGGCCTTATGAGCCGTCACGCCGTGCGGCGTGTATGATGCCGCACGGCGTGAAGCACGTGAGCAAGCGCGGATCCCGTCACGTCGCTGCTAGCCCATTGCGGGCCGGAGACTTTGCGACGTTTCGGGCGGCGTGATGAAGGTCGGATTTGCGCCGTTTTTGGCGCCAATCGGCGGACTTTGCGCCGATAACGGAGAATTCACTCCTGATCCCTGTGGTACACCGTTGGTAACTGGAGGGAAATTCTCCCGAAACGGCGTGATGTCCGCCGACTGGCGCCCAAAACGGCGCCAATCAGACGGGTATCGCGCCGCCCCAAAGGTGCGGAATGCTCCGCATCTTTGGGGGCCGAGCCCCAACATTGAGGGGCTAGGCCGACGCCGGAGGAATTTCCGCCCCGCCAGCTGGCGGAAACGGCCTATGTTGCCACACCAGCTGGTGCGGAAATGACATCTCGGGGCGGCGCATGCACGGGAGCGTCAGCGGCCGCTGACAGTTTCCCGCGCATGCGCAGTGGAGGGAGTCTCTTCCGCGGAAGGGAAAGAGTGCCCCCATGGCACAGATCGGTGGGCCCCGATCGCGGGCCAGGCCACCGTGGGGGCACCTCCCGGGGTCAGATCGCCCTGCGCCCCCCCCAGGACCACGGAGCCTGCCCACGCTGCCTTGTCCCGCCGGTAAGGTAGGTGCTTTAATTTACGCCGGCGGGACAGGCAATTTATCGGCGGGACCTCGGCCCATCCGCGCCTGAGAATCGAGCGGGGGTGGGCCCGCCAACCGGCGCGGCACGATTCCCGCCCCCCGCCGAATCTCCGGTGCCGGAGACTTCGGCAATCGGCGGGGGCGGGATTCACGCCAGCTCCCGGCGATTCTCCGACCCGGCGGGGGATCGGAGAATGTCGCCCCTGGTCTCCAGTCTGAAAATTTTCCATCCACCACCACCCTCTGTCTTCTATGTGATAGCCAGCTACTTATCCAATTGGCCAAATTTCCCTCTATCCCACACCTCCTTACTTTCTTCATGAGCCGACCATGGGGAACCTTATCAAACGCCTCACTAAAATCCATGTATAAGACATCAACTGCTCTACCTTCATCTACACACTTAGTTACCTCCTCAAAGAATTCAATCAAATTTGTGAGGCAAGAGCTACCCTTCACGAATCCGTCTTGACTATCCCAGATTAAGCTGCATCTTTCCAAATGGTCATAAATCCTATCCTTCAGGACCTTTTCCATTTTCTTCCCGACCACCGAAGTAAGACTAACTGGCCTATAATTACCAGGGTAACTACTAATCCCTTTCTTGAACAGAGGAACAACATTCACCACTCTCCAGTCCTCTGGCACTATCCCCGTGGACAGTGAGGACCCAAAGATCAAAGCCAAAGGCTCTGCAATCTCTTGTCGACCCTCAGGTTTTTCAAAATTGCTAATACATCCTTCCTCAGTACATCTACTTCCCCCAGCCTACCCGCTTGAATCACACTCTCATCCTCAAAAACATGGCCCCTCTCCTTTGTGAACACTGAAGAAAAGTATTCATTCAACGCCTCTCCTATTTCTTCTGACTCCATGCACAAGTTCCCATTACTGTCCTTCATCGGCCCTACCCTCACCCTGGTCATTCTTTTATTTCTCACATCAGAGTAAAAAGCCTTGGGGTTTTCCTTGATCCAACCCACCAAGGACTTCTCATGCCCCCTCCTAGCTCTCCTAAGCCCTTTTTTCAGCTCATTCCTTGCTACCTTGTAACCCTCAAGCAACCCTACTGAACCTTGTTTTCTCATCCTTACATACTCTTTTTTTTCCCTCTTGACAAGACATTCAACCTCTTTTGTGAACCACGGTTCCCTCACACGACCATTTCCTCCCTGCCTGACAGGGACATGCCTATCAAGGACACACAGTATTTGTTCCTTGAACAAGCTCCACTTTTCATTTGTGCCTCAACATGACCTCAACCAGTGGAGCGTTTTCCCCGAATGTCATTGACTCTGGTTTTACTTGGGCTCCTTGATGCAATACTTGGTCAAACGCTGCCTTGATGCCAAGGGCAGTCACTCTCATCTCACCTCTGGAGTTTACCTCTTTTGTTCATATTTGAACCAAGGTTGTAATGAGGTCAGGAGCTGAGTGACCCTGGTCGAGCCTGAGAATCCAACAAAGTGACACAGGAATGTACGGTACGATAAAATGATCTACACAGCTAAGACAACTGACACAACTAACAACTCCGCGCCCCAAAGGGTCACCCTACCTGACCTGCATCCAGGTTTCTATACAGTGAGGGTTCCCCTTGTTAAGGAGAAACCCCGCTCCGATTTACTGGGAGATTTCATACTCGGTGGTAGTAACGGGAAACCGGATATTGCATTGACTGTGGTCTCCAAGGAGGTGACAGAGCCCAAACCGAACACCGGTGAGCAGATTATTACTGAGTAAGTGCCGCTTGTTAGCACTGTTGATGACGCCCTTCCATCACTTTACTGATACTGGAGAGTAGACTGATAGGGCGGTAATTAGCTGGGTTGGATTTGTCCTGATTTTTGTATACAGGACATACCTGGGTAGATGCCAGTGTTGTAGCTGTACTTGAACAGCTTGGCTAAGTGTGTGGCAAGTTCTGGAGCACAAGTCTTCAGTGCTGGGATATTGTCAGGGTCCACAGCCTTTGCAGTATCCAATGCCTTCAGCCATTTTTTCATCTCACATGGAGTGAATCGAATTGGTTGAAGACTGACATCTATGATGCTGGGGACCTGCAGAGGAGACGGAGATGGATCATCCACTCGCCACTTCTTCCTGAATATGGTTGCGAATGTGCTGGACACCCCCATCATTGAAGATGGGGATAATAATGGAACCTCCTCTTCCAGTGAGTTGTTTAATTGTCCACTGATTTACAGAGCTTGGACCTGTGGTTTTGTGATCTCCTTGCTTGTCGAGAATGTGCTTCTTCTGCAGTTTGGCATGAAGCTTAAAAAATTTACAGGATGTGGACATCGCTGGCTAGGGAAATGTTTATTGCCTATCCCTAATTGCCGTTGAGAAGGTGCCTTATTGAACCGCTGCAGTTCCTGTGGTGTAGGTATACCCACTGTGCTTAGGGAAGGAGTTACAGATATTGACTCAGCGACAGTGAAGGAATGGCCGCTATATTTTCGAGTCAGGATGCTGAGTAACTTGGAGGGAAACCTCCAGGTGGTGGTATTTCCAGGTATCTGCTGCCTTGCTCATCTGGATGGTAGCAGTTGTGAATTGGAAGGTGCTGCCTAAGGAGCCTTGTTGAGTTCCTGCAGTGCACCTTGTAGATGGTACACATGGCTGCTTCAGTCTGTTGGTGGTGGAGAGAGTGAATATTTGAGGATGAGGTGCCAATCAAGCGAGCTGCTTTGTCCTGGTTAGTGTTAAACATCTTCAGTGTTGCTGGAGCTGCACTCATCCAGGAAAATAGGTATTCCATCACACTCCTGACTTACATAGAATCCATAGTGCAGAAGAAGACCATTTGGTCCATTGAATTTGAATTGACCCTCTGAAAGAGCATCTACCTAGGCCCACTTCCCTGCCGTATCCCTGTAACCCAGTGCATTGATCATGGCCAATCTACCTAATCTGCTCATCTTTGGACTGTGAGAGGAAACCGACACAGACACAGGGACTTGTGCCTTGTGGATTGTGGACAGCCCTTCGGGGGTCAGGAGGTGAGTTAGCCTCTGACCTGTTCTTGGATCATTTATATGGGAAGTCCAGTTCAGTTTCTAGTCAATAGCAAACCCAAGGATATTCAGAGTAGAGGATTCAGTGATGGTAATGCCATTGAATCTCAAATCCTCTATTCTTGGAGAAGTTAATCGCCTGGCATTTTTGTGGCTTGGCTGTTAATTGCCATTTGTCAGTCCAAGCCTGGATATAGTCCAGGTGTTTCTGCATTTTGACATGGATTGCTTCAGTATCTGAGGAATCGCCAATTGTGCAGTCATCTGCGAACATCCCCACTTCTGACCTTATGATGGAGGGAAGATCGCTTCTCGGCCGGTTGGCTAAGATGAGCATGAGGTCAGATGTCATGTGAGAGTACCTTTAAGAAATGGGTGTTTATAAATGGGTGTGTATATAAGTATCTGTAGTGAGAGTACCTTTAAGAAATGGGTGTTTATTACTGCAGAGAGTGGGTGCAGCTGCGCTGTCAGTCAGCTTTTTACTTTTGTTTTAGGCTGTTTGCTGCAGGGTGTGTTTTAGTTTCGCTTTCAGAGCTGGATAGCTGCAGTCACAGCCAGAAGGTGTATTAGAATCTCTCTCTGTAATCTAAAGAGTGTAAATTGATCCTGGTGATTTAAAACTAATAACAGTAGTGACTTTAACCTGATGTGCTTCTGGCAAAAGGTGTTTTAAGTCTTATGGATGTTAAAAAGAAAGCTTAAAGGATTACTTGGTTTTGTATTCTTTGGGGGTTGTATTTGAATTAATGGTTGCTAAGATGTTCGCTGTATGTTTTAAAAAGGTTAACTTGAGTTCATAGAATAAACATTGTTTTGCCTTAAAAAATACTTTTCCATTTCTGCTTTACCACACCTGTAGAGTGGGTCGTGTGCTCCCCATACCACAATCTATTAAAAGTTGTGGGTCAGGTGAATTCCATGATACACTTTGGGGTTCTCTAAACTCTGGCCCATAACACAGGTGTAATGTCTGGATCTGGTATGTCTCTCTTGTGGGGACCATGAATTGGATTCAATTTGAATTGTTATTTGGAGCAGGCAAGGACCTGGATTAGGGGTTGGCCCTGTCCACACTCTGAGCTCTGGCTTTGTAACTCTGATAAAGTAATAAAAAAATTAAAAAATGATGGAGGGAAGATGATTGATGAAGCATAGAACATAGAACATAGAACATAGAAAATACAACACAGAACAGGCCCTTCGGCCCACGATGTTGTGCCGAACCTTTGTCCTAGATTAATCATAGATTGTCATTGAATTTACAGTGCAGAAGGAGGCCATTCGGCCCTTTGAGTCTGCACCGGCTCCTGGAAAGAGCACCCTACCCAAACTTAACACCTCCACCCAACACCAAATGCAATTTTGGACATTAAGGGCAATTTATCATTGGCCAATTCACCTAACCTGCACATCTTTGGACTGTGGGAGGAAACCGGAGCACCCGGAGGAAACCCACGCAGACACGGGGAGGGCGTGCAGACTCTGCACAGACAGTGACCCAAGCCGGAATCAAACCTGGGACCCTGGAGCTGTGAAGCAATTGTGCTATCCACAATGCTACCGTGCTGCCCTTAAGAACAAATAAATCTACACTATATCATTTTACCGTAATTCATGTACCGATCCAATAGCTGCTTGAAGGTCCCTAATGTTTCCGACTCAACTACTTCCACAGGCAGTGCATTCCATGCCCGCACTACTCTCTGGGTAAAGAACCTACCTCTGATATCCCTCCTATATCTTCCACCTTTCACCTTAAATTTATGTCCCCTTGTAATGGTTTGTTCCACCCGGGGAAAAAGTCTCTGACTGTCTACTCTATCTATTCCCCTGATCATCTTATAAACCTCTATCAAGTCGCCCCTCATCCTTCTCCATTCTAATGAGATAAGGCCTAGAACCCTCAACCTTTCCTCGTAAGACCTACTCTCCATTCCAGGCAACATCCTGGTAAATCTTCTTTGCACCTTTTCCAAAGCTTCCACATCCTTCCTAAAATGAGGCGACCAGAACTGTACACAGTACTCCAAATGTGGCCTTACCAAAGTTTTGTACAGCTGCATCATCACCTCACGGCTCTTAAATTCAATCCCTCTGTTAATGAATGCGAGCACACCATAGGCCTTCTTCACAGCTCTATCCACTTGAGTGGCAACTTTCAAAGATGTATGAACATAGACCCCAAGATCTCTATGCTCCTCCACATTGCCAAGAACTCTACCGTTAACCCTATATTCCACATTCATATATGTCCTTGCAAAATGGACAACCTCACACTTTTCAGGGTTAAACTCCATCTGCCACTTCTCAGCCCAGCTCTGCATCCTATCTATGTCTCTTTGCAGCCGACAACAGCCCTCCTCACTATCCACAACTCCACCAATCTTCGTATCGTCTGCAAATTTACTGACCCACCCTTCAACTCCCTCATCCAAGTCATTAATGAAAATCACAAACAGCAGAGGACCCAGAACTGATCCCTGCGGTACGCCACTGGTAACTGGGATCCAGGCTGAATATTTGCCATCCACCACCACTCTCTGACTTCTATCGGTTAGCCAGTTCGTTATCCAACTGGCCAAATTTCCCACTATCCCATGCCTCCTTACTTTCTGCATAAGCCTACCATGGGGAACCTTATCAAATGCCTTACTAAAATCCATGTACACTACATCCACTGCTTTACCTTCATCCACATGCTTGGTCACCTCCTCAAAGAATTCAATAAGACTTGTAAGGCAAGACCTACCCCTCACAAATGCGTGCTGACTATCCCTAATCAAGCAGTGTCTTTCCAGATGCTCAGAAATCCGATCCTTCAGTACCCTTTCCATTACTTTGCCTACCACCGAAGTAAGACTAACTGGCCTGTAATTCCCAGGGTTATCCCTAGTCCCTTTTTTGAACAGGGGCACGACATTCGCCACTCTCCAATCCCCTGGTACCACCCCTGTTGACAGTGAGGACGAAAAGATTGCCAACGGCTCTGCAATTTCATCTCTTGCTTCCCATAGAATCCTTGGATATATCCCGTCAGGCCCGGGGGACTTGTCTATCCTCAAGTTTTTCAAAATGCCCAACACATCTTCCTTCCGAACAAGTATTTCCTCGAGCTTACCAATCTGTTTCACACTGTCCTCTCCAACAATATCGCCCCTCTCATTTGTAAATACAGAATAAAAGTACTCGTTCAAGACCTCTCCTATCTCTTCAGACTCAATACACAATCTCCCGCTACTGTCCTTGATCGGACCTACCCTCGCTCTAGTCATTCTCATATTTCTCACATATGTGTAAAAGGCCTTGGGGTTTTCCTTGATCCTACCCGCCAAAGATTGTTCATGCCCTCTCTTAGCTCTCCTGATTACCCCTTTCTTCAGTTCCCTCCTGGCTATCTTGTATCCCTCCAATGCCCTGTCTGAACCTTGTTTCCTCAGCCTTACATAAGTCTCCTTTTTCCTCTTAACAAGACATTCAACCTCTCTTGTCAACCATAGCACGGTAGCATTGTGGATAGCACAATTGCTTCACAGATCCATGGTCCCAGGTTCGATTTCGGCTTGGGTCATTGTCTGTGTGGAGTCTGCACGTCCTCCCCGTGTCTGCGTGGGTTTCCTCTGGGTGCTCCGGTTTCCTCCCACAGTCCAAAGATGTGCGGGTTAGGTGAATTGGCCAATGATAAATTGCCCTTAATGTCCAAATTGCCCTTGGTGTTGGGTGGAGGTGTTGGGTTTGGGTGGGGTGCTCTTTCCGGGGGCTGGTGCAGACTCGGGGGGCCGGGTGGCCTCCTTCTGCACTGTGGATTCAATGATAATCTATGATTAATCTAGGACAAAGGTTCGGCACAACATCGTGGGCCGAAGGGCCTGTTCTGTGCTGTATTTTCTATGTTCTATGTTCTATGGTTCCCTCACTCGACCATCTCTTCCCTGCCTGACAGGGACATACATATCAAGGACACGTAGCATCTGTTCCTTGAACAAGTTCCACATTTCACTTGTGTCCTTCCCTGCCAGCCTATGTTCCCAACTTATGCACTTCAATTCTTGTCTGACAACATCGTATTTACCCTTCCCCCAATTGTAAACCTTGCCCTGTTGCACGCACCTATCCCTCTCCATTACTAAAGTGAAAGTCACAGAATTGTGGTCACTATCTCCAAAATGCTCCCCCACTAACAAATCTATCACTTGCCCTGGTTCATTACCCAGTACTAAATCCAATATTGCCCCTCCTCTGGTCGGACAATCTACATACTGTGTTAGAAAAGCTTCCTGGACACACTGCACAAACACCACCCCATCCAAACTATTTGATCTAAAGAGTTTCCACTCAATATTTGGGAAGTTAAAGTCGCCCATGACTACTACCCTATGACTTCAGCACCTTTCCAAAATCTGTTTCCCAATCTGTTCCTCCACATCTCTGCTACTATTGGGGGGCCTATAGAAAACTCCTAACAAGGTGACTGCTCCTTTCCTATTTCTGACTTCAACCCATACTACCTCAATAGGGTGATTCTCCTCGAACTGTCTTTCTGCAGCTGTTATACTATCTCTAATTAATAATGCCACCCCCCCACCTCTTTTACCACCCTCCCTAATCTTATTGAAACATCTATAACCAGGGACCTCCAACAACCATTTCTGCCCCTCTTCTATCCAAGTTTCCGTGATGGCCACCACATCGTAGTCCCAAGTACCGATCCATGCCTTAAGTTCACCCACCTTATTCCTGATGCTTCTTGCGTTGAAGTATACACACTTCAACCCATCTCCGTGCCTGCAAGTACTCTCCTTTGTCAGTGTTCCCTTCCCCACTGCCTCATTACACGCTTTGGCGTCCTGAATATCGGCTACCTTAGTTGCTGGACTACAAATCCGGTTCCCATTCCCCTGCCAAATTAGTTTAAACCCTCCCGAAGAGTACTAGAAAACCTCCCTCCCAGGATATTGGTGCCCCTCTGGTTCAGATGCAACCCGTCCTGCTTGTACAGGTCCCACCTTCCCCAGAATGCGCTCCAATTATCCAAATACCTGAAGCCCTCCCTCCTACACCATTCCTGCAGCCACGTGTTCAACTGCACTCTCTCCCTATTCCTAGCCTCGCTATCACGTGGCACCGGCAACAAACCAGAGATGACAACTCTGTCTGTCCTGGCTTCTAACTTCCAGCCTAACTCCCTAAACTTGTTTATTACCTCCACACCCCTTTTCCTACCTATGTCGTTGGTACCAATGTGCACCACGACTTCTGGCTGCTCCCCCTCCCCCTTAAGGATCCTGAAGACACGGTCCGAGACATCCCTGGCCCTGGCACCCGGGAGGCAACATACCTTCTGGGAGTCTCGCTCGCGACCACAGAATCTCCTATCTATTCCCCTAACCATTGAATCCCCTACAACTATTGCTTTTCTATTCTCCCCCCTTCCCTTCTGAGCCCCAGAGCCAGACTCAGTGCCAGAGACCTGGCCGCTAGGGCCTTCCCCCGGTAGGTCATTCCCCCCCAACAGCATCCAAAACGGTATACTTGTTTTGAAGGGGAACGGCCACGAGGGATCCCTGCACTGTCTGCCTGTTTGTTTTTTTCCCCCGACTGTAACCCAGCTATTCTTGTCCTGTACCTTGGGTGTGGTTACCTCCCTGTAACTCTTCTCAATCACCCCCTCTGATCCGAAGTTCATCCAGCTTCAGCTCCAGTTCCCTAACACGGTCTTTGAGGAGCTGAAGTTGGGTGCACTTTCCGCAGGTATAGTCAGCGGGGACACCAGTGGTATCCCTCACCACCCACATCCTACAGGAGGAGCATGTAACTGGCCTAGCCTCCATCCCCTCTTACCTGACAGAATATAGCTGCCCTGTGGACTAACTAGATCTCCGCCCTCCGACTCTGCTCCCAGTCAGCTACACTTTCTGTAAACTCCTGGCTCTCTTCTCACTCTTTGCGGAAATGTCAGAAACAAAATGAAAGGAGCACCTTACTCCCTCCTCACCTAACTCCCTCAGTCACCAAACTCTCACTATAGCACTCAAATGCACCAAATTCAGCACTCCCTCAGTCACCAAACTCTCACTATAGCACTCAAATGCACCAAATTCAGCACTCCCTCAGTCACCAAACTCTCACTATCGCACTCAAATGCACCAAATTCAGCACTCAGTGCAAACCAAGCAGCTGAAGATGGTTGGGCCTAGGACACAACCCTGAGGAACCTCTGCAGTCAAGTCCTTTGGTTGAGCTGATTGACTTTTGTGTTGTAGTTTCATCGGGTTGGCAGCATATTTTTAATTTTAAAAGCAAATTGTTACAGGTGCTTGAAATCTCATATAAAACAGAAAATGTTGGATAACCTCAGCTCATCTGGCAGCCCCGTCATGGCACAGGCGGGATTGGAAAATGCAGCAAACTATTTAAAAGTCCATTAACTTTGGCTGGATTGGAAATTGTCACCATAGGGAATGACAGTAAAATCCTACCCGCTAACTCTGTTTCTTCCGACAGAAATGCTGACAGACGTGCTGAGGTTTTCCTGTTTCTTCTGTTTCTATTACATTCTTAAGTTTGCCTGGTGCTACTCCTGGCACCACCTTGTGCACCGAATGGTAGAGTGGGGGATATGCAACAAACTGAACTACAAAACATAGTAACTGAACTGGAGGATGTCCCTGAGATATGAGACCATTAATCTCGGAGATGGGAATTTTAAATTGGAGGTGTTGGGTGTGTGAGAGTTGATGTGAATCAGTGAGACAAATGGTTTAATTTATGAGGTTACAGAATAGTCTTGGTAAATAAGCCCACTTCACAAAATAAAAATCTGTTCACCTTTCCGACTACCATCAAGGATTTCAACTGGTCACTGTTGCACTCTGTGCCCTGGGCCCAAACGCGATCTGTAACTCTGTAATTGAACTCTGGGCAGCCAGTGAACGGCACCCTGTGATTTCTGGGAGCAATTACGACAGGCTGGCATCTGCCACAGCCTCATTATCGTGTTACATGGCTTTCATTCTTTCTGAGCAGATGTCATGTTCATTCCTTTCAGAGATTAAAAACTCCTTGTCTTCAGGCAATCCGTCTGTCCACTGCCATTGGGACTATTGTAATTACCAAATGTTGAAAATGTAAATCAACCTGAACTCACGTTACCCTATTCACCCTGAAGCACATCCAGCTAAAGTCCTCTCTGGGTATCTCAATGCTACTTTCTCTGCTCCTCAGCCACATCTATCCACCTGCTTCATACTCATCTCTTGTTCAGTAAGAAACACACACACAAACTCACAAACACACACTCACACTCACAAATACACATTCAAAAAAGCACATACGCACAAACACACACAATCACAAACAAAAGCACACACAATCACACACACGCATTTGCAGTAGCACAGTGGTTAGCATTGTTGCTTCACAGCACCAGGGTCCCAGGTTCGATTCCCGGCTTGGGTCACTGTCGGTGCGGAGTCTGCAGGTTCTCCCTGTGTCTGCGTGGGTTTCCTCCGGGCGCTCCGGTCTTCACCCACAAGTCCATGGACGTGCTGTTAGATGAATTGCATATTCTGAATTCCCCCTCTGTGTACCCAAACAGGCGCTGGAATGTGGCGACTTGGGGCTTTTCACAGTAACTTCTGTGTTAATGTAAGCCTACTTGTGACAATAAAAAAGATTATTATTGTTGTTACAAACACACACATTCACAAACACACACAAATGCACATTCACAAACACACATTCACAACACACACGCATTCACAAAACCACACATTTACAATTACTAATTGTGACGATTGGAGGATTTTATGGATATTGGCTTCTAAAAATCAGGACAAGTTGAGCTAAAAGCCTGGGAGTATAGTGTGTTTGACTGCAATGGCTACATTTTTGAAAAGGATTTTGTTTTGCTTCTAGGAAACAGCAGGTGGAATTCACCAGAGGAATTTGTTTTGACTGGGGAAGTCACTGGGTAGTTAATGTGCTTTTGCAGCCTGCAGAAATAATTTGTTTTTCAGCTCCGAGAGATTTAGATTTAGATTTATTGTGTCCTGAGGTACAGTGAAAAGTACTGTTCTGCATATAGTCCAGGCAGATCGTTCCATGTATGAAAAACATAGGACATATGATAAATACACAGTGTAAATGCATAGACATCGGCTGAAGCATACTGAGTGCAGTGCTACACAGTAGAGAAGATGCATGGAGAGATCAGTTCAGTCCTTAAGAAGATCATTCAGGAGTCTGGTAACCGTGGGGAAGATGTTTTTGAATCTGTTTGTGCAAATTCTCAGATTTTTGTATCTTCTGCTCAATGGAAGAGGTTGGAAGAGAGAAAGTGGGAGGGGTCTTTGATTATGCTGCCCGCTTTGCCAAGGCAGTGGGAGGTGTAGACAGAGTCAATGGATGGGAGGTGGATTTGCATGATGGACAGGGCTGTGTTCACCACTCTCTGTTGTTCCTTAATGCAGAGAGGCAGTGAGTTAAGAGAAGCTTTGAGAGAGAGAGGAACTGAATTCTCATCTGCCTGACCCAGAGTTCATGAAGCTTTAAAAAAGAATAATATTTTAAAGTTGAGAATTCTTGTCTGAAACCCAGTTGCAACAGCTATTTGAAGATATTCAGCCAGAGTCTGAAGGGGTTCTAATTGGGCCCAAATCTGTTCTGCAAAGCAGGTATTAATCTATGCCCTGCTGATTTTAAGATGGATTGAGAACTGTATGTTTCTTTGCTTGTTGTTTAATGTGAAATTGTATACTTATGCTAAGGGTGTCATTGTGTGAAGTTAAAGTTTAATATTGTATTCATAATAAAGCTTTGTTTTAGAAATACCAAAGCCCTATTGTTTCATGGAATCGCTCCTGGAGTGAATCATTCTTTCTGCACAGTCATAAAATAAAATAAAATATTGGGGTTTCGGTCCAATATCCTTGCCACTGTTGGGGTCTGGTCGGGGATTGTACTAACCTTCGCAAACACACCCGTCCACAAAAACACAGAGTCATTCAAACACATATATTCTCACAGACATACATTTACAAACACATTCTCAAAACACACACCCTCCCTCAAATGACACCCTCCTCATCACAACACATACACCCTCAAAACCCCTTCCCGGGACAACCACCTTCCCCTCACAACCCTTTCCCCCACACAATCCGCTCTCCTTCATAATCCACACCCCTCACAATCTCCTACCCTTTCACAACCGCTTTTCCTTCACAAACTACTGGTCCATCACAATCTCCGAGCCCTTCCCCTGCACAATTCCCTCCACATCACAATCTCCTCCCCCTCACAATCTTCTCAGCCTCACAATTGTTTCCCTCTTACAATCTCCCCCCTTTCACAACCCTCTTCCCATTAAAATCCACTCCCTTCACAATCCCCTCCCCTTCACAATCCCCTCCCCTTCTCAAACCACTCCCCCTCACAACCTCCTCCCCCTCACAATCCCCTCCCCTTCACAAACCCCTCCCCCTCACAATCTCCGCCCCCCTCACAACCCCATCCCACTCACAGCCCACTCCCCCTCACAATCTCCTCCCCATCACAACCCGCTCCCCCTCACAACCCGCTCCCCCTCACAACCCGCTCCTCCTCACAACTCCCTCCACATCACAACCCCCTCCCTGTCACAATCTCCTCCCCTCACATCCTCCTCCTCTCACACGCTCCTCCCCTCACAATCCCCTCCCCTTCACAATCCCCTCCCCCTTTCACAACCCCCTTCCCATCACATTGCCCACCCCCTCACTATCCCCTCCCACTCACAATCCACTCCCCCTCGCAATCCACACCCCCTCACAATCCACTCCGCCTCACAATCACCTCCCCCTCACAATCGCCTCCCCTTCCAACCCCCTCCCTTTCACAACCCCCACCCCCTCACAACACCCTTCCCCTCACAACCCCCTACCCCTCACAACCCCCTACCCCTCACAATCCCCTTCCCCTCACAACCCCCTTCCCCACACAACCCGCTCCCCCTCACAATCCCCTCCCCCCTCACAATCCCCTCCCCCTCACAATCCCCTCCCCCTCACAATCCCCTCCCCCTCACAATCCCCTCCCCCTCACAATCCCCTCCCCCTCACAATCCCCTCCCCCTCACAATCCCCTCACCCTCACAATCCCCTCCCCCTCACACTCCCCCCTCACAACCGCCTTCCCCTCACAACCCCCTCCCCTCACAACCCCCTCCCCCTCACAAACCCCTCCCCCTCACAAACCCCTCCCCTTCACAATCCCCTCCCCTTCACAATCCCCTCTCCCTTACAATCCCCTGCCACTCACAACCCCCTCACAACCCCCTCCCCTTCACAACCCCTCCCCTTCACAACCCCCTCCCCTTCACAACCCGCTCCCCTTCACAATCCCCTCCCACCCCCTTCCCCCTCACAATCCCCTCCCAACCCCCTCTCCCTCATAACCCCCTCACAACGCCCTCCCCTTCACAATCCCCTCCCCTTCACAACCCCCTCCCCTTCTGAACCGCCTCCCCTTCACAATCCCCTCCCAACACCCTTCCCCCTCAGAATCCACTCCCAAACCCTCCAGCTCATAACCCCCTCCCCCTCATAACCCCCTCCCCCTCACAAACTCCTCCCCTTCAAAATCCCCTCCCCTTCACAACCCCATCCCACTTCACAATCCCCCCCCCCTTCACAATCTCCTCCACCTCACAATCCCCTCCCCTTCAAAACACTCTCCCCTTCACAACCCCCTCCCCTTCACAACCCCCTCCCAGGTGTCAATCCCCTGCCCTTCAAAACCCCCGTCCCCTCACAATCCCCTCCCCCTCACAACTGCCTCCCCTTCAAAACTCCCTCCCCTTCACAACCCCCTTCCACTTAATAATACCCTCCCCTTCACAATCTCCTCCCACTCACAATCCTCTCCTCCTCACTATCCTCTCCCCTTTTATGAAGATACCCTTATCATCATGGAAGGTGATGTCCGATTCAAGACCGGGGTTGGAACCCTGGGGATTCCACCTCAGACTCCGCCCACCTGGGAGTCGTATATAAGGAGCCGCCTTGCAGGCAGCACCCTGTAAGCACCCATCTCAACACCAGGCTAGTTCTTAGCTTAATAAAGCCTTCTTTACCGTATTACTCTCTGGCGTCGTTATTTGGGGGACAACACCTTCACAATACCTGCCCCCTCACAACACCCTCCCCATCACAATCCCCTCCCCCTCACATCCCCCTCCCCCTCACAATCCTCTCCCCCTCCAAATCCCCTCCCTCACAACCCCGTCCCCCAAACAGTCCCCTCACAATCCATTCCCCCTCACAATCCCCACCACCTCACAAGCCCCTCCCCAACACAACACCCTCCGCTTCACAACCCCGTCCCCTTCACAACTCCGTCCCCTTCACAACCCCGTCCGCTTCACAACCCCCTCCCACACACTGTCCCCTCCGCCTCACAATCTCCTCCCCCTCACAATCCCCTCCCCTTCAAAATCCCCTCCCCCTCACAATCCCCTCCCCCTCACAGTCCCCTCCCCTTCACAACCCCCACTCCCTCACAGTCCCCTCCCAACCCCCGCCCCCTCACAATCCCCTCCCCTTCCAACACCCTCCCATCACAATCCCCTCCCCCTCACAACCCCCGCCCCCTCACAATCCCCTCCCCTTCCAACGCCCCCTCACAAACCCCTCCCACACACTGTCCCCTCCGCCTCACAATCTCCTCCCCCTCACAATCCCCTCCCCTTCAAAATCCCCTCCCCCTCCCAACACGCTCCCCCTCACAATCCCCCCCCTCACAATCCCCTCCCCCTCACAATCCCCTCCCCTTCATAATCCCCTCCCCTTCACAATCCCCTCCCAACCACCGCCCCCTCACAATCCCCTCCCCTTCCAACCACCTCCACATCACAACCACCTCACCCAGACAATCCCCCCCCTCACAATCCCCACCCCCTCACAACCCCCTCCCCAACACAACCCCTCCCCTACACAACCCCCTCCCCATCACAATCTCCTCCCCCTCACATCCCCCTCCCCCTCACATCCCCCTCCCCCTCACAATCCCCTCCCCCTCACAACCCCGTCCCCCAAACAGTCCCCTCACAATCCATTCCCCCTCACAATTCCCTCCACCTCACAAGCCCCTCCCCAACACAACACCCTCCCCAACACAACACCCTCCCCTTCACAACCCCGTCCACTTCACAACCCCGTCCGCTTCACAAACCCCTCCCACACACTGTCCCCTCCGCCTCACAATCTCCTCCCCCTCACAATCCCATCCCCTTCAAAATCCCCTCCCCCTCCCAACACCCTCCCCCTCACAATCCCCTCCCCTTCACAACCCCCACCCGTCACAGTCCCCTCCCAACCCCCGCCACCTCACAATCCCCTCCCCTTCCAACCCCCTCCCCATCACAACCTCCTCCCCCTCACAACCCGCTCCCCCTCACAATCCCCTTTCCCTGACAATCCCCTCCCCCGCACAATCCCCACCCCCGCACAATCCCCTCCCCCTCACAATCCCCTCCCCCTCACAATCCCCTCCCCCTCACAATCCCCTCCCCCTCACAATCCCCTCCCCTTCACAACCCCCACCCGTCACAGTCCCCTCCCAAGCCCCGCCCCCTCACAATCCCCTCCCCTTCCAACCCCCTCCCCATCACAACCTCCTCCCCCTCACAACCCGCTCCCCCTCACAATCCCCTTTCCCTGACAATCCCCTCCCCCGCACAATCCCCACCCCCGCACAATCCCCTCCCCCTCACAATCCCCTCCCCCTCACAATCCCCTCCCCCTCACAATCCCCTCCCCCTCACAATCCCCTCTCCTTCACAACCCCCACCCGTCACAGTCCCCTCCCAAGCCCCGCCCCCTCACAATCCCCTCCCCTTCCAACCACCTCCACATCACAACCACCTCACCCACACAATCCCCCCCTCACAATCCCCACCCCCTCACAATCCCCTCCCCAACACAACCCCTCCCCTACACAACCCCCTCCCCATCACAACCCCCTCCCCCTCACAATCCTCTCCCCCTCACAATCCCCTCCCCCTCACAACCCCGTCCCCCAAACAGTCCCCTCACAATCCATTCCCCCTCACAATTCCCTCCACCTCACAAGCCCCTCCCCAACACAACACCCTCCCCAACACAACACCCTCCCCTTCAAAATCCCCTCCCACTCACAACCCCCTAAAATTCTCCTCCCCCTCATAACCCCTCCCCCTCACAATCCCCTCTCCCTCACAAACCCTCCCCTTCACAAACCCCTCACCCTAACAAACTCCTCCACCTCACAATCCCCTCACCCTCACAATCTCCTCCCCCTCACAATCCGCTCCCCTTCACAACTACCTCCCCCTCACAACCCTCCCCTTCACAACCATTTCCCCCCTCCAAACTCCCCTCCCCCTCACAACGCCCACCCCCTCACAATTCCCTCCCTTCAAAATCCCCTCCCCCCTCACAACCCCCTCCCCCTCACAATCTCCTCCCCTTCACAATCCCCTCCCCTTCACAACCCCCTCCCCCTCCCCCCTCCCCTTCAAAATCCCCTCCCCTTCACAATCCCCTCCCCTTCACAATCCCCTCCCAACCCCCTTCCCCTCACAATCCCCACCCTTCACAATGCCCTCCTCTTCACAATCCCCTCCCCTGCCAACCCCCTCCCCTTCACAACCTCCTCCCCCTCACAACCATCCTCCCCCTCACAATACCCTCCCCCTCACAGTCCCCTCCCCTTCTCAAATCCTACCCCCTCACACCCTCCTCCCCCTCACAACCATCCTCCCCCTCCCAATCCCCTCCCCTTCTCAAACCACTCCCCCTCACAACTTCCTCCCCCTCACAATATCCTCCCCCTCACAAGCCCCTCCCCTTCACAATCCCCTCCCCCTCACAATCGCCTCCCACTCACAACCCCCTCACAGCCCCCTCCCATTCACAACCCCCTCCCGTTCACAACCCCCTCCTGTTCACAACCCCCTCACAGCCCCCTCCCGTTCACAACCCCTTCCCCTTCACAATCTCCTCCCAACCCGCTTCCCCCTCCCAACCCCCTCCCAACCCCCTCCCCTCACATACCTCACCCCTTCACAACCCCCTCCCCTTCACAATCCCCTCCCCTTCCAACCCCCTCCCCTTCACAACCCCCTCCCCTTCACAACCCCCTCCCCTTCACAACCCCCTCCCCTTCACAACCCCCTCCCAACCCCCTCCCCCTCACAAACCCCACCCCCTCACAACCCGCTCCCCCTCACAACCCGCTCCACCCCACAACCCCCTCCCCGTCACAATCTCCTCCCCTCCCAATCCCCTCCCCTCACAACCCCCTCCCCCTCACAATCCCCTCCCCCTCACAACCCACTCCCCCTCACAACACGCTCCCTCTCACAACCCCTTCCCAACCCCCTCCCCCTCACAACCCACTCACCCTCACAATCCCCTCCCCCTCACAATTTGCTCCCTCTCACTTTCCCCCCTCACAATCCTCTCCCCCTCACAATCCCCACCCTCACAATCCTCTCACCACCACAATCCCCTCACGATATCCTCCCCTTCACAATCCGCTCCCCCTCTCAACCCCATCCGCCTTCACAATCCTCTCCAACTCCCAATCCCCTCCCCCTCACAACCCGCTCCCCTTCACAACCCCCTCCCCCTCACGACCACCTCCCCTCCCCCTCACGACCACCTCCCCTCCACAATGTCCTCCCCTTCACAATCCCCTCCCCTTCACAATCCCCTCCCCCTTACAATCCCCTGCCACTCACAACCCCCTCACAACCCCCTCCCCTTCACAACCCCTCCCCTTCACAACCCCCTCCCCTTCACAACCCCCTCCCCTTCACAACCCCCTCCCCTTCACAATCCCCTCCCACCCCCTTCCCCCTCACAATCCCCTCCCAACCCCCTCCCCCTCATAACCCCCTCACAACGCCCTCCCCTTCACAATCCCCTCCCCTTCACAACCCCCTCCCCTTCTGAACCGCCTCCCCTTCACAATCCCCTCCCAGCACCCTTCCCCCTCAGAATCCACTCCCAAACCCTCCAGCTCATAACGCCCTCCCCCTCATAACCCCCTCCCCCTCACAAACTCCTCCCCTTCAAAACCCCCTCCCCTTCACAACCCCATCCCACTTCACAATCCCCTCCCTTCACAATCTCCTCCACCTCACGATCCCCTCCCCTTCAAAACACTCTCCCCTTCACAACCCCCTCTCCTTCACAACCCCCTCCCAGGTCTCAATCCCCTGCCCTTCAAAACCCCCGTCCCCTCACAATCCCCTCCCCCTCACAACTGCCTCCCCTTCAAAACTCCCTCCCCTTCACAACCCCCTTCCACTTAATAATACCCTCCCCTTCACAATCTCCTCCCACTTCACAACCCCCTCCCCATCACAAACCCCTCCCCCTCACAATGCCCTCCCACTCACAATCCCCTCCCCCTCACTATCCTCTCCCCTTTTATGAAGATACCCTTATCATCATGGAAGGTGATGTCCGATTCAAGACCGGGGTTGGAACCCTGGGGATTCCACCTCAGACTCCGCCCACCTGGGAGTCGTATATAAGGAGCCGCCTTGCAGGCAGCACCCTGTAAGCACCCATCTCAACACCAGGCTAGTTCTTAGCTTAATAAAGCCTTCTTTACCGTATTACTCTCTGGCGTCGTTATTTGGGGGACAACACCTTCACAATACCTGCCCCCTCACAACACCCTCCCCATCACAATCCCCTCCCCCTCACATCCCCCTCTCCCTCACAATCCTCTCCCCCTCCAAATCCCCTCCCCCTCACAACCCCGTCCCCCAAACAGTCCCCTCACAATCCATTCCCCCTCACAATCCCCTCCACCTCACAAGCCCCTCCCCAACACAACACCCTCCGCTTCACAACCCCGTCCCCTTCACAACTCCGTCCCCTTCACAACCCCGTCCGCTTCACAACCCCCTCCCACACACTGTCCCCTCCGCCTCACAATCTCCTCCCCCTCACAATCCCCTCCCCTTCAAAATCCCCTCCCCTTCAAAATCCCCTCCCCCTCACAATCCCCTCCCCCTCACAATCCCCTCCCCTTCACAACCCCCACCCCCTCACAGTCCCCTCCCAACCCCCGCCCCCTCACATTCCCTACCCCTTCCAAGCCCCTCCCCATCACAATCCCCTCCCCCTCACAACCCGCTCCCCCTCACAATCCCCTTTCACTGACAATCCCCTCCCCCTCACAATCCCCTCCCCCTCACAATCCCCTCCCCCTCACAATCCCCTCCCCCTCACAATCCCCTCCCCTTCGTAATCCCCTCCCCTTCACAATCCCCTCCCAACCACCGCCCCCTCACAATCCCCTCCCCTTCCAACCACCTCCACATCACAACCACCTCACCCAGACAATCCCCCCCCTCACAATCCCCACCACCTCACAATCCCCTCCCCAACACAACCCCTCCCCTACACAATCCCCTCCCCATCACAATCCCCTCCCCCTCACATCCCCCTCCCCCTCACAATCCTCTCCCCCTCACAATCCCCTCCCCCTCACAACCCCGTCCCCCAAACAGTCCCCTCACAATCCATTCCCCCTTACAATTCCCTCCACCTCACAAGCCCCTCCACAACACAACACCCTCCCCAACACAACACCCTCCCCTTCACAACCCCGTCCGCCTTCACAACCCCGTCCGCTTCACAAACCCCTCCCACACACTGTCCCCTCCGCCTCACAATCTCCTCCCCCTCACAATCCCCTCCCCTTCAAAATCCCCTCCCCCTCCCAACACCCTCCCCCTCACAATCCCCTCCCCCTCACAATCCCCTCCCTTCACAACCCCCACCCGTCACAGTCCCCTCCCAACCCCCGCCACCTCACAATCCCCTCCCCTTCCAACCCCCTCCCCATCACAATCCCCTCCCCCTCACAACCCGCTCTCCCTCACAATCCCCTTTCCCTGACAATCCCCTCCCCCGCACAATCCCCTCCCCCTCACAATCCCCTCCCCCTCACAATCCCCTCCCCCTCACAATCCCCTCCCCCTCACAATCCCCTCCCCTTCACAACCCCCACCCGTCACATTCCCCTCCCAACCCCCGCCCCCTCACAATCCCCTTCCCTTCCAACCACCTCCACATCACAACCACCTCACCCACACAATCCCCCCCTCACAATCCCCACCCCCTCACAATCCCCTCCCCAACACAAACCCTCCCCTTCACAACCCCTCCCCTTCTCAACCCCCTCCCCTTCACAAACCCCTCCTCCCTCCCCTTTACAACCCCCTCCCACTCACCGTCCCCTCCCCTCACAATCCCCCCACCTCACAATCCCCCCACCTCACAATCCCCTCCCCCTCACCGTCCCCTCCCCCTCACAGTCCCCTCCCCCTCACAATCCCCTCCCCCTCACAATCCCCTCCCCCTCACAAACCCCTCCACTTCAAAATCCCCTCCCACTCACAACCCCCTAAAATTCTCCTCCCCCTCCCCCTCACAATTGTTCCCCTTCACAAACACTACCCCTCACAAACTCCTCCCCCTCACAATCCCCTCACCATCACAATCCCCTCCCCCTCACAAACCCCTCCCCCTCACAAACCCTCCCCTTCACAAACCCCTCATCCTAACAAACTCCTTCACCTCACAATCCCCTCACCCTCACAATCCCCTCCCCCTCACAATCCGCTCCCCTTCACAACTACCTCCCCCTCACAACCCTCCCCTTCACAACCCCCTCCCCCTTCAAACTCCCCTCCCCCTCACAACGCCCAACCCCTCACAATTCCCTCCCTTCAAAATCCCCTCCCCCCTCACAACCCCCTCCCCCTCACAATCTCCTCCCATTCACAATCCCCTCCCCTGCCAACCTCCTCCCCCTCACAACCATCCTCCCCCTCACAATCCCCTCCCCCTGACAGTCCCCTGCCCTTCTCAAACCCTACCCCCTCACACCCTCCTCCCCCTCACAACCATCCTCCCCCTCCCAATCCCCTCCCCTTCTCAAACCACTCCCCCTCACAACTTCCTCCCCCTCACAATATCCTCCCCCTCACAATATCCTCCCCCTCACAAGCCCCTCCCCTTCACACTCCCCTCCCCCTCACAATCGCCTCCCACTCACAGCCCCCTCCCATTCACAACCCCCTCCCGTTCACAACCCCCTCCTGTTCACAACCCCCTCACAGCCCCCTCCCGTTCACAACCCCTTCCCCTTCACAATCTCCTCCCAACCCGCTTCCCCCTCCCAACCCCCTCCCAACCCCCTCCCCTCACATACCTCACCCCTTCACAACCCCCTCCCCTTCACAATCCCCTCCCCTTCCAACCCCCTCCCCTTCACAACCCCCTCCCCTTTACAACCCCCTCCCAACCCCCTCCCCCTCACAATCCCCACCCCCTCACAACCCGCTCCCCCTCACAACCCGCTCCCCCTCACAACCCGCTCCCCCTCACAATCTCCTCCCCTCACATTCCCCTCCCCTCCCAATCCCCTCCCCTCCCAATCCCCTCCCCTCACAACCCCCTCCCCCTCACAACCCACTCCCCCTCACAACACGCTCCCTCTCACAACCCCCTCCCAACCCCCTCCCCCTCACAACCCACTCACCCTCACAATCTCCTCCCCCTCACAATTTGCTCCCTCTCACTTTCCCCCCTCACAATCCTCTCCCCCTCACAATCTCCACCCTCACAATCCTCTCCCCACCACAATCCCCTCACAATATCCTCCCCTTCACAATCCGCTCCCCCTCTCAACCCCATCCGCCTTCACAATCCTCTCCAACTCCCAATCCCCTCCCACTCACAACCAGCTCCCCTTCACAACCCCCTCCCCTTCACAGCCCCCTCCCCTTCACATCCCCCTCCCCTTCACAACCCCCTCCCCTTCACAACCCTATCCCCTTCACAATCACCTCCCAATCCCGTTCCCCCTCACAATCCCCTCCCCCTCATATCCCCCTCCCCCTCATAACCCACTCCCCTTCACAACCCCCTCCCCTTCACAACCCCCTCCCCTTCACAACCCCCTCCCCTTCACAACCCTCTTCCCTTCACAACCCCCTCCCCTTCACAACCCCCTCCCCTTCACATCCCCCTCCCCTTCACAATCCCCTCCCAACCCCATTTCCCCTCACAATCCCCTCCCAACCCCTCCCCCTCATAACCCCCTCCCCCTCATAACCCCCTCCCCTTCACAACCCCCTCCCCCTCACAACCCCCTCCCCCTCACAACCCCCTCCCCCTCACAACCCCCTCCCCCTCACAACCCCCTCCCCCTCACGACCACCTCCCCTCCACAATGTCCTCCCCTTCACAATCCCCTCCCCTTCACAATCCCCTCCCAACCCCCTCCCTACATTCCCCACCCCCTCACAACCCCCTCCCCATCACAAATCCCACCCCCTCACAACCCCCTCCCCCTCACAATCCCCTCCCCCTCACAATCCCCTCCCCTTCCAACCCCCTCCCCTTCCAACCCCCTCCCCTTCCAACCCCCTCCCCTTCCTTCCGCCTCCCCTTCCAACCGCCTCCCCTTCCAACCCCCTCCCCTTCACAACCCCCTCCCAACCCCCTCCCCACCCCCTCCCCCCTCCCAACCCCCTCCCCACCCCCTCCCCCTCCCAACCCTCTCCCAACCCCCTCCCCCTCACAATCCCCACCCAGCCCTCTTCCCCTCACAATCCCCACCCAGCCCCCTCCCCCTCACAATCCCCACCCCCTCACAATCGCCACCCCGCCCCCTCCCCCTCACAATCCCCACCCAGCCCCCTCCCCCTCACAATCCCCACCCCTTCACAACCGGCTCCCCTTCACAACGGGCTCCCCTTCACAACCCCCTCCCCTTCACAACCCCCTCCCCTTCACAATCCCCCCCCTTCCAACCCCCTCCCCTTCACAACCTCCTCCCCCTCACAACCTCCTCCCCCTCACAATCCCCTCCCCTTCACAAACCCCACCCCGGCCCAGGGCTGAGAGAATTCCGCCCCTTATATTTTTAAAAACTGTACTAAAGGGCATAAAAAAGATGGCTGCCCATGTGTCACCTGACTTATTTTGTGGATTGGAACCACTCCCCTGTCTCAAGTGGAAGCAAAATGAACCTTCCAGACTGATGCTACCCTTTCCTGAAACTAATTTAAATGGGTAATTTCAAATTAAAAGGAACATTCAAATGCTATCTCAAACTCTCAAGGTATCAAAGTCAACACAGGATGATTTGAACAAAGACACCCATCACCTTTCGTTTGGAGAACTTGTCACGTGACAAGGCAGTCATGCTTGTTTCTGCTTTTGAAATGAGCAGAAGCTGCTGGAATTGAGAAAGAACATTTCAGCCAAGGTCATCAAACAATTACAAATCACCCAAGCAGCCAAGGTAATAAACAGCAATACCGTGAAAGTTGATGAAGGACTCTCCCAACCTGTTCTAACTTTGAATTCACTTGACAACTGACCTGCTGGAAATTTGGCTCCTGGAAACATTGCAGATTACTGGAAATCCTTCAAACTGCCAGACCTTCACTTCACCTTTAAAGCATCTCCATCTACAAAACTACATACCTGTCACAAAAAAGACCAGGATAATTATAATTGCAACTGTATTGGTTTACCTTCATCTGTATCTAATCTTTGTGTGTGTGAGACCAGTGAGTGACACTTGACGTTTAAAACCCAGGGAAAACATGTGATAATAAATTATCTTTTTTATTTTAAAACTCACCCAAAGCATGCTGCTACAATTATTTAATTGGGATCACTCACCCCGCGAGTAAGAAGAACACACACCTTTTGCACACCGACATACTGATCACAGGCAGTAAAAATGGAAGACATAAATTTGGTCCATGACAATATTATTCAGATCACTGCTCAACCTTCGTAAATCAAGGGAATACAAACCCAAATAAATCTCCCTGCTGTATCTTAGCATGTTGGCAGATTTATCTTTGTGAAGCAACTGAATGTGTGTGGCTGCTACCTTGGGAGATGGCGGTTTTGCTATTGTCTCAAATCATAGCAGCTGCACAAAGCGTAGCTCACTGGAAGAAAGAGACTTAATCATCCATCATTTCTCAGTGGTTGCTGTGAATTCACTCTGTCCATTCAGAAAAATAGCGAGGGAGAAATTAATCTTTGATAACAGCAAAAGATAAGCCGATAGCTAACTGGCAATCTGCTTTGTGAGATTTGATTTGTCATTGAATAATGAATGTTCTTCTGAATATCAAAAGTATAAAATAGCTGTTTATCTTCCACTGTTGGTATACTATGTGAAAGATTGATATCAAGAGGAGAGGGATCACATGTTACATTCAAGGTAAAGGTTCTTAAAAAATATTGAGCCTAACCTCCTTTCATTGCCAGATTAACAAGCTCAGTGCAATCTCCTTCAATTGGAGAACCTTGAGTTATAGAGTCATAGATGTTTACAGCATGGAAACAGGCCCTTTGGCCCAGCTTGTCCATGCCACCCAGTTTCTATCATTAAGCTAGTCCCACTTGCCCGTATTTGGCCCATATCCCTCTATACCCACCCTGCCATGTAACTGTCTAACTGTTTTTTAAAGGAAATAATTGTACCCGCCTCTACCACTGCTTTGAATGCTTTGCGTTCTTTGAATGGCCTGAAGAACTTTGTCAGTCAATCTCTATTAATGCTTTGGATTCATACCCAGCATGGCAATCACAGATGCTAAGAACTTAATAAGTGGAGCACTTTGAAGAAAGTTGGGTTCCATGCGATTTTTGAAATGAACACAATACCTCTGGGAGATGTGGAAAAGACCATTAGCTGCCAATCAGTCTCCATGCCTCAGGTTCCCTGGATGATCAAAGTCATTCTTGAGGAATGGATACTTGTCTCAATGTGTAAGAAGGTTTGCAAAATAATATAAAAAGATCAAGGGTTCCACCACGTTGAAATGTTCTCCAATAACATTTGTTAAAACAGCTAAGAATAAAACGGAAGCCTGTTTGACATCATGTCCTGCTTTACTACAATTTGTGTCCATCTTAGTGTCAAACTCCTACAGCAATGCAACTCTCCAATTTCATATCTGGAGTATCCCATTGTTAGGACTATGTAGATGCCGGGTCTGGGATGACAGCAAGATCTGCTTTTGATCTCCATCGCTTGCCTTCAGGTGACAGGTTATATGGAACTGTAGATCCTGTGTGTCAATTCATCAGTTCTGAAGCTGCAGGAGTTGCTGCAGAGCAAATACTTTGTAGTAAGTGGCCTACCTCAATTACAATCAAAATCTGCACACACCAGTAGGAATGGACAAAGGATTTATTATTGAAACAAGGAATGTGAAGAAAGAAAGACTTACATTACTAAGATTCAGGGTGATGCAAAACACATGACAGGTAATGCAATACTTACTGCTGCAATGCATAAAACCACGGAGTCAAATTGAGCACAGCAAGCTCCCACAAACAGCAATGAAACAATAATAAAGTTATCTATTTTAGCGATATTGGTTGATGAATAAAGGTTGACCAGGGCACGGAGGCGAATTCTCCTACCTCTCTTTGACATGGAATCATTTATATCCAACTGAAAGGGCAGACAGGCCTTAGCCTAATGGCTCATCAGAAAACTCTGCCACTGTTGGGTTCCTTCAGTCTGATATTGGAGTGTTTGCCCAGATTATGTGCTAAAGTCCCTTGGACTGTGATTCAGGGATGAGAGTGCTTCTCTGAGACATGGCTGATACAGTGCATTATTAAACCAGTGGGTTTCCAGTGATTAAATATTTTCAGACGATAGTGATTCATGGAACCTTCCCAGTGTTATTCACGTCCACGAATGCACACTTTAAATACAAGTCTCTTAAAAGTAAATGTTGGAGTTCTCATAGAATCCCAATAGCTCAGAAGGAGGCCATTTGGCCATTCGAGTCTGCACTGACCCTCTGAAAGAACACACTACCTGGGCCCACTCCCCCGCCCTATCCCCGTAACCCCACCTAACCTATACAATTTGGACACCAAGAGGCAATTTAGCATGGCCAATCCACCTAACCTGCACATCTTTGGATTGTGGGAGGAAACCGGAGCACCCAGAGGAAACCCATGCAGACACTGGGAGAAAATGCAAACTCTACACAGACAGTCACCCAAGGCTGGGATCGAACCCAGGTCCCTGGCAGTACTAACCACTGTGCCACCCTATGTTGTAGTACAAGGGTCTTTCACAGATAGGGATAATGTGAGACTGAACAGTACCACCCACACAGATGTAAAAGAACATTACAACACAGTGGTACAATGGTTATCATGGCTGCTTCAGAGTACCAGGGAGTTTGTGTCTGGGGATGCACAGGTTAGGTGGGGCTACGGGGAGAGTGGGCTTGGGTAGGGTGCTCTTTCAGAGGGCCAAATGGCCTCTTTCTGCACTGTAGGAATTCTATGGTTCTAAAACCAGAAAAGGTCAGGATTCAACACTTCCACAAACTGAAATGGAGAAGTCGTAAAACTGAAACTTGGCCAGTCAATTCAATCATCCAATCATCCATTGTTTAAACATTTTGCGGTTGAGCACAAATGCCACTGTATCGGGAACCTGCCAAAACCAGAAAGCTTGGGTAAACCCTTCATCTCTAAATGAACATCTTGAATTTTAGCAACTTCTTAAAGAATTTACAGTGCAGAAGGAGGGACCCTTGAGCTGTGAAGCAACTGTGCTAACCACCGGGCTACCAAGCTGACAAGCTGAACCTACACGAAAACATTTTTAACCATGGATCAGAAATTCACACTTCCATATCAATTTTGACTTATCCAAGGCCCAGATCAATGACATAATTAGGGACTATGGAGAAAAAGATTCCTTAGATACATGAATGCTTCAGATATGGATAAAAAGATAAAAATTCAACAAGTTAACGCCCTGTTTTATTCAGTAGGCCCGATTGCAGATAACATTATTGCTAGACAAGGATTTGAAGAAGTACTAAAATGATTTGATGTTTATCTTAACCTTTAAGGATAAAGGATCTGGATTGGCGCAGGCTGGGCGGGCTGAAGGGCCTGTTCCTGTGCTTTAATTTTCTTTGTTCTTCTTCTTTGTTAAAAGCAACAAGATTCTCGAGAGGGATGAATTTAATAAGCGTGTCCAGCGGGCAGGGAAACCTGTCGATTCATTCAACAATGATCTGTATAGGATGGCTGAATGCATCAAATATGGAGACCTTTATTCTGGACTTATCAGGGACAGAATAGTTGTAGGAAGAGCAGCCAATACACTCTGATATGTTGCAAGCAAAGGATGATCTAACCATCAAGGAAACTATCCAAATTGATAGCAGTCTGAACTCTGTTCATCGCACAGGTCCATATTAAGGATAAAGGAAGCAAGACCCTAACTGGCCTAACCATGTCAGCGCTGTGGAGCAAAGTGCCTCCACAAGCGAGTGCAATTTCAGCCCAATGTTTTCAACATAACAAAATTGGAAACTTCAGTAAATGCACAGATATCCAAAGATGATTCATGGGGTCAAAACAGTACATCGAGTGGACACACAGTCATGCTACTTGGGTGCAGTCAAAGATCCAGGATTTCTGTATTGGAATGTGGATACTCTGGTTAACTGGCATCTCACAAACTTGAAATTGCACATGGGAGCCAGTGTTCCTTTTTTTAAATTAATTTATAATATAATAATAATAATCTTTATTATTGTCACAGGTAGGCTTATATTAACACTGCATTGAAGTCACTGCGAAAATCCCATAGTCGCCACATTCCGGCGCCTGTTCGGGTACACTGAGGGAAAATTCAAAATGTCCAATTCACCTAACAGCACGTCTTTCGGAACTTGTGGAAGGAAACTGGAGCACCTGGAGGAAACCCATGCCGACACAGGGTGAATGTGCAGACTCCTCACAGACCGTGACCCCCTTGTGATGCTAGGCTAGCATTTATTGCCATCCTTAATTGCCCTATCAGACTTAATTAAGGCCTACCAGATGATCATAGAATTTACAGTGCAGATGAAGGCCATTCGGCACCAGCCCTTGGAAAGAGCAACACACCTCCCCCTATCCCTACACCTCCACCCTACTCCCGTAACCCTACCTAACCTTTTTTGGACACTAAGGGTAATTTAGCATAGCCAGCCCACCTAACCTGCACATTTTTGGACTGTGGGAGGAAACCGGAGCACCCGGAGGAAACCCGTACACACACGGGGAGGATGTGCAGATTCTGCACAGACAGTGACCCAAGCCGGGAATTGAACCTGGGACCCTGTGCTAACCACTCTGCCACCATATCGCCCATGATATCCAACACCCTACAATATGAGTAAATGTGAATTTGAGCTCGGAATGTGGAGGAAGGGGAGAGAAGAACAGTCTTGATGTCACTGGGATGATTCTATAAACATTTCAACCATTAGAGTCAGCAACCACTAAATATTCACTGTAGCCAATAAATTCACTGCAAGGAATGAGGGAAAATTTCCAACATTTTTACCAGTTTTCCTTTATAAATATTGATAAACCGTTGGTTATCTCAGTAGTTTAAGGCCAGGAATTCTTTTGAACTGCTCACACTGTCATTGTACTAAATTGTTTCCAGTGAATTTACAGCCCAAGTAACTGAAATTCCTGGTCCGAATTCTTTGCCTGTGCTAGGTTGCACGCCCAATGATACTACTTGTCATAGGCTTATAATCCGAGTTGTTAGGGGTGGCATGGTGGCACAGTGGTTAGCACTGCTGCATCACAGCACCAGGGACCCAGGTTCAATTCCGGCCTTGGGTGACTGTGTGAAGTTTTCACTTTCTCTCCACATCTGCGTGGGTTTCATCCGGGTGCTCTGGTTTCTTCCTGCAGTCCAAAGATGTGCAGGTTGGGTGGGGATATGGAGTTACGGAGATAAGGTGGAGGATTAAGCCTGGGTAGGGTGCTCTTTCAGAGGGTTGATGCAGACTCGATGGGCTGAATGACTTCCTTCTGCACTGTATGCTTCTATGGTTTAATACACAGTTGAGTCTGTTACAATGAGGCCTTGCGGAAGTGGGGAGAGGCTTACTTTGGTTGCTATATATGTCGGCTCCTCCTGCCTCAAATCAGAAATGTCGATTGTAGCTTACCTTAAACAAAAAGAAAACCCAAAGGCCTTGGAAGCTGGACAAATTGGAAATTAAGGGAGGGATTTGTGAATATCTTTGTAACTGTCCCTTTGGGGCTGCACGGTAGCATTGTGGCTAGCACAATTGCTTCACAGCTCCAGGGTCCCAGGTTCGATTTTGGCTTGGGTCACTGTCTGTGCGGAGTCTGCACATCCTCCCCGTGTGTGCGTGGGTTTCCTCCGGGTGCTCCGGTTTCCTCCCACAGTCCAAAGATGTGCAGATTAAGTAGATTGGCAAAGATAAATTGGCCTTAGTGTCCAAAATTGCCCTTAGTGTTGGGTGGGGTTACTGGGTTATGGGTATAGGGTGGAGGTGTTGACCTTGGGGAGGGTGCTCTTTCTAAGAGCCGGTGCAGACTCGATGGGCCGAATGGCCTCCTTCTGCACTGTAAATTCTATGATAAAAAAACTGTAAAGATCAATGATAATGGAACCAAAGAGAAAATGCTGGAAAATCCCAGCAGGTCTGGCAGCATCTGTAGGGAGAGAAAAGAGCTAACGTTTCAAGTCCAGATGGCCCTTTGTCAAAGCTCAATGATAATGGAATTGGTTCACTAATATATTGGTTGGTAATGACTGTCCTGAATTTTAGTTACTTTCATGGGTAAGGGTAATTGAAATGACAATTTGGCCAATTAGCAATGAGAACTTTCAAAGGAAAATTCCAACCTAATCAAAAACACTGTTGTTTAAGGTTTTTTTTCGCTCAGCTTGGTTGGCTGAATAGTGATTTCCTAAATCGTTGGCAAGCTTCTGCAGCTCTGACAACATCTGCGGAGAGAGAAACAGTTAACGCTTCGAGTCCGATAGCGGACAAGCAGAAGAGTCCAAAGAAGGGTCATATCGGACTCGAAACCTTACCTCCCCAGAGGTGCTGCCAGGCCTGGTGAGGCTTCCAGCATTTGGTGTTTTAGTTTCAGATCTCCAGCACCCACAGTATTTTGCTGTAATATGAGTGCTTTCCCAAGCTGTTTGTGGTCTGCTTCTGGTTTAGTGAAGCAGGAAATTGAAGAAAAAATAGGAAGCAATGGTTGCAGGATACCGTTTGGTCCAGCTGCCAGCAACAATGACAGATATTTCAAGAGGTGGGTGACAATCACCCCTTTTTACCATCTTAAGCATCAAAACAATAAAAGTATCATTGAAGAGTTATTTCCAACACACCCATTTTATACTTACTGTTTGCGTCACAATGACATGTGTAATTTAGATTAGACAAGATTGGCCACATTCCATTTGCAACCACATTGAAAAAAATCTCTCAGTTGAATAATAGTCAGTGAAAGCCAAAGACTTTCCACAGGAACTGAAACACAAACTATACAGTGAAATGCAAATCCTCTTATTTAACCCCCTCTCAGATCCATTCTATGTGCAATGATCAAAAATGTAACCTACTGGGTAAATAGGTAACAACAAGCAGATGACAGGGAGTATCTGGAAGCATTCCCAGGTGAGGACTGGAATTCCATCACTTTAAAATTTTCCCTGCTTTGTCCCTCTATAACACCAAGAACTTCCTCTTAAAGATCCTCTTCACGTCAAGGTGACGATCAGGTGTCAGGAGGTACATGTTTGTCACTACACATCTTCAGATGATCTCAGCAGCAAGGCATTTCTTAAAGCAAGCTGCGGTTTCTCTGCAGTTGCGCTTTGGGAGATGTTATTTCTGGCAGCTCAAATACAAACGAGAGAGAGGTAAAAATATCCAGAGCTATTGCTTGTTTTGGTCGGAATCCGACAAATTAATCACGAATGCTCGTTTATCAGACCACCTCAATTTAAAAGTAATCCATATCCATGGTGCTTAATCACTCACCTTTCAACAACATACTGTGTCAATGAGATCCAGAACATAGAACATAGAAAATACAGCACAGAACAGGCCCTTTGGCCCACGATGTTGTGCCGAACTTTTTTCCTAGATCAAGAACAAATTAATCTACACCCCATCATTCTACCGTAATCCATGTACCTATCCAATAGCCGCTTGCAGGTCCCTAATGTTTCCGACACAACTACTTCCACAGGCAGTGCATTCCATGCCCCCACTACTCTCTGGGTAAAGAACTTACCTCTGATATCCCTCCTATATCTTACACCATTCACCTTAAATTTATGTCCCCTTGTAATGGTTTGTTCTACCCGGGGGAAAAGTCTCTGACTGTCTACTCTATCTATTCCCCTGATCATCTTATATACCTCTATCAAGACGCTTCTCATCCTTCTCCGTTCTAATGAGAAAAGGCCTAGCACCCTCAACCTTTCCTTGTAAGATCTACTCTCCATTCCAGGCATCATCCTGGTAAATCTCCTTTGCACCTTTTCCAAAGCTTCCACATCCTTCCTAAAATGAGGCGACCAGAATGGCTCACAGTACTCCAAATGTGGCCTTACCAAGGTTTTGTCCAGCTGCATCATCACCTCTGCTAATGAACGCTTGCACACCATAGGCCTTCTTCACAGCTCTATCCACTTGAGTGCCAACTTTCAAAGATCTATGAACATAGACCCCAAGATCTCTCTGCTCCTCCACATTGCCAAGAATCCTACCGTTAACCCTGTATTCCGCATTCATTTTTGTCCTTCCAAAATGGACAACCTCACACTTTTCAGGGTTAAACTCCATCTGCCACTTCTCAGCCCAGCTCTGCATCCTATCTATGTCTCTTTGCAGCCGACAACAGCCCTCCTCACTATCTACAACTCCGCCAATCTTTGTATCATCTGCATATGCACTGACCCACCCTTCAACTCCCTCATCCAAGTCATTAATGAAAATCACAAACGGCAGAGGACCCAGAACTGATCCCTGCGGTATGCCACTGGTAACTGGGCTCCAGGCTGAATATTTGCCATCCACCACCACTCTCTGACTTCTATCGGTTCGCCAGTTTGTTATCCAACTGGCCAAATTTTCCACTATCCCATGCCTCCTTACTTTCTGCATAAGCCTACCATGGGGAACCTTATCAAATGCCTTACTAAAATCATGTACACTACATCCACTGCTTTACCTTCATCCACGTGCTTGGTCACCTCCTCAAAGAATTCAGTAAGACTTGTGAGGCAGGACCTACACCTCACAAATCCGTGCTGACTATTCCTAATCAAGCAGTGTCTTTCCAGATGC